>NC_036243.1:12259395-12291881 GCF_002742605.1 Olea europaea var. sylvestris | reverse complement strand
GACGAAAATTACGAAATCACATCCTTGAAAATTCCACCATCACAACTCACAAACCTGAAATAAAAATTTAAGATCAAACACCAATACAAATATACAATTCTATTCCCTTAATTTATTCATCATAAATTCAGAATCCTATTGCAAATTGCTGTAAGTCTAGAACCATAAACTTTAAGCAAAATCCACAAAAATAAAATAAAATCATACCACTGTAATCAAAGACTGTAAGCGTAATTACATACTTAGATAAGGCACAAAAATGTAATTGATAAACTTTTTTCAAGTGAAACGTATCCAAAATTTGAGATAATAACATCTCTCCGAAGATTATAAAAATGGCCATTTATGCAAGTATACAGACATATTTATTTCATGAAAATACAAGATTCAACCAAATCAAAGGTAGAAAAATATTAAAACATAGACTCTTTAGCAAAAATCGAGAAAAGATTTAAGATATTTAATGAAATGAAATATGTTATTTGATATATATGTTAGTTTACACGTGTTTTATAGAAAAATCAGAGGATTTACCAAACGTATATGAAGGTAGAGATATGAAATTTAAGCAAAATCCAAAAAATATAAGAGATCTTACCACTGAAATTGGAGACTTTAGACACGAAAACTGTGTGAAAAACCAAGGAAAGTCAAATTTGAAACTTGGAAGTCCAACAATCAGAAGAGAGCAAAAATGACCAAATCAAGCAAAAAGAAGACAATCAGCAAGATTAGAACAAGAAAAGAATACATCAATAAAAATCGAAGGTAAGAAATCATTTGGGAACCCTATCCTGGTCGCCGACTGCCGTCCGGTTGGAGTTAGAGCCGCTTGGAGGCTGGAGATTGGAGGAGCAATTGCAGGACAAAATCAGAGGGGAAGAACGAATGGAGAATACCCTTTTCCTTTAACCTTTAAAAAAAAAAAATTCTGGCCAAAATGAGCCCCCTTCGAATTCTGGGCCTGAGGCGCAGCCTCGTTAGCCTCGGCACAAGACCGGCTCTGTGTATAACCAATCATATATTGAACGTATTTCATTGAATTCGTCTCACTAAATGGTACAATGAAATTGCAGTGGTAACCCAATTAATAAAATATTTTTCTTCACATTAGAAGGAATAGTTTTCTTAATAGAAGAAAATAAAGATTTTAGCCCTTGTTTAAAGAGAAATTTTGGTAAAATATATTATGGAATATTATTTTTTGCGAGAATGAGTGGTTAAAAAAAAAGAAAATTTTTAGATTTACGTATAATATTATTTATTTTAAAAGGTCAACCTTGTTAATAGGAGTAACACAATATTTTATAAATTGGTCTGTATTTTCATCTTTATTTGATATGTGATTTTATTCCTTAATATGCCCCATAAAATGATGACTCATTTGAGCATACCAATCTTGAAATCCATGCATTCATTTTTTGAGTCTTAATCGAATCGAATTGCTCGTTCGAGTGGGCTTTGATACTATATTAAGATTTAAGATTCCATTTTAAAAAATCAACATTGTTAAGGGAAATAACTCAATCCCGTATAATTTAATCTATATTTTTATCATTATTCAATGCAAAAGTTTATTTCTTAACAATATCTTGATAAAATTATTATGGTTCCACTCGTACCATTGAAAAGGGCTGTTCAAATCAGGGGCGGAGCCAGTTAAGGACCAGTGCAGGCCGGTGCCCGCACTGGAATTTTCGCCACTAAACTTTTCAGGTAGAGTTGAAGATAGTGCCTGCACTGGGATTTCTGGCAATCGAAGTGCCGCTGCCTTGCCTGCTACCAAAATAAGGTTGGATGTAGTCAGTAGCCTGAAATCGCCATTGTTGCAGTCCCATAAACAAGAACGTAGAGTGGAAGCTGGAAGAAGAAGGGAGGTGAATTTTTGGGCCAAATTTTTAAAAAAGTTTCTAGCCTGCAAGACTTTTTTGTTGGGCCTTTTTTTTTGTTTTTAGATGAGCCCATTTTCATGGTATATCTTGTTTGGTGAAATGATTTCCCGGAAACCCAATAAGATAATCAACCCTATCCCTATGTCTCTCTCTCCCGCTACCGCCCTTGAGGTCATCGATTCGACGACACCAAGCTGTCTTCTACCTTGTCCTTGTGAGTTGTACTTGCTGCCGTTGAGTCGCCGACGCCGGGCCTCCACTCTCCGCCACCGCTGATGTAGCTTCTAAGCCTTTCTGTCTCTCTCTCTCTCTCTCTTTTTTTTAGTTCATTTTTTATACCATTTTTATTAGGGAATAATTTATGATTTTGATTTATGCTTTATGATTGTGAGCTTGCTGAGGTTTATAATTTATGATTTCTTAGAGTCATTATAAAATATGGAGATTTAAGTCACTGGACATTGATTCTATGAAAGTTTTTGGATGATTTCCTGTAAATTTTTGGAGGCTTGGTATTTTAATACTTGTGGATGATTCTTGTTGAAATTGTGCCCCTGTATTATGAATTTTTAATAACTGATGACTCTTCCAGCTGCTTTGATTGGCACTGCCATTAGCATAATTGGGAACTAGAGTGAGAAATAGTAGCAACAGCCAGAGAAATAGGGTCTAAAAAGCGGACTAAAAAAATCACTGCAGTCGATATTTAATAAAATTGTGCCTGCACTGGATATAAACCCTGGCTTCGCCCCTGGTTCAAATAATCTCTCCATTTGACTAGTATGATTCCTACTATTCCTCATACAACCGTTGATTGCATTTTTTTCCCCTTCTTCGTCACCTAGAATGTTGATTGCTTTTCATTTAGAGATTAATTTTTCATGAAAGTTTTTAATAGATTTTGATAAAAGATGATAAAATATAGAAAAAATTGCAGTCACGGCACCAAATATTTCACTTCTAACAGATTTGACCCAAATCTTTCATTTGTATCAACCACAATATCAAACCTTTCAAAATGCAGCAATGAAGTCCAAATTGATGGAAATTGTTAGTTTGACCGTTAGTTGATTATAGAAGTAACATTGACCATAATTTTGACTAATTATAAAAGAATAAAATGGTAACTTTACATTTTTCAACAAAAAACACAATTATAATCTATTAATAATTAAATAAGAAAAAAAACATAAACGCTATTCATCTTCTTCTCCAATAACCCTTCGCATCCAACCCGCCCCAAAATCAAAACCCACCAAAATCGCCCACTATTCAGAGCTCCTCAAAACCACAAAAACCAGCAACATATCTGAAGATAAATTTAAAATTAGAGGAAGTAGAAGATTTGTACCATCATCACTAGTATCCAACCATCATCATTTATGGATGACAATCGGGTTCGTCGACTCGGCTCAAAAAAAACTCAAGCTTGTCGGCTCGAGACTCGAAAGAACCGAGCCTCATTTTGGGGTGCCGGCCTGTGTGGCTCGGGCTCACAAGCCTAAATTTTAAAATATATATATTATTTTAAAGGCAGCAGCAGACTATTTTAGGCAGTAGGTTGCTGCCATGTGTTATAGAAGAAAAAAGAAAACACCAAAACACCAAGCCTGTCTGGCTCGGAAAGGCCCGAGTCAAAAGCTCGGATCGAGCCTAATTTTTTTTGCCGAGCTTTTACTTGGTCCTGCTCGAACATGGAAAAAGGTTCGATCATTTTACTCGAGCCGAGCTCGAGCTTCAAATTTCGACTCATGAGCGGGCTCAGTTCGACTCATGAGCGGGCTCAGTTCGACTCATTGACATCCCTACCATCATTGCATCAGCCAACAAATTACCTCTCATGGCTACCAACCACTCCCTCACCATTTCTCAACGCAAATAGCCATGGTTTCAAGATCCATGGGTGCGGTGGCGTCAGCCTTTATTTTGTAGCGATGGACATGGTTTAAAGATCCATGGGTGCGGTGGCATCGGCATTGCTTCTTGTTGGAGGTTGACCTTTATTCTGTGGCTCCGGCGTTTGGGTGGGTGAGGTAGTGTTGGCTGCTAGTAGTGGTGGTGGATTTAGGATGAAGGAGTTGGGGAAGAAGGTGATGGGGTGGGTTTGTTTTGATTTATGTTTTTTTGTTTTTTTTAATTATTCATAAATTATAATTGTTTTTTTGTTGAAAAATGTAAAGTTGCCATTTTTTTCTTAGAATTAGTCAAAATTACGGTCAATGTTAATTCTTTGGTGAACTAAAGGTCAAACTAATCATTACCATTTATTTGGACTTCAATTGCGACATTTTGAAAGAAGGTTGTTGTAAATGATACAAATGAAAGGTTTGGATCAAATTTGTATAAAAGTGAAGAATTTGGTATCATGGCTGCAATTTTTCCTAAAATATATGTTGAAAAATTGATAAAAATTATGAGTCTTATAAAATGTATGATTTAACTTGAAGTTAGACAAATTAAAAAATTGATAAAATTTTAGCTATCAGACAAGCACTAACGAAATTACTTCTTCTATAACGTATTGTAAGGCCTCTATAATATTAATAAAAAATGAAATTAAATGTTAACTATACTGATAATCGCATTTTAAACTATACATATGGAAATGATATACCATTTTAACAAGATAGTTTGATATTCTAGAATGCTTTAATTTTACAAAGATAAAACGGATAGCAAATCATCATGTGCCCTAAAATTGAACGAACACTTTATTCTAATCGATATTGATATGATTTTTACAAATTCTAGTTGATAAGTACATTTTATGCACTTATTCTGACTTTTATTCTTAATTAATTGTATAAAAAATAAGCAATTATCTACTTAATTTGTGTAAATTATATTAATTGTGGGAAAATCTCAATCTGGATACAAATTATATGAAGAGAAGTTATTTGAAGTTTAATTGAAGTTGATTTGAAGCAATTGAAGATTAATCGGATTGCAGGAGATCAATTGGGAAATATTAATTGAGCATTCGTTAAAAGTTCATAAGTTCAGGGAGTTAAACTTGACATTTAGAAAGTTTGAGGATTAAATTGCAAACTTTGAAACTTGTCTCAATGAACTATTATGATTTTGAAATGAAGAGGACTAAATTGAAAAAAATAGAAGATGAAGGACAATAGTCATTTGAGAAAAGGAGTTTAATTAAAAAAAAAAAAAATTGTCTTCTTTTATTTCTTAAACTCCTTGATAAAACCAATTTGAATTCTTTTGCGAAAATCAAGTTGAACAGAGATTTTGCTTAAATCTTGTTCTATAAATAGATACCATAGTCCAACAATTAAAGGGAATTTGTAGAGTTTCATTATACACATACATTCAAGTCAAGACTTGTGGATTCGTTGTATGTATATTATTTAAGTCGGGGGGGGGGGAATGAAATTAATCAAGGAGCTAAGGTTTTAAAGATTTTACAAGAAGTGACGGATTCTTGGTGCAAGATTTTCATCTTTTTCCTTAATACTCGATGATGTACTTTAATTTCTTCTTGTATTTTTATTATCTCATGATGTGTAATTAAGTATTTAGTTAAGCTGAATGATTGTAACCTAATTTTGAATTGTAATTTTGATTAAAAAAGTTTTAAAATTCAAATTAATTTTGTGAATTGTTTTTACTTCTATTTCTAATGCTTGGATTAATTGGTCACTAATTTATTGATTTCAAGAACAATAATTACATAGAGATGCAAATTATTTGTTTAAAACACATAATAAAAGCTAGTAACTTAGGCCCCATTTGGTAGGAATTTTTCCCCCAAAAAATTGATTTTTTGACCGTTATTTTACTATTCAAGCCGTAATTTTTGACTTCTTCTCTCACACGTGGACCCCACTTTTCTTCTACCGATCAAAAAATCAATTCTCAAAATCCCTACCAAACGGGCCATTAGTATAAAATGTAGAGATATTTCTAATAGTTAATGCAATCGATCCATGAATTCTTAGAGGTTTAACACATTTAACAAATGTATATTCAGATTCAAATAGAGATATAAAATTAACTTAGCCAAATAGATATAATGAAAACTCGAGATGCGTAAATTGAATATGTTAGAATAATTCAATGGGATGAACATAATTAAGTGCTTGTTTGGTAAATTAAGTGCTTGTTTGGTAGAAATTTTGATAATTGATTTCTTGACTGTTAGAGATAAAGTTGGTCTTACATGCGAATGAAGAATTCAAAAATGACGGCTGGAATAATGAAATAACGGTTAAAAAATTGATTTTAATTGGCTTCAAATCCAAACCAACCAAGCTCTAATCGTATAAAACTTGGTGATTGAGATTAAGGGGATAATTTGGTAAAATCATAAATCCTAACACTTAAACTATCATATAAAAAAGTCATTTTTATTGTTCCATTTATTTAAAATAAAAAAAAATCATAAAAACAAGATAAACGCATTCTTTATTTGTTTTCGATTAAATTCAAGTTAGGAATAATTGAATTAATTGTTAGATAGTAGTTCTCATGAAAACGATATCCGTACTTATAAGTCTACTTTATTATTTATTACGATCCATACACCTACGTAATATTTAAAATCGACAACACTAGTATATCTTCACCTCCTCTTATTATATCAACTCAATCAAATTCTGGAAAAATGGGGTGGCTCTCAACCTTTCATCCGGTGTTGTTATGGTCCTCAATTTTCAAAAGTGAGTTTTTGAGATTCAACCTATTCAAATATGGGAAAACATCTCCAAAGAGCTGTTTAACTTTAAAAAGAATCTTGATCATAATAGTGAGTATATTTAAATTTAATGAATAAAAATTTTTATACACTAATTATTTGTTATTTCTCCTTATTTTTCAATTAATTTTATCTTTTCAAATTCAATAGCTAAAATATTCAGTATAATATGAATAATTTAATTAGAAGAGCATTGAAACTTGCAATTTAATTATATAATATGAATAGAGAGTGGGATCGCCTTAAATTCATTTTGTATTTTAAAAGTTAATTTTTATACACAGTTTAGTCAATTAAAACTTGATGCTTCGATTAACTTTGAAACGACTTAATTTTCTCCTTCTAGACCTTCTGCTCCATGTGAATAGATAGCAGATTATACATGCTTTAGTCAACTAAAAATCCATGCTTTGACTGAGCCCCATTTTGATTTTGCTAAAATCATATTTTTAGTAAATTTGAGTAAAAGTTGATGAAACGCGTCAACGAAAAATTGATAAAAATTATGAGTTTCGTGAAATGATTAATTAAAAATGAATTTTATGAAATAGGGCCAAATAAAGCTTAGTTTGAACTCTGAAATGGCTTTGCTATTTATAAACCTTCTTCTCCATGTGAATAGAAGGCAGATTTATACACGCTTCGTTCAATTAATACTTCATGTTTCCGACTAAACTTTTATTTTGTTTTGCTAAAAATCAGATTTCTTTTCGTAAATTTTAGTAAAAAATTAACGAAACGTGTTATTAAAAAGTTGATAAAAATTATTGATCACATAAAATATGCGACTTTAGAAAAAAAATAATTTTAGAAAATAGGACCGAACATGAGCTTAGTTTGAAGTCTTAAATGACTTATCTCTTTATAAACTTTCTGCTTCATGTGAACAGACACACACTCGAGTCAATTAAAACTTCTTGCTTTCCACGTTTGAACTTTGAAATGACTTTCTTTTCGTCTTTTTATGTTAAAAAAAGTAGTTTAAAGTATGGACAATTATATTTGTAACACAATTTATATTTACATTTCAGTTGTACTTAATGCCTTTATTCTTTGTTTATTGTAGAACTCAGTGTTGCAAAATTTTACGGTGGTAGTGGTGGTACATAGGGATATACCTAAACGTGTACACTCCTCTTACATGGGGTGTGGGATCCACCCGAATAAAAAATTAATTCAAATTTTTATTCCCATAAATATTTGCAAATTTCCATAATTAGCATATTTCATTTCTGGTAAATGTTTTTGTCCAAAAAATTTATTTGTCCATCATATTTTTAAATAAATGAAAATATAATAAAACTAAAGTGCAACAAAAAAGATAAAGTATTAAACAATTTTTCATAGCTAAAGAGACCCTTTAAAATTGTGAAATGGGACATTAATCAATGGTGGGCGAATGAAATCTTTATATCTTTTAAATGAACGGAACGTCATAATTATTCTTATATTAAAAAATAAAAAATAAATAAAATTTAAAAGAGGTGATGATCGTTCTTCGCAACATGTGCGCAGAGTCGTACCCTGGTGTGAATGGATAATATCTGGAGGCTTCACCAAGTTATAACCAACATCAGCACATTAATGAAATAACGACAACATTCAAACAGCCAAGTCTCGGACCATGTCAACGTTCAACCGGCCTATTGAATGTTTTTCAATATGAGACTTCTTCAAATATTCAATAGTGACATCATTATTCATTCTATTTTTAATTAATCATCAAAATATAATTCGTCGTTCATAAAGTAATTAGGATATACTGCATCAGGGATCCCCAACCTTTTTCAAAAGTGTTGTTAAGTTTTAACCTTTAAATTAGTGTACATGGCAAGGTCCTTTGAACGATTTCTATCCACAAATTAATAATCAATTGTCTCTCATAAGTCATATATTGACCAATTTACAGGAGCAAAATGTTCAGTCCATAGTATTATTATTTGATTTTAAAAATTAAAATGATTAAAAAGAGATAAATGGAAGGAAAAAAGAAAAAGAAAATTTGAATAGAAAATTTTAAATAAAAAATTAGTAGATCTTTTTCTCCACATACCACCTCCCACCTTGCCACGTCCACAAATGGCTGAATAACAAAATCGTCACACCGTAAAATCGAATTGAAACCACTTTTTCAAAATTGTTGGTTTGGATCCATGTGGATCCGCTAACTTTTTGCTTTTGACTTAAATCAAACCACTTCGAAGTGGTTTGATTTTTGTTTCAATATTTACAAAACGTTTCAAATCGTCAAATCGTTTAAAAAAAATGAAAATAAATTAATTTAAATTTTATTGAACTTAATTAAAACTAAGCATATCCCAGTTAAAAAGATACTTCCATAATAGACATAATCCAATTAAACCCCAATACCTAATTGAAAAATTTACCATCCTAATATCACAACAGTGAATGCAAAACTCTCACATTGAGTGAAGTTTTGAACAATTGTTGTTATATCATATTCATTAACCACCCATTATAATCGAATAGACAATTAAATCTAGATTTTAATTCAAACTCACACATTTCTTTCTTTCTACTAATAATTTTCATAAATTTTGGCCAAATTTTCATCTCAAATTATCCTTTTTTTTATTTATAATTGTTTGTTATATTTTCTTAGTAGTTGTTTTGTTTTGTTCTAATTTGTGCCAGATTCCCTTCAATTTTTAGTGGATATAATTTTTTATTTGCTTGCATCTCAATTGTTAGGTTAGGTTAGGTCAATCAATTAATTATTTACATTTTAACGTAAATTCTAGATTTTATTGTTAATTGCTAGATTAATTTATTGAATTACTTAAATGGTCATTTTAAGATTTGATCAATGAGTCCTTTGACATATTGCTTTGGTGAAACTCAATACAAATAAATACAAGACTATCCCCTCTAATTACTAAAAATTTATTAGTTATTCAAATATCCACAATTGTTTCCGAGTCTACATTCCCTATTAGTAGTCGGATTCTTAATTTATTTAGGAGATCATTGAATATAAATGTGGTTGAAGTAATGGTTTGTCCTAAAAATTGGTTGCATGGTACTAAGGAAGCTATAGTGATTCGTCAATATATATTCATTTTCCTTTTTTAGTTGCTTTATATCATTTACCTATAATTAATGAATTCATGTACAATATTCTTATTGTTATGGAGAAAATGAATCATGTGCTACAATTGTAGATGTTATGCCAATTAGTATCGACTAAGAAATTAAACTATTCCCTTCATGTCGTTGTATTATAATGATTATAATTATAGAACTTTGATTTGAAATATTTCTAATGACACTATTCATATTTTAATGTAAAATTTTAGGCTAATATTTATAATTTAAATTAATCGATAAATGTTATTTTTTCTTTGTAAAACTATGGTTTTAAACCGAATCAAATTGAAAAAATGGTTTGAATTGGTTTGATTTAGAAATTAAAGTGATTTGGTTTGGTTTGAAAAAAAAATTCCAAATCACTTAAATGCTTTAGCTTGAAAATTTGTTACAAACCGTCCAAATCGAACAATGTTTACTCCTACCGCCACACTACAGCCCGACAATATGGTTCCTTAAACTTTTCACCCAGTTGTCAATCTTATGTTTTTGGGCTTGCAATGAGTAGGAGTCAGCCTATACAATTTATAGGACAACGATTAGGCAAGACTGACATCCGAAAAGCATCCCGCTTACCAACCTAGAGGTCAAAGTGTGTCACTTAATATTCCCTTAAGACCATCGTGGCAACAATCCATCCCTCATAGAACCAGTCTAGAACATTGGTCTGGTTTCGCACAAAACCAAATCAAGTTCTTTGTTTCATCGGAAAATGAAGATCTGAACTCTGGTTTTGTTGGGAGACCAGAGATTTAGTCTGGGTTCAAGGAAACTAGATCAGGTTCTTTGGCTTCCTGTTGAAACTAGAGGTCTGGAATTGGTTTTCGACGAAACTAATCCAATAACTCTGGTTTGTGCAACTACATATGAGACATCTTTTCACTACGCTGATATGGGACGACTAACTAAATTTTGTGCAACTACAAATCATCTCTCACTAAAAGATTTCAAGTAGTACAAACATTGTATATATACATATATATAATTGAATCCAACATATAATCTAATCATTCAAACATATATTTATAGACTGAAAATATAACATAATGCATGGGAATAAAAATGATCCTAATAATGAAATTTGATAAATAATGTACACGTGAATAGAAGATGAATATTACACATGATAAACGAGGAGGAAACAAAATGAAAGATAAATTAGATATTATGAAGTATTCTAAGTGGTACCTATTTATCAATAAAGTTTATTATTATTTTATTATAGCCTGCATATCTGTTTTATTGTCAAAACAAACCCGTGATGGATAAAATTAAGAATTAATCTAAGTTGACAGAAGATGCATAACAGAAACATTGACCTACATTTACAATGCGTGAGGGACTCGCATTCATTAAAAACTCCAAAAAAAAGTTGGACCCCTCCTATTGTGAGTTTTCAGTCAGGTTGCATGTCAATCATTTTCGATCAATGTGGTTTGGTTGTAAAATCAAACATATCTAATGTTTAAAAGCTTCCATGAAAAATAATTTAAAATTATTTTTTTCTCCAATTGCTTTTCTGGTTTCAATGATAATTAATTTGATTTGCATATAATACAAGACAGGGAAAAAAAAAACACATAGCTAGGTATTAGTCTAATTAGCTATGATATTTTAAAAATTGAACCAAATCGGCCAATCACTAGGAAAATTTGATTATTGCTCTTCTTGTACGTAAAAATCGAAAAAATGAAAATCGTTTACAGCAAGTTATTGGTTCGCCTGAGAATCAGTCCATTCATCTCAAAATTTTAGTTTTCACTTTAATTTATTTAATATTTTTTACCTATCCCGCCTGCCCCAGGCTTTTCTAATGTTGCCATTACACTTGGAAATTTTTAGTGAGAGAGAGAGAGAGAGAGTATCGTTTAAAATCGCAGTTGAATTCAAACAATAGTATTGCATGCATGGTCGTGTCCTAAAAATAGAAATGCTGCATATTTATGTCAAATCCAACTACTTTGCCCTTCCTCTTAATACTATAAATAAGTCATCAGATCCTCCCGTGTTGAACAAAATTATATAACTTGCAATATTTCATTTTCACATAAACTCTCTTTCTCTCTAAACTCGTTCACTGCTGATTTTAGGGATGGCTGAAGAGCTAAAATCTTTCAGATTCTTGTTCCTGATCCTCATCTTCAGCTCAGCTTTCTTTGCAGCCGAAGCTCGTCCTCTGAAACCCACGGCCACGGGAGACATTGGCGGGTCAGTATTGAACTGGTTGTCTCTGAAGGCTGTCAAGGCCGGACCCAGTCCTGGTGAAGGCCACAAATTCATCAACGCTGATCAAACACTTGGAGGAATTAAGAACTCTGGTCCAAGCTCTGGGGCGGGACACAAACTTGTTAATTAGTGACCAACACCAATGATCTCAAAAACTTGCTGTGCTTGTTTTTCAAGATCATATATATTTCAATAATTACTGAAGCTTTAGATATCAATTTATGCTACCTCAATGCTATGTACGGTACTTTCTCGTAATATTTTATAAAATCAATAATTATTCTACCAAAAAATTTGAATTACGTAGTACTTTCCAAAGCATTATGCATGTCAAATATTAAATTGATCGACAACCTAGAAGTTAAGGCTCCACCTCTACTCATTCAAGCGACTTGATTTCTGCTGAGATCTATCCATCTCTTAATCTCCCAGATTATCTCCGGGGACAATCCAGTTTGCACCTACATTGATGACTGAATACTGATTGATAAGATTAGTGCTAGAAAGTATATGTATTTTGATTATTTTTCTAATTACAAAAAGATGAGATTTATTAATTTACTTCATCCTTGTAACGTTACATTTAATAAACAAATATCAGATTAGTCCGAGGTTGTGTCATCAATTAATCCTAGTACATTGCATGCATTTGTACAAGTCCACAGAGAATAATTGGAAGGATCTGTAAGTGTGAACCTTGGACGGTTTCAGTCAGATTGAAGAAAATAAGATTTTTGTACGTAAGCTACTGCTCCTGTATGTTTTATATAACGTGTTATCTTTACATAGTTTTGGCCTTTTCTTTTAACTTCTAACGGCAATTTTTATAGGGAGATTTGCATATTTTATTCCTAACCTTCAAATCCAGACATTTTCATCCCCAAATTTTACCGAGTGCAGTAGAATTATTTGCGGTCTGGATCAAGTGGGAATTGGGTCTTTCTTTTCATTGCAAAATACCTATGGAAACTTAAAAAAATAGTCTTAAAATTATTTACCTTTTGAAAAGTCATATGAAAAGTCTTTTGAAAGTGAAAAATACCGTGTAAAATTAAGTATCACTTTTTAATACATAATGTCACTTTTTTATAAAAAATGTGTAACACAATGTCACTTTTAAAATTTAGTGTCAAATTTTTATTAAAAAGTGATAGAAATTTCAAGAAAATGACTGAAAAAGGACAAACACGAAAAAAAGTGATAAAAATTCAAATAAAAAATGACATAATAAAAAAAATTGACAACAATTCTAAAAAGTAATAGAAATTTAAAAAGAGCGACGAATTCAAAAAAGTGACAGAAATTAAAAAAGTTATATAGATTCAAAAAAGCGTCAGAAAAAAGTGACAAACACTCAAAATGTGACAAAATTCAAGAGAGTTACATCAAATATTCTCCAGAAATTCTTCTTAGTCAATTCAGTGACAACATATTGTGGTTTTGAGTCACCTAGTTCTCTGTTTGGCAAACAACCACCGCTCCCTCAAATTGTTCGCCTTGAATGTCGGTTCAAGAGTATAATAGACCCAACGAGAGTAAGAAAACAAGATAGAGAAATGGATATGGACTAAGAATAGGACCATATATTAGTAATACTGGTGGCTAGGCACTGAAAATCTTGATATTGCAATCGTAATAAACCTTATGTGTCTAATGATTAGAATAAGCACCACAAAGGTTGATTTCACAAATATTGATAGAGCAATCTATACAGCAAAATAATGATCAAACTAATCAATGCTATTTGCAAGGTTCCACTAGTTGGAAGACCCATGGACTAAAAGAGAGGGACACAGACAGGGTTGGAAAAGAAAATCAATGTAATTCTTAATGTAAGGATGCAAAAGTTCACTAAATTATATGTGCAAGTTCGAGGAAGGATAAATTCCACGGAGAACAGTAGTGTCAACAGTAAGAGATTTATATAAAGTGCTATTAGTAATACAGGTATAACAAAGGATAATTTTCTAATGGACAACATATTAACTATTAAGATCACGGAACTGAAGTAGCCTTCTCCAACTTTTGCACGTATACAAATTGCCCAAGTTTTAATTCGCTAACCAAAATCATATCATCATCTTCTTGAGGCAAAGAAACAAACATTTGTGTTTGGATTGTGATGCCAAAATCCAATCAATGGGCTGTGATGAAAAGGGCTTAGTCCAATAGCCGGTATTATATTTCCATTGCCTGATAATTCAAAGGTAGAGGCCCAACTACTCGAGCCCAACATGAGGCCCCGTGTGCTACTCCGAGCCATTGGATCACCCAGCTGATCTACGATGATGTTGTCTTCAGTATAAGGGACCTTTGGTGGATGCCCTAGTTGACGGTGTGATATTTTCTGGTGACTCTTGAACTCTCTAGAACGAGTCCTTCTCTCTACCTCTCTACTCCGTCTTCTTCGTGTTTTTCTTCCAAGTTCTCTATGATTTGGAAATTGATTCTTTCTGTGTGAACAGTAAATCTTAGTGATTCATTTCTAAAGGAGTTAGTGGAGTTAGTTTAGCGATTTTCATTTTGGCTCGTTGAAGTACCTGCGTTAGGGTTCCTTTTGTGGGTTTGGGTCTGTTCTTGGTGTCTCTACCATTGTACAGAAGGGTACAATGATAATTTCTGAGCCCAAACATTGATTGAACTGTGTAGTTGGTTGGTCCAGTTTCTTGGCCTTTTTTCTCTCAATGTGAGATCTGAAAATACTTGGTGTATTTCTTGAGTTTTATTATAACAGTGGTATCAGAGCCTTCAAGGCTTCCTTCGACGGTGATCTGGTTGTGAAAAATTCATTTTCACAATCAGATATGAAAATATCTTATTCGTTCGATATATATATTTTTTAAAATCCCTTCAGTACTTAATGTGTACTAACAATTGATTTCTTGTGGAGTTCTCGTTTTTCACTTGCAGGTCCTGTTTTCGCGAACTGATGGTTCGCCACTTGAGTGACCCATACTGTTCTTGAGGTTTTCTTGGTCACTAGTTTGTGTGATCAATATTGAAGGATCACTCATCTGGTTTGCGACTATTTTTCCCCCTATTAAAATTTAATCCATACTTCACAGCCATATATGTTTTACATACTATGATTACTGTAAATTAGTGAATTATTGAGTTGATATTTCTGAAATATACATATTGTGATTACTGTAAATTGGTGAATTACTAAGTTGATATTTCTGAAGTATACTAATATACGTATGTAGTTAAAAAAAAATTTATTACATTCGTTTATTGATTCTATCTGATATATTCATATTATCCCTTTCCTGCTCCCGGTTCTGATGACCCACATTGTGCCTTGACCTAAGGACATGATCCTTATGGAATCCTGGTGAATTTGTGCATTTGGAACTTGAAGTTTGTTGCATTGAGTACATTGCCATTTCTTGTTATTTTGAACACTGTGTGTGTTAATATTTTCTTGATTCTTGAAGCTTCTTGGTACATAATAACCTCTGTGATCTTGTGTATTATCACATTTTATTCTGCACCACCTCCTTTTCTGTTGAACTTTGAACTTCAAAATAAATTTTCTTGTGTTGGTTAAACATTCCAAATGACAACAACTACGTTTGAACTTGGAATTTTTAATGGAAAAGGGGATTTCCCCATTTGGCAACAAAAAATGAAAGGAGTCATTGTTCAACAGAAAGTTGCAAAAGCCATAACTGGTGATTTTCCTAATACTATGACTGAAGCACAAAAAAACTGAATGTGATGAACTTGCCTATACCTCTATTATATTGCATCTATCTGATCAAGTTTTGAAAAAAGTTGGGAAACATGATAGTGCTAGAGATTTGTGGGAAAAACTAGAAGAACTTTATTTAGTTAAGTCCCTACCAAATAAACTGTTTCTCTTAGAAAGATTCTTTAGTTTTAAGATTGACATGACTAAAGACTTAGAAGATAACTTTGACATTTTTAATAAATTGGTTCAAGATAATACCAATGTGGGAGACAAAGTGTCTGATGAATACAAGGCTGTGATTCTTCTAAATTCATTACCTGAAATGTATAACGATGTCAAAAGTGCCATTAAATATGGCAGGGATTCTTTGACTCCTGAAGTTGTTATTAACTCTTTAAGGAGCAAGGATTTGGAACTTAAAACTGAGAAGCATGGAAGAGATTCTGAGAGTTTATTTGTTAGAAAGAAGTCACTTAATAGGCAAAACCATAGTCAGGATAATCAGAGTTATCAAGGAAATAATAATAACAAGAAGAAAGGGAGAGGAAGACCTAGGTCAAAGTCTAGGACTGGGACTGGGAATAGGAAATGTTATGGATGTGGGAAATCTAGTCACTTTATTAAGGATTACTTTAAGAAAAAGAATGAACAGAGAGATAAGAAAATAGATGAGGGAAATGTTGTTGAATCCCTAGATGATAAAACTGTGGATGTCTATGTTGTTACTGAACATGTTACTGATCAGCATACTGTAAATTTTTCTGAAAATATAGACCAGAATCAAGAATTGATTCTTGACTCTGGTTGCACTTTCCATATGACTTCTAAAGGGTCCTGTTTAGAAAATTTTAAAGAAATGAATGGAGGTGAGGTAGTAATGGGTAATAATGCAGCTTGTAAAGTCTTAGAAATTGGCAGTGTGACTTTAAAATTTGAAAATGGATATATCTTTACCCAAGAAAGAGTAAGGTATGTTCCTGATTTAAATAAAAATTTAATTTCTATGGGTAATCTAGATGACATTGGTCTCCAAGCTAAACTTGGAAATAGTTTGTTAAAAGTTTTTAAAGGCTCCCTTGTAATATTCAAGGGTGCCAAAAGAAATGGTATATATGTCACTAGAGCTGAAATAGTTTCAAGTCATACTGTTGAGTCCTTAATTGCTAGAGTTGATGCCACCTTAAAATGGCACAACAGGCTGGCACATGTGAGTGAAAGAGGTCTGCATATTTTGAATAAAATGGGTGTTTTTGGAAAAGATAATGTTTTAAAAATTCCTTTTTGTGATTACTGTATATTTGGTAAACAACATAGACTTCACTTTAATACTGGAAAGCATGAGACTACTTCTATTCTGGAGTCTGTACATGCTGATTTGTGGGGACCCTCATCTATTATTACTCAAATAGGAAACAAATATTTTCTGTCCTTGATTGATGATTTTTCAAGAAAGGTTTGGATTTTTCCGTTAAAACAAAAATCAAATACTTTTGAAAAATTTAACGTTTGGAAAACCTTGATTGAAAATCAAACAGGGAAGAAAATCAAAGTATTAAGAACCGATAACGGTCTAGAATTTTGTAATGTTGTTCTTGATCAATTATGTAAGGATAGTGGGATCCTTAGGCATAAAACAGTTCCCTATACCCCTCAGCAAAATGGAATTGCTGAGAGGATGAATAGGACTATTCTAGACAAAGTAAGATGCATGATGATCAGTTCTGGAGTTCCTAAAGTGTTGTGGGGTGAAGCTGCTATAACAGTAGTTTATATCATAAATAGAACCCCAAGTAGTGCCTTAGATGGCAGAACACTCGAGGAAGTATGGTCTGGAAAAAACACCAAATTATAGCACCTGAAGACCTTTGGTTGTGCAGCCTTTTCCCATCAAAGTAGTGGTAAACTTAAACCTAGATCCCAAAAATGTGTTTTTATGGGATACCCAGAAGGAGTTAAAGGGTATAGATTGTGGGATAGGAGTGTGAAGGGGTTTAGAATGATCACAAGTAGAAATGTGACCTTCAATGAGAGTGATATACCCTGCATGACTGATAAATATCAGGTTAGTGCTCCTAGACGTGAGGAAGAATAGATGACTAGGCTACAGGTGGAGCCTTTGTCACCTACTGAACATACTGATAATGATCAGGAAGTGACTGGGGAAGTTTCTGATGAAAATATAGAAGGTGAAGATGATGTTCAAGAAGTTGATGAAGAAGAAAATTCATTAGAAGGTTATCAGTTAGCCAGGGATAGGGTTAGAAGAGAAATAAGGGAACCCATTAGAATGAGAGACTACCTATCTCTAGCTTTACTGACTTATCAAGATCTGGCCTTTAAGGAACCAAAAACATATGGGGAGACTGTGAGTTGTCAGTCTTCAAAACACTGGCAATTGGCAATTGAGGAGGAAATGAACTCATTAAGAAAAAATGAAACCTGGATTTTGGTTCCTAAACCTAAAGATAAATCCTTAGTTGATTGTAAGTTGATTTATACAATTAAGGAAGGAAATACAGTGAATCAACCCCTAAGATTTAAGGCCAGATTAGTGGCAAAAGGGTTTACTCAGAAACTCGATATTGATTATAATGAAATTTTCTCACCTGTAGTTAAATATACTACCATACGTGTTATGCTTGTATTAGTTGCTCATTATGATCTTGAACTTGAACAAATGGATGTAAAAATTGCCTTTTTGCATGGAGGCTTGGATGAAATTATCTATATGAGACAACCATCTGGATATGTGGATAATAAGAAACTTAAGCATGTGTGCTTGTTAAAGAGATCATTGTATGGATTTAAACAATCACCTAGACAATGGTATAAACACTTTGATAACTTTGTGTCATCTGTAGGTTTTCTTAGAAGCTCTTTTGATCATTGTCTATATTTTAAAAAAGATAAAACTGAATCTGTGATTGTTTACCTGCTTCTTTATGTGGATGATATGTTGTTAATTGGACAACATCTTAGTGATATTAATGATATTAGGAGATTTTTATGCTCTGAATTTGAAATGAAAGACTTGAGACATGCTAGAAGAATTTTAGGTATGGATATTAAGAGAAATAGATCCAAACAGGTTCTTTTTCTATCACAATCTACCTATGTTGAAAAAGTCTTATCTAAATTTTCCATGCATGAATAAAAAACTGTCACTTTACCACTTGCAAGTCATTTTAAATTGAGTAAAGATCGGTGTCCAGTTGATGAATCTGATGTGAAATACATGCAAAAGGTCCCCTATGCTAATGCTGTGGGGTCTGTTATGTACACTATGGTGTGTACCAGACCTGATGTAGCTCATGCAATTAGTACCCTAAGTAGATTTATGGCCAATCCGGGCCCTGAACATTGGACAATCTTAAAATGGTTACTTAGGTATCTAAAAGGAACATCTAACTTAGATTTATGTTTTAATCCTAGTAAAGAAGATGTTATATTAAAGGGGTATGTAGATTCAGATTATGCTGGGGACAGGAACAATAGAAAATCAACCACATCTTATATGTTTACTTTGCGTGGCACTTGTGTGAGGTGGAAATCACAATTACAGCCTATTGTTGCACTTTCAATCATTGAAGCAGAATATGTGGCTGCTACTGAAGCCATAAAAGAAGCACTATGGCTCAAAGGTTTGTTATGTGAAATTAATGTTCTATCACAACCTGTTGTAGTCTACTCAGATAGTCAAAGTGCAATTCATCTGTGTAAAAATCCTGTATTTCATGAAAGGACCAAGCATATAGATGTTAGAATGTATTTTATAAGAGACATAATTCATAAAGAATCTGTTGTACTTGAAAAGATCCCAACTGAATTTAATCCTGCTGATATGGGAACCAAGGTACTGCCTCTTAATAAGTTTAGGTCTTGTTTGAAAATGCTGAAAATTGATACATGGTAACCTTTGTGGGAATGCAGGTACACTAAACCTCTTGGTGCAATGATCTGTGGAACTTAAAGAAGAAAATGAATTTGTTTCGTATCTTTGTAGTGTGTCTGATTGTCATTGGCATCAAGGTGGAGATTGTTTGGATTGTAATGCCAAAATCCAATCAATGGGCTCTGATGAAAAGGGCTTAGCCCAATAGCTGGTATTATATTTCCATTGCCTGATAATTCAAAGGTAGAGGCCCAACTACCCGAGCCTAACATGAGACCACTTGTGCTACTCCGAGCCATTGGATCACCCAGCTGATCTACGGTGATGTTGTCTTCAATACAAGGGACCTTTGGTGGATGCCCTAGTTGACGGTGTGATATTTTCTGGTGACTCTTGAACTCTCTAGAACGAGTCCTTCTCTCTGCCTCTCTACTCCTTCGTGTTTTTCTTCCAAGTTCTCTGTGATTTGGAAATTGATTCTTTCTATGTGAACAGTAAATCTTAGTGATTCATTTCTAAAGGAGTTAGTGGAGTCAGTTTAGGGGTTTTCATTTTGGGTCGTTGAAGTAGCTGCGTTCGGGCTCCTTTTGTGGGTTTGGGTCTGTTCTTGGTGTATAGTGATAATTTCTGAGCCCAAACATTGATTGAACTGTGTAGTTAGTTTGGTCCAGTTTCTTGGCCCTTTTTTTCTCTATGTGAGATTTGAAAATACTTGGTGTATTTCTTAGGTTTTATTATAAAAATTTGGTGTGCCAATCTAAAACCTTTAAGAAAAATCCTCTATTAGGCCTAAGATTACCTTCTTCCAATAGATGTATCAAGCTTCTGATTTGTAGCAACACAAGTTTTTATACATAGTCGTAATCATTTTCTTGATTACCTTCTTCCAATACATGTATCATGCTTTTGATTTGTAGCAATACAGGTTTTTACACAGTTGTAATCATTTTCTTCCATTTCCATCTCTTTAAGAAGCTTTGCAAGAATAGCTTTCTTCAAAGAAGTCCTATTTTTGCTTGAGTATCTCGATGAGAGTTGAAAGTTTCAAGAACTCATTCTTCATATAGCCTAACCCTTGACCTCCTTTTGTTAACTCTAAGGATGGCAATTGGGCTCGTCGGTTTGACTCGAGGCTCGAGCCGAGGCCCATTTTGGGGTGTTGGACAAAGTTCAAGCCGACCCCTGTGGCTCGCCCGCTCGGGCTTATGGGTCTATATTTAAAAAAATAATAATAACTAACATTTTAAAGACTGCAACATGCTGCTACAGCGTGCTACTACCTAAAATAGGTAGTCTTCTTTAAAAAATGAAAATAAAACCAAAACCAAAATCGAGCCTGTCGGCTCAAGCCTAATTAGCTCGACCTGGCTCGAGCCCAAAAAAAGCTCACTCATTTTACTCGAGCTAAGCCCGAGTTTCGAGTTTCGGCTTGCTCGACTTGTTGACATCTCTAGTTAAATTTTCTTCCTTAGTTAGCATCCTCATCTTAGTGCCAACCATAATGGCCAAATCCCAATTTAGATATGTGAATACCACACGATTGAAAGCATCTTCAAAAATACATTTTACCAAGTTCTTGAATCCAAAACTAGATCCATGACTATCATCATTATTTCCTCGAGTGCTTCTCCAATCTACTACTTGCGAGATTACAATTTTGGGCTATTTATGGTTTGGAGGGAGGGGGTTAAGTTTGGATGTAATTAATATGTGATTCATAGTTTTAATTAGTTTTAGGATATTAATCAAATATCTTATTTTTTAGGGGTAGCATGTCTAATTTTGCCAATACCTATGTGGTGTTGGTGCAATTGTTTGTGAAGGTCAAATAAGCGAATTTGAAGTTTGTTATCTATTTAGAGTTAAATATGCGAATGATACATGAACTCAATTATGTATTAAATTCAAAATCATGTATAAAATAACAAATTTGTATTTCATCCATCAATAAATTAACTTTCGTCAACTAAAATCTAAAACTAACTGAATAATCCATAAGACAAATAGAGCACCTACATAGCAACGAATTGATTGACACTTAGCTAGTTAATTAAGTGAATGGTACATGAAAACTGCACTTGGTTGGTTATATAACCTTTTCATCTATAACTTTTAGAGAATTTGCCAATGGAAAAACTGCATGTGATATAATAATTTGCTTGATGAGCAAAAATGATCATTATTGTTTTATGTTAAAATTCTTCGATGCATGTCAAGTAGTAATCAGGAACATAGTAGTATTCTTGCGTTTGCACAATGTTGTTGCTGACATTTGACCCCAAATCAAGAACACAACAATATCTCGACTTTCCACGAGGCCAAATCAAATCTTCTATTATGATTCTATAAAACTGAATATGATGCAAGGAAATAGGTAGAGGCTTAAACTGAAAAGAAAAACCAGTGTTGAAGGACCAAGCATGCCTGGTAGCTAGCTAATAATTTAAGACAATGTAGTACACGGTTATTAGCTATCAAAGCAACTCTTTAATATAATGTACAAGTAACATTGTTCATAATATAAAGATCAAAGTCAGAACTTTAATTTTATTCAAGACATAGTAAGATTCGCAATTATTATTTACTTATTTGCAATTCATTTTTATCAATTTATAATTTCTCTCAAGCAAGTACTAAATTAATACAACTAATTTTTATGATTTCAACCCCAACATAATTATTACCTTATTAGGGGTGGAGCCCAATTGAGCTGGTGTAGGCCTGTGCCTGCATTGGACCCTTGGCCCAACTCAAATTATTGTATTGTTATTTTTGTTTTTATATTTTGGACTATTGAACCTTTTAATGCAGCAACCTAAGAGAAAAAACTCTTAAGCAAAATTGGGTTTAGACTAGTACTTGAGTTTGACAAATTTGTATTTATCGAAAATGACATGTTTGTAGGCAAAGGATACTTAGCCAATGGACTATTCAAAATGAATGTAATGCATATACATCATGATTTTGATATTAGTAAAAATAAATATTTTGCTTACTTGATTGAATCTTCTAATTTATGACATGATGATCAAGACATGTTAATACTTTACATAAATTAGTAAGTTTAGATTAATTGTCTTCTATTTCATTTGATCAAAATCATCGGTGCAAAAATTTTGTAAGGTTAAATTAGCCGAAACATCATTTCATTCAGTCGAAAGGAACTCGAATCCTCTAGAACAAATTCACAGTGATATCTGTGATTTAAAATTTGTACAAATTAGATAAGGTAAAAAGTATAAATGATTGTAGAAAGTACTCTTATGTCTATTGGTTAAGAAGTAAAGATGAGCCCTTAGAAACAGTTAAACAATACAAGAATGAGGTTGAAAATAAACTTGGCAAACGAATAAAAGTTGTTCGTAGTGATAGAGGTGGAGAATATGGAATACTGTTTGAAGAATTTTGTTCAGACTCTTAGATTATTCATCAAACTACAACTTCTTATTTACCTCAGTCGAACGATATTGCTGAACGCAAAAATCTTACTCTTAAAGAGATGATGAACACTATGTTGATTAGTTCTAGTTTACTTCAGAATTTGTTGGAAGAAGCAATTCTCTCAGCTAACTACATTCTAAATAAATCACCACACAAAAAGTAGGAAAGAAACTCCTTATGAGTTATCGAAATATCACAAACCTTCATACAAATACTTAAAAAGATAGAGGTTTTTGGTTAAGATAGAAGTATCAAAGCCTAAACAAGTTAAAATAAGGTATAAAACCATCGACCGCATATTCATTGGATATACTAATAACAGTAGTGCTTATCGATTCCTCGTACATAAGTCTGACATTTCAAATGTACATGAAAGTACTATCATTAAATTTAGGAATAATGTATTTTTTGACGATATTTTTCCTTGTAAAAATAGAAAAGAGATAAGTCACAAAAATAAATTTATAATACTGCAATCAGTAATCATCAGATTAATAAAGAACCAATATGCAATAACAGGACCAAAATAGCTCCATCATTTGGTCCAATTTTTTTAATTTATTTGTTAGAAAATGAATCTAGGACATTCAATGAAGCAATGCCAATTCCAGAAGCTCAATTCTAGAAAGAGGCTATCAATAGTGAAAAATGATTCTATCATTCATAATCACACCTAGGAGTTAGTAGATCTCCCACCAGTAATAAACCGTTATGCTGTAAATGGATTTTGAAAAGAAAATTCAAGACCGATTGATCAATTGACAAATATAAGGTCAGAATAGTAGTTAAATAGCTCAACCAAAAAGAAGGTCTTGATATTTTTTATACATACTCACCTATGATAATGATAACATCTATTAGAGTATTAATTGCAATCATAGCATTACATTATTTGGAGATTCATTAGATGGACGTTAAAATAACTTTTTTAAATGGAGAGCTATAGAATAAATTTATATGGAACAACCTAAGGGGTTCATTGCTCTTGGACAGGAAAAAAAAGGGTGTATAGACTCGTTAAATCGTTATATGGACTAAAACAAGTGCTAAAACAATGACATGCAAAATTTGACAAAACTATGTTGTCTAATGATTTTAAGATTAACGAGTGTGATAAATGTGTTATATTAAAATCACACCAAGTGTATGTGTAATTGTATGTCTATCGTATGTTAAAATCACACCAAGTGTATGTGTTATATTAAAATCACACCAAGCGTATGTGTAATTTTAAGATTAACGAGTGTGATAAATGTCATCAACATGCTAATTATAGGTACTAATTGTGATATCATAACTAACAAGAAAATATTCACAAAATATTTTGACATGAAAGATATAGATATTATAGATGTGATATTAGGAATTAATATTCTTAAGACGTCTAAGGGACTTGTTCTATCTCAATCTCATTATATTGAGATTATAGTTAAGAAGTTTCATATATATGATGAAAGTCTAGTTAAAACACTAGCAGACTTAAGTCCAGCTATATTAGAATACTACAATGATGCTTAATGAATATCAAATACCAAAAACTCAAAATCTATCAATAGTTATCTTTTTATCATTGGTGGCGCAGTCGTATCTTGGAAACCCTCTAAACAAAAGTGTTTAGCTCGATTCACATTGGAATTTGAGTTCATAGCTTTAGAGAAAGTTGGAGAGGAAACATAATGGCTTCACAATTTTGATGCATTGTGATAGTCAGTCAGCTATCGGTAGAGCACAAAGTATTGTGTATAATGATAAGTCTCGACATATCCGTCGAAGACATAATACAATTAAGCAGTTGATCTCAAAAATGGTGTTATTTTCATAAAATATGTAAAATCTAGGGAGAATTTTGTGGATCTACTTACTAAAGGCTTATCGAGAGATTAAGTATACTGTCTATCAAAGGGAATCAGCTTAAAGCCTATTACATAAGAATCTTTGTAATAGTAAAACAACCTTGCTGACTGAAGATCCCAAGATCTTGGTCAATGGAAATACTAAGTTATGAAGATTCAATGTGCAATTGGGAGTTAATTTCTATCCATTTCTATAATAAGAAAAGTGATGTATGCAGAAAGTTTTAAGTTAATTTATACTTTTAATGATTCCTATATCTTGAACTATCCAAATAAGGTATGACAAGTACTCTTAATAGGAGATCACCTATATAAGTATAAAGTGGGGACGTTTCTATAAGAATGTTTCAAAGGTTTGATTTCTCTAAAGTACTTATGAAATTTAAAAGTTGTTCAATGCCAAAATGAATATAACAATGAGAACTCGAAAATGTTTGAAAGGTTAATATTTTGGTATTATTTTCTTGACTTACATGAACAGCTGACAGTTGAAGACATCACGTTAACTGATTAGCCATAGAAATCCGATAATATTCTATTAGGGAAGGTTCAAACCCATAAGGTACCTATCCCAATGCAATAACTTTCACCTAATCCGTGACGTCTTCTAGAATTTGATGGTTGACTGTTAAACTACTTGTCCAAATTGATTGTCTGTTCAAGACACAATTTTTCAACTGTTTTGTCTTTTTTACACAACTTTTCAACTTTTATATATGAGCCGCCATATGCCGGATTTTATGCATTACAAAAATCAATTCCAATTTTTTCTCACTTGCAAATTATATTTCTTTCTTCCTGCATATTTCCATATTTTGCATTTCAATCCCAAATATTATTTTGGTGCATTTTAATCCTCAAATTTTGGAGTGATCAAAACATTATTAGGTCATCGAATTCAGTAATTTAGAGTGCTATTATTACAAGTCGGGGTTGTTGTATCTTGGAATACAATTGCCAAAAAACCATCAACACCACTACTGACATTATCGTCTTAAGGAAAAAAGAGTCGAACTCTTGCCTCGACCATTAATCATTCTATTTTATTTGGTTCACCCCGTAAATTGAAATTTTGCCCAATTGGTTATTATAAAATATAAATTATAGCGCCAAAAAAAAGGATATATTTCCAGCAGATAATTAGAATGATCAAAAAACAATACAAAAACGTTAAATCTGTGTACCAAATTAGAGCTAATTTTGATAATAAAAAAATGTACTTAGTGGATGCTCAATCCTCGTGATTCCGATTATCTACTCAACGTATATTACTTCAAGTGTGTCGGCATGGCAAAAAACACTCGCCGGCAACGATTTGCAGGAATCGCACAGCTTTGCTCTTAAACTCCAAATCCTACCTCCCATTGTTATTCTTCTATCTGTTTGTATCCACATCTCTCTATATCTATACTTTTGCTTCTTCATTAGAAATGCAGAGAGAGAAAATGGTGATTCAAGAACCGTGTTCAAATTTTATTGGCATTGTGAAATAATGCATGGTACAAAAGCCAACCGGACAAACTATCTAATGGGCAAGTGCGATCTACGGAATAACGAATAAGAAAATGACATGTGGATAAGTCTTAGCCAAGTGAAAAACGATGAGAACTTAAACGTTGTTTGATTGCACAAATTTTTCATGAAAGTAAAAAAATTAAATTTCAATTTCCACCTTTTTCATGTTTGATTGGACAAATTTTCTTGGTAATTGGTTTTCTTGACAATAGCTCATTTTCCACCTTTTCGAGGAATTGGTTTTCCCATGTGTTTGGTGATTTTTGGTTTTCAAGTTTTTTTTTTTTTTGGACAATTGAAACAAATTTTATCCCTTTAATTAATAATTTTCATAGAAAATAAAGCCAAACGAAAATAAAAAGATCCAAAATTTCACTATTTTTTAGGTGAAAAATTATACCAATCAAACAAATTTAATTGATAATTCTTAATAAAAACAAGTTTTAGGCAATTCAATTCCCTGAAATTTGTTTTCTTTCCACTTAAATTTCATTCTTGCAATTAAACTGATTCTTGCTGGCCCTTATATTTTTCGGGAAAGAATAATGCTAATTGTATATTTCATGATTGACATCTTTTTGTACATTTTATTGAAGTTCAAAAAGTATCGAGCGAGAAAGTGTGTTTTTTTGAAACTGTCCAATTATATGTCATCACATGGCATAATGTCAATCATTCATGTCAAAAAATGCATATGTAGCATTATTGTTTGGAAAATTGGAAATGACATTGAAAATGAGTACATGTCTTTTTTATTTTTTTATTTATTAATTATTTTTTTTGCTGAGAATGTATTTTTGGAATAGTAGATTAATTGAGAATTTGTTGTTAAAAAATAAGAAAAAATTTCAATTTTGCGCGTAATATATTTTTTATTGAATAATGTATGATAAAAAAGAGGAGGAAAAATATTTATAAAATAATGAGAATCAAACAAGGACTGAATTTACAAGTTACTATTAGGTTTTATTTGATTGAAGAAATTATTTTTCAATCATATCTCATTACATCTTGTATTTGTAAAACCATTATAAAAGCCTATTATATACATGTAGCGCAATCCGATCAATTGAATAATGCTAGTTGTACATAAACAATTAAATTATGGTTTACATACAGATGAGGTGTCAAAAAGAAAGTGTGAAAATTTTTTTATTAAAGAAATTCCGACTTAATTATATCTCATCATATTATGTGTAAATAAACCATTATATAAACCTATTATGTACATTTAACACAGTCCTTATCAATTTGGACTTTAGTACTTCTTATTCGGTATAAAACCTTCTCCAGCAAGGGGTCAAATATAAGAATTTTCAATGACTCCATTTTGCCCTTCTTTCTACTTTACAAAATTTTTTCTTCTATCCGTGTTCTTCTTTAATATTTATTAATAGATTTAATTGATTTATAATTATTTTAATGTGATGATATTTTATTTAATATTTATTTCGAAATTCTATTCAATTAATAAGTGATAGTTATTTAAAATAGTTTAATGTCGGTATTATGTTTAATTTTTTTCTTAATTTATTAATAAATGCAATAATTTAGTTCATTGAATATAATTTATAATTTAACGATTTTTGTAATAGAATTTGTAATTAAATAACTAAAAATAAAATTTGGTGTCAGATTAAATGTAAAACCATATCCAATGGTCTACTAATGCCAAATTTAGTGTAGACCATCGGAGATGACTTCAGATCTGCTGTCCAAAATTTGTTGTCCGTCCATGAATGATGGACACATCATTTTACATTAAAAGGTTGCCTAATTTTAAGCATAAGTGTCAGTAAGGAAAATATTGGATATGTTAATTTAAAATGATGTATCAGTCATTCATTGGGTGCACAGCAAATCTCAACTCGTTGGAGATGGTTTTAGAGGGTTAATGCAAATGGAATTTAGGATATATTTAATTATTTATAGAATATTTATTACTTCTCAAATATTTTTTATTCATAATTTGAGGTTAGTACTATTAACTTATATATTATTAATTTTGTGTAAAACATTTATAAACGCTTCTCAAACATATTCAGCTAGTGCCACTTTGTATTTTTAATTAATCAAAATCCTTTCTGTGCATTTAATTTGCTGTTTTCAAGTTTCAGTTTTTAATATTGAAGACATCAAAAACTTGTTTAGTTTGGCATTTCTGAAGAAGTATTTTCAAAAATAAGGTTAAACTTAAAATATAAAATTCAATACGTATTTTTGATGTTAAATATGAAAAATAAACGTTTAAACAAAATTTTATTTAAATAAATCCTTGGCTGAAATGGGTTACGGGTAGGACTTGGGGAGTATTTGTCTAGTTGTGGAAGTGGGAAAGGCATCTACGAAATGCTAGCCAGTTATACGTATGTGAATATTTTTTAATTTATTGGGATAGTTCTAAAATTCTTATATTTCTCTTATTTCGAGTTTTAATATATAGTTCCATTCTTTGATCTAATAAATTAGTATAATCTGTAATATAATTGTCATGTAATTTACTAAGATTATCATATTCCTTAGATGAAATATTCATAGTTTCTAGTTGGGCAAAAATATTTCTTATTTTTCCTAATAGTTTTTCTAACAGATTATCTAATCCTTTAATTGTATAACCTGGCATTATTCAGATAATTTCTTGCAAGCTTTATGAATAATAATAACATGTTAGATAAGTTTTTTACAAACATGAAAAATAATAATCCTTACGATTCTTTCAAGATATTTGAAGAATTCTTTCTAAATTTAACAAAGACAATAATTTTACCTTACTTTTGATCTTAAATCTGTATTCTTATAACCGAGTGACTTTCGGGCTCTGAATCTGCAAACTGCTCCCTCAAACGGCCTTTTACCTCAATGGGAATTCTGCTATTTCAACTTCTGCCCTCACTGTATCTATTCTTAGAATTAAGAGTAAAGATCTTTAAGTAAAGAAAATTCTCTCTTTGTTAAAGTAAGAAAGAGATTATCTTCTTCAATCTATCAAGAATCTATGGGATAGGGAATTTAGAAACTCATATCTTTCTGATATCAAAGGATTGAAATTTTATTTCTATAATGATTTATACAAGATTTCTATTGTATACAAGGGGTTTCCAGAAAAACTGGTTTTGAAAGCTTAAGGAAAGAGAATGGTTTCTCACTCGAGATGATCCATTCTTTCCCCAAAGACCTCTGTTTATACATGACTCAAACTCACTATTATTGATCTATTATATCATTGCATACATCAGAATTTTGAAAAAAGGCTCACATGCCTATCTATTCTTTTCCTTCTGGGGTCTACATTTTCACATGTATTTTTTTGCTTTTTCATCAAAGTGGCATCTTTTCTTCTATTATTGCCTTATCATCTTTGGCTTTATATGCAGCTGGCTAGATGCTTTTCTATTATTGTTTTTCCATCTTTGGCTTCATATGCAGTTGGCCAGATGCTTTGGTAGTGGTAGGTTCTTTTCCATCCATCAATCTTTCAATTTTGTCTACATGTGGGGCACTCCCTTAACCTGCATGACTCTTGGATTGTTGTTGGACTTCCATTAATTTGATGAGTATCAAATTTCTGGATATATTCTTTCAAAATGGTGGATTTTTCTTTTCCATTATTTGTAAGGAGTGTCCATCCTTCATATTGGCACAAGCATCTGAATTTTTTATCATATAAGTTCTTTGCAATGTTGTAAAGAACTTTCATCCCCAAAACTCTTCGAGATTTTATCCATGATTTATTGATTTTAGGCAATGGTTTATTATTTCGGCCAACTTCAATCTGGAAATCTCGGCCAACATATCCAATTGTAATAATGTGTTCAGCAGGATAGTATATCCTTCCATCAACTTCGGGACTAATTGAATAAAATTTGATATAAATCGATTTCCGTTGGGCAAATTTTGAAACTTCTGCCCTGAATATATCATCAAATTTTTCAATTTCTTTTAAATCTTTTTCTGGATAGATCAAATCCAGAAATCCATAATCTACTGCCATTTTGACCATGAAAGGGTCTGCATCTTTGGTAATTATTAATCTGGGATAAACATGATCTCCTGATGCAATAAAATAAGATTCATTTTCTTCTAATTCATAAACAATCTTGGCAAATGATCTATATTCTTCTTCTTTTGATGATAAAGGGGTATCATCATCTTCATCAGTTTTGATTCTTATAACTCTTGTATGTTCATCACCATTTTTTATAGTCACCTTCCGGGGCCTTGCTATGTCTCGTTTGATATTGCTGGGTCCACTGCTGCTTCCTGGCTGTGTACCTATTTGTATTTTTGAGATTGTGTCAATTGGCATTTCCTGTTTGGTATCCAATGACTCGAATTGTGAAGTAATATCAACAATTTTGTCATTCAATTCTTTGGCATATTTGGAATGAGAATTAGAGATTTCCACCAACAATTTGACATTTTGTTGGATAGATTCTGCCATTTCCTCTAATTGCTCAATTCCAATTTTCATATCTTGAGATTCTTCCATGAAGAATTTCATTCATCTGTTGACGTCTATTAATGAATTTTTGATATTATCCATCTCCAAATTCGATGTTCCTGCTTAAAAAATCTGCAAGATAGTTATTTATTCTTTTAATATGAATAATATCAAAATTGTAAAATGATAAATATGCTTGCCATCTGTGTAACCTTCTATATTGGGGTTCCATAGGTAACTTATTTCTAATAAGACCTGCAACTTGAGAATTATCAATTTCAACAATGAATTTTTTAGATAAAAGGAATAATGAAAACTTTTTTATCCCTCTAATAATTGCTAACAATTCTTTTTCATGGGTAGTATAATTTACTGCTTGGTTAAAAGTTTCACTTGAATATCTGCATATTTCATTTAAATCTGTTTTTAATATAGCTGCCCAATATTTATCCGAGGCATCAGTATTGACAATTAAATTATCTTTTTCATATGGTAATCTTAATTTTGGTAAATTTTTACATTCTTCTTTTAATGCTTTAACAATTTCAGTATGTTCTTTATTCCAACCTTTAGTATTTGTTTTTCTAAGTAGAATTTGTATCTTATGTCTCTTTTTTGAGAGATTTTCAATAAATCCTTCAGCGTAGTTTAGACATCCTAAAAAATTTTGTATTTGTTCTTTAGATTTTAATTCATTTGGAAAACTTTCTATCTTTTTAGATATATGAGTTTGTAATTTTATTCATTTTCTATCTATTGATAATCCTAGAAAATCTATTTCTTGTTTCTCAATTATAGATTTCTTTTTAGAAAGTACAATTCCTTCCTTTTTGCATTCATTTATGAATTGTAATAAATGATTCCTATGCTCTTTTTTATTATTAGAGCATATTAGTATATCATCAATATAAACAATAAGAAAATCACTGTATTTTTTGAATATATTATCCATTTTCCTTTGAAATATTTGAGGTGCATTTTTTAAATCAAATGGCATAACTAACCATTCATATTTTCGTTGAGGTGTACTAAAAGCTGTATATTGTATACTATCTTCTTCCATTTTTATTTGCCAAAATCCTGACTTACAATCAAATTTGGAATAATATTGTTTTCCTTTTGCAAGGTTTATTAAGACTTCTTTATTTGGTAAAAAGTAACAATCAAATTTAGTATATTTATTTAATTCCTTATAGTTTATTACCATTCTAGCTTTTCCTCTAACCTGCTCAGAATGTTTCATGATCATAAAAGCTGGACTACTATGAGGTCCATTACTGGGTCTAATTAGCTTTTGTTCTAATAGTTCTTTTATCTGTATTTTAAATTCTTGCATATCATGTAAGGTATACATCATTGGTCTAACTCTTATTATAACATTTTCTGTTAATTCTATTTTGGCTTTAGGATGATATGGTTTCCAAAATAATAATGGGTTTTCTCCATAAATTTTTTCTAATTGTTCTATGATTTTTTCCATACTTATCTCTATTTCTGTTTTTAGGATCTTTTTGTATGAAAGTTTTTTATTTTTTAATTCATCTTGTACTATTGGTCGTTTTTCCGATTTATCACCACGCTGGGCTGGCTGAACTCTGTAGGGTCTAAATTCTCTTGGTATTTTTAATAGATGTGCACAGGTGTTTGTAACATTATCATGTAATTATTTTGTTTATAATATTGAAATTGTTGGATAAAATCATTTCCTAATAA
>NC_036243.1:12217400-12258788 GCF_002742605.1 Olea europaea var. sylvestris | reverse complement strand
ATTTATCAACTTTCCATTATGAAATGTTATTTTATAATCTTCTTCTTCTCTTAACTCTGTTATTTCAGGCTTATTTTTAGTTATATTAAATTCATATTCTTCTGGGATAAGATTTATTTGTTTGTTTGGTTCCACTATTTTACTAATATCCTTACATTCCTTATGAATTTCTATGTATGGTTTATTGGAATAAATATTCCCATAATTAGAATTAGTAAATGTATATAATGCTCTATATTCCATAGTCATAATTTGATCTCCTGGTTCCATTATATCATTTCTATGTAATTTGAAATGTAATCCTAAAACTTCATTAAAGTTTTTATCTTTCAATGAAACACAATATTTTGGGTAACAAGTAAATATTAACTTTTGATATGCTAAATTTCCTTCTATAGTTCCTAAATGACCATCTTTCAAATTTATAATTCTTCCATCATGTAAACTTACAGTTAATGGTAAATTTGTTCCTTCCCTAAATAAGGATTTAAATATTATTTGTATTTCTGCTAAATAAACATATTAGATCTTTTCACTATGCTTTTTACTTATTTTTGATAATAATTCTGATACTGTACTTTTTGTTAAAAGATTTATTTTATGTGTTCCCTGAGTTGTCCTAACATCTATAGTTTTTTCAATCTTATGGTATTCATTTATTGCTATTCTTTCTCTTCTCCATATTCTATCTAAAATTTCCCATTTTCCTTTTTTTAAATCTAAGGATAACTTTTGTATCTTCTTGAATTTATTATTATCAAAAGTTACTTTTAACCCATAGCCTTCTATTCCCTCATATTCTTAGATTTCTATATTATTATTTTCTATTTCTTCAATTTCTCTATTCAGATTCTGATCCATTATCTTTTGAATCTGCTTCACTTATAAATATTTCTTGATTATTATAATTTTCAATATCAGATATTTCACTTAGTTCACTTTCTATTTCAAAATAATCCTTTTGTAATATTCTCACTTTTTTCTTTGTGCAATCAGGACTTATATGACCTATTTCTCCACAATTCCAACACTTACATTGTTTTTTGTCTTTCTTATAAGGTTTATTTTTCTGTATATTATTTTTCCTTTTATAATATTTTCTTCCAGGTTTTATGTATTTTTTCTTAAAGTTTCTATATTTTTTAAACTTCCTGTTTTTATATTTTCTTTTATTCCTTTTTTCAGAATTACATCCCCATCTTGTAGGTTTTTCCATATCTTCACAACATATTCTAGTTAATTTTCCTGATTTTTTCAATAATTGTCTTTGTTAACATATATATGCAAGTCTTTCAAACAAGAATTTTATTCTTGATCCTAGTGTTCTAGGTATTCCTATATTTTCTTTAATATATTTTTCAAATTCTATTTTAAAATATATTCCCCGTGAACCTGGTAATTTATTATAATACATATCTTGATATACTTCTTGATTCTCATTACTATAAAATTGAGTATAATAGTATTCCTTGAATTCACAAGTATATTCTTTAATTTTACACATATCGCAAATTGTTAAATTAATTAACTTAATTCTTGCATTATATTTTTCTCGTATTGCTTCTTCTTCATAATTTCTTAACCAATTTTCTCCTAAAAATTCATCTGCAATATATTCTACTAATTTTTCTATTCCTAGTTTATCTGACTTTATTATTTCTGTTTGTACATTTCTTTTTATTAATGATTTTGTATCACTACTAATTCTTTCCCACCAATTTCTGACGTTTCCTTCAAAAGATGCAATTAAAAAATCTATCCTCCTATCAGTATTTTCCCATATATCATCTTTATTATATAAAAAGAATAATATCATTGAGTCTGCCCAGGTTATTAAGGCTTTCTTAGTATCTATTTTGCAATCTAAGTTTAATTTTGTTCCTCCATGGTTAACAGGTTTATCATAATTATTATTTAATTCAAATCTATTACAATATTTATTTCCTTTGGACGGTTGTTTATCTCTTATTTTATCATAAAATTGCCTATATGGTTTATTATACATTGGAGCATAGCTTTCGTCTGGATCTATTGATTCTTGTTTAGAGGTTCCTACGGGATTAGGTCCTCTTCCAGTATTCATTAAGATTTGGTATTCATCATCTATACTTTCTAAACTTAAATGATCAAAATTATCTATAAGTAGATCTAATTCTTCATTCATCTTCTTTGTCTTGATTTTCTTCAATTTTTTGTTTTCCTAATATTTTTTCTCTAGATTCCTCTTCTTCTATTATTTTAGGTAATATGTTTTTTCTAAACTCATCATCCATGCTTCCTGTTTCTATTATTATATTTTTCCTTTCAATATGTTTTTTCCCTATTTTGGTTATTTCTTTTTCTATAAATTTCTTATCTACTCTATTATTCTTTTCTTCATTTTCTTTTAATTTTCTGACTTCAAGTTTTAATATATTTATATCATTTCTAGATTCTTTTATTTCATTCTTAATTTCTTGTACATCATTAATTAATGTTCTTATTAAATGCTTTAATTCTTCCATATGTTCACTGATGGACATTTTATCTATTTTTTGATTGACAATAATAAAATACTATACACTCAGCAGTTTTACACTCTTTTATCATTTTATCATACTTTTGTTTTATAACTTCAGGATTTGTTAGCTCTTTTAATTTTTCATAATATCTTGCTTTTTCTTTATACCTTTCTTGTTTTAATTTTAATATTTGTTTTTCTTGAGTTTTAGTTATTTCTCCAGGTATTAATAATTCATCTAAAATTTTATTATTTATTAATCTTATTCTTTCTAACTTCCTATCTAAAATATTTTTAGTTTTTTCCATTATATTTTTATGATGATTCATATATTTCTCTATAGTATAATTCGTTTTCAAATATTTCGCAAATTATTTCATATGTACGTCTATCTTTGATAAATCCTACAATTAATTTATGTAATATTTGTTCCTTTATTTCTCTAGGTAAATTCCTAGTTATATATAATTTGATGGTTTTTAATTTATTAGGGATAGGGTTATAAAATATATAACATCCTTTTTCTTCAATACATTGATAATAATTATTTATTTTTAAGATTTCCATGATCTCTATGGCTCTGATACCAAAAGACGGTTACTACTATGAGTGAACAAAAATCTAATAATCTAAAAATCTAATAATCATGAAACTAAAAAAATCTAAAATTTTAATATTCCAAAAACTCTTTTATTTTTGCTATTAGGTGTATTTAAAGTCTTAAGATAAAAACTAATTTTTTGTATGCTTGTGGTAATCTATTTTTTATTATCTTTTTCATAAATTTTTAAGTAATTCTTCAAAATCTAGTAATGTCTGGGAATTTATAATATCAATACCTGTTATCATATCTATGTCTGTTCTAAAAGGTATATCATATTTTGAGATATTTTTCTTTCTTTTTTTCAATTTATCTATTATATCTTGTATATCTTTTATGATTATTGATCTTACAATTTTTTTAGCAAAATTTTCTAATAAGTTTTCTTTGAAACATTTTAATATTTCTTGTGATGCATATAATTGTTCTTGATATCCTATCTTATCGATTTCTTTTTCAAACTTAATTTCTTTTTTATTTTTAACAATCTTTTTTATATTATATGGTCCTCTCTTATATTTGAGTTTTTCTATTTTATAATTTTTCATTAATAATTTTCACAAATTTTTAGAAAAATTACTTGTTAGATTCTTTTTAAGGACTTAGATAGAAGATTTCTATTATGTAAATGGTTGTTTTTAATATTTGTTTAAGGGTGTTTTAGGTAGTTCAAAATGTTTATAAAAGTCAAAGGTCATTTTGGAAAATCCTTCTTTTATTTGGGTTATTTTCATGTATTTCCCCTGAAATGGGTTACGGGTAGGACTTGGGGAGTATTTGTCTAGTTGTGGAAGTGGGAAAGGCATCTACGAAATGCTAGCTAGTTATGTATGTATGTGTATATTTTTGTAATTATGTGGTCCAATATGGATTAATTTGACTTTATTCAGGAAGCCATATATTCTAGGTTTGTTAAAAAAAGGTTCAACGGACAAATTTTGGTTTTCCATTATGATTATATTTGTATTTTTTATGGCTGGTTTATAATACAGTATTCTTTTATTCTTTACTTGAAAGCAAAAATTGAGTAGATATCTTGACGTTTGAGGTATGTAAATTGAGTTGAAGTATTGACCTCTAAATTTAAATAATTGGTGTCGAACGTAGATGAGCCATATTTCTTTGACACGTGTCAAATTTAGTCCTATTTGACAATTAGTAAAATAAAATTCTTTAAAAGTGTCTCAAACTCATTTTCAATAATATTTTCATAATAAAACATTTTGCACATAAATTCGAATACTTTTTTTTCTACTTTTTAATTACACATTCTTAAAAAAATTACTATTTCAAAACTCATTTTCCCAAGAAAATCCATTATGATGATTGTCAAACAGGAGTTCGTGTCAAGCTCAACACAATTTGTGTTTAATGCATGTAGAACATAAATAGTGATTAATTGTACTTAATATGTCGAATCAATGACTTTTTGTTAATATTCGTAGGACATAATTCCTCTTATCTTCTCAATCTTTGACCATTAGATACTAAAATGTTTTCGCCTTAGATCCATGTGTAGATTAGATTATGGCCCACCGATATTGGACAATCTCATACTGATTAAGAGCGAGCATAGTTTGGTTCGATCCCATTTCAAGGAAATTAAATCGGATCAAGTACCAATGAAAATCTTAAAAACGAAATCAATTGTTCCATATTTAACTATAGAATCGAACAGAAACCAAAACAATCGATCCAATTCTTTATATTAAGAATTTTATAAAAATAAAGTACTAAACTACTTGTCAGATTAAAAATAGATAAAATAGAGTTAATTAAATAAGACAACAAACAAAATACACTCCAAAGCTCAAGATAAATTGATGAGGGCATAACAAGGATGGATTATCAAACACAACATAAATTGTAAAATTTGGATAAAAAATTAATTCTTAAATAAACTCACACAACAATATATATTAAAAATTTATGTAGTATTTATAATCATGTTATCTTTAAGGAGAAGATCTTGATTCTGATGATCGACCACTTTGAAAACAACAAAAAAGTTGAGTTCTTATAAAAGATTGGACTAAAAATACACTTTTTCTTATTGGGGTTGCATTAAATCTATGAATTTTTGTGAAGTGTATATATAATAATTTAGATTTAAATGTTGATTACTCGTTAAAATTTATTGTAAAAGAAAGAAGAAGAAGTGTATGGATGGTGAAATTTTGATGTGCAATAAATTTAAAATCTAGCGTTCAATTATTTGGTGCATATTTATGCAAGGAAAATGCTGAACAAACAATGTCAATGATAGGGGAATTTTCCTGGGAATGAAGTGGCAGTTTTTGATGGGCAATTTTTTCTTTAATATTTTTTTAATTGCCAATGAAAAAATGCCAAGTATATGTGTATATTAAATCCTGTCATTAACCCTATCTCTATGGCAAAATTGTTTGTGCAATATGCCAACCAAAAGAGAAACCAGGAAGAACTGAATTTAATATTGATTCTTCAAGTAGTACCAAGAACAAGACTGAACCAATCGACTCTCGATGCATGGCTACAAAATCGATCCATTTAATAAAGGAACCAAAATTGAACCGATCGGTTCCGATCAGATTCCACTGATTCTAGGGAAAAAAATGCTAACCTCTAATGCCAATCAACTATACATGTATAAATTCAAATGAGTAATATCTTGGAATATGACTCGACTCTCATTTATTTGTATAAAAATCTTATTTTAAATTTTTGTAAGAATAAATATTTCACTGAGAAATTGATTGTACAATTATTACAAAAATTTAAAAACAACTTTGTCCCTGCTCCCGTGCCATTCTTTAAAAAATTATTTTCAAAACCACATTCTCTCAGTTAAATATTTTGTACGAATATTAGAAACTTTTTTTTTTATTTTAACCATACAATCTCCCAAAAAAAAAAAAAAAAACTTTCAAAATTTATTTTTTACAATTTATTTATTTATTTATTTTTTAATAATAAACATCAAACATTTGCTATATGGAAGGATGGATCAGTGGCCGAGTTGGTAGTTCACAAGATCCAATGTCGTGCACTTTTTTCTTATCCTCTCCCACAATAAAGAAAAAAGATGCTTCTCCACAAACAATTCCGTGAACCTTTTTCTTATCTGTATAAAAGCAATCAATTTCCTTTTCTTTTTTCTTTTTTCTCTTTTTTTTCCCAACTTCAAAGAAGAATATGGATAGCTAAAATTGAAATTAAGAAAAAATGGCATACATATAAAAGTTTAGCCTGACTTATTGATCTTGAGCTATGAACAACTCGATTGGAAAGAGTTACATGATCGATTTCCATTATGAGCCGTGATAAATATGTTGGTAACTCGACTAACTTCACATATCTGAATTAGTTCATGAACTGAAGATGATATAACGATCTTGCCTCACCTCATGTAGGGGCTACATATGATTGTTTTATTGCAATTGGAGCAAATTAAGAACATGCTAGGTTAGGTCCAAATCAAGTGGGATCTAACTTCAATTACTCTGGCCACATAAAAGTCTTGTACCTATATCTTGTGACTTTCTTTTGCCTACCTCGTCCTCGTTCCATAATTTCTTCTCTTCAATCCTAATTATGGTTGCATCCATGATTTCAGTTGGTAGGACCATTTCAAGAATCAAGGGGGTGACAGTGGACTCTATGAACTATAACAGTACATAGTTTGTTGCTTGATCTATCGTTCTTCAAGAAATGACGAATACTAATTCAATGAACTCACAAGTAGATCTTCCATGAGCTATATGTGACACAATAGTAGTCGTTACAATTCACTTTAGTCCGAACAGACATGATTTACAAGGTGGGTAACTCCATGTCACTTGTGTTTTACTAGAGAATTGTGTTTGGTGTACATAATTTGGATACATAGGAGTGTTCACACAACTCACATGTGAGGGGTGTGGACACCTTGATGTACATAATTTATGTACACCAAGACTTATTGTTTACTAGAAGTTGTCCTCCTGACATTGTCTCATCTGGAAAGAGAAACGTCAAACACATATAATACACTCTAATATTACTATCATAAAAACATTCAATATAAAATCATTTTCAAATTAATTTATAAAGAAATTGTTTCCCGTAGGCGGCAGCCAGCACATAATTGTAGATGTAATGTCAAAAACAATAAGAGATGCGTGGCTATTCTTATTCCAGCACGAGTCATGTAATAATGGCCCAGACAAGGCTGTTGGGTAAATTGGACAATGCTTTTAACCTTTAACGTAGCAACGTGATTATACATTCTTATAATCCGTAAAAGTGTGATCTAAATCACTTTTATACGTGACTTAAAAGTTTGAAGAGCAATACTATCAAACTGCTTTACATTTCTCTCCAATTGATCTGAAAGTCGCGCTGATTTTACATTCAATTTTAGTCACGTTGAGACCAAAATTTACATATCTAAATAAGTTCACAATCCAATATCACGAATTTAAAGATTGAAAGCACATAACCGTACCATGTGAAAGGTCGAACTCAATCCTAATTTTTCCAAGATTGTCGCAATAGAAAGACTTCTTTTTTCCTAATAAGTTTATCTATCCATAATTTTTTTTGATCAAATTTTGAAAATAAAGTTACTTATTTTGACAAAAAAAAAATTACTTCTAAGATGAACATCTCTTTTTACTTGCATGTTCGGGTAACTTTAAATAAGTAAAATAAAAGCTCGTTTCTCTCTCTCTCTCTCTCTCTCTCTCTCTCTCTCTTTATATATATATATATATATATATAAATTTTGGGAGTGAAGGATAGGAGATATCAAATCTAGATCCCTTAACCTCAATTGTGGAAACAATGATCCCCAATCAACTAGGACATGATGAACTTGTAATAATTTCTTGCTTCTAAGTATCTCTGGACCTGTTACAATTATTTTTCCTTAATTTTAAGTGAAGAAACTTGCTACTACCGAAATATATAATATATGTCAAATTTTGATCAAAATATTTATTTCTTTTAAGATTTATCCATCTACTTCACAAGTAAAAGCTTAGCTACATTGACAAAATACATAAAATAATAATAATAATAATAATAATAATAATAATAATAATAATAATAATAATAACAATAATAATAATAAATAACATAACCAAACATGTTCTGAAATAAAATTACTTTTAAGCTCGGCCAGATGCACAAATTATCCTTTGCTAACAATGTGAACGTCACTTAAACTTGGGATTTATTCCCAATTGAGTTTTAAGGTACAAAATCTCACACTATCCCCATGTCTTGAATTTACAGTCATCTGAAGACATCGCATAGTTCCCGAGGAAAACAATGAAAAGAACATCAGGGTTCAGCAAAGATAATTAAAGAAAACAAATGAAAAGTCACTGTTTTCAACATATAAAGCCCAAGAACATAGAAGCTTGATCACCTAGCTTCTAATCCTAATAGTTGGTACCAAGCCTGGAGCGGCAAGAGGTTACTGAGCAATAATGTGAACTCGCGCCTTGCCCAGAGCATGCTAAATGAAATTCCATTGGGTACAGCATAAGGGATATATGTCTCGTTTCCATAAATAAGATCTCCCAAACCGCACAGGGACCAATGAATAAGAAGTCCTACATATTTTCCTTCCAGCTTTCCGTATCTTGCTCGCCAGCCACAAGGCTCGTCATTCATAGGCATACATCAGCAGGCAAGTTCTCTTCATGGGGTGCCGCAGGCCCTGTTACGGGGCATGCCCAACCATCAAGTATTATCTGCAGAACTGAGAATGTCAAAAAAGCAGGGATTTTAGTTATTAAATAATAAAGAGAAAATGGTAAAAGAACTGTATAAAAGGATGTCGTTATACATTGGAATATTTGATAAGAAAAATATGAAATGTGAGTTGAAGCAAAAACTTGTCATTTGAAGAACTACGACTTTTTGTCACGAGATTGCATCCTTATATGTCATCTAATATATAATTCACTCAATGATTGATCAACAAATGTCAACTTTAATATTAATATCATTTATTAAAAAAGAAAAAGTGAGTGATCTAATAATTATCAAAATTAAGGGCTTGTTTGGTACAACTTAAAAGCTAATTAAAATCAATTTTTTGACCGTTATTTCATTATTCCAGCCTTCACTTTTGAATTCTTCTCTCATAGGTAGGATCCACTTTATCTCTAACGATCAAAAAATCAATTATCAAAATCTCTACCAAACAAGCACTAATATTATCAGGTTGAAATGAAATTCATCATTGTCTAAAATACATCTTTTAGATCAGCCTAAATTTTATGCACAAAACACATGATAGATTGCTCACATATAATCTATCTGAGTCCAGATTTCTGTAAACATCAGACAATGAACCATACATAGCACAATGCTAAATTTCTTACAGAAGAAGAAAAAACGAAAATCCCAATTCACTCTCAGCACTTAATGCTAGAAGGAAAAGGATTCCTGAATGAGAAATCTTCTAACATACAATAGAAATATATAATGCAATAACATAGAGAAAGAGAGAGACAGAAACAGAAAGAAATTGAGAATTACAATATTAAATTAAAACTAGCAAAAAGAGAGAAAAGAACAGAAATGAAGACTATACCTGCAAAAGCAGATCCCAGAAATAACGTAATGAGCAGGAAGCTTCTACCACCTGAAACTAGAAAAATTGACAAACTGCAGACATTCTGGATCAGAAAACTGAGAAATGATCAATGCACAAGGACAGCATTCTCATTTTCCCACTTAAACCATACTTGACAAAGGTCAAGTGCTCTCTCTCTCTCTCTCTCGTCTTGCAGTACTTCATGAATATTAGAGATGGAACATGATCAACAGGTAAACCTGAACACTGTGCCTTGATATAGAGCTATTTTCAACTTCCCCTCTTTAACCACATTTGATAAAGATCATATGCTTTGTCAAGATCTCTCATCTTGAAGTACTTCTTCATGAGTACTAGAAATGGAACATGATCAATTGGTAAACCTGACTCCCATATCTTGATAAAGAGCTCTTCTGCCTCCTCCAATTTACCTCTCAGAAAATGACACTTGAGTAGTTCAGTATAGGTTACTATATCTGGATCATAACCTCTTCTCAGCATTTCATTACACAGCCGGAGTGCAGAATTAATATGACCAAGATTACAAGCAGCACGTACGAACAGATTGTAAGTGACTAAATCGGGCAAAGGACCACTTAAGAGCATCTCCTTCTTCAGATAATGAGCATCATCAATATTTCCATTTCTTATTACTGTGTGAATCATGATATTATATGTATATATATTGGGCAGAACACCAAATGCAACCATTTGGTCTCTCACAAAGAAAGCTTTTTGTATATCTCCATGCCTCCCATAGCCATCAATTATGACATTCCAAATGAGTGGCTCAGGTATAATCGAATTTACTAACATGCAGTGAAGGTAAGCATTAGCTTTATCTACATCTCCACTAATACATAAACCGTGAATTAACACTTTGTATGTGATGTGATCAGGGGTCACGCCCATTCTTGACATCACGTTAAAGACGTAGCAAGCCTCATTTGTCTTTCCTTCTTTGCAAAGCATGCCAATAAGGATATTGTGTGTAAACACATCTGGCAGGCAACCACATTTAAACATTTCGCTTATGTACTTATACACAAGGTTCATGTGTCCATTCAAACAAAATCCATGTATGATGACATTATATGCAATGACATCCATCCTTATGCCCATTTGGAATATCTCCTCCAAACAAGCGAGGGCTTCAACCATATTTCCAGTTTTGAAGTAACCATCCATTAGGATAGTCGAGGTTATCATATTTGAGGTTTTTCCATTATGATCATCAACCAATATTTTCTCAAGAAGCTTTCTGGCATCCTCCAACAAACCCTTCTTGCAAAGTCCATCAACAAGAATATTACATGAAACTATGTTTGGTGTAATCCCAAGACTAGCCATGGTAGAAAAAAGATCCAAAGCTTTATCCACATTATTCCTAATGCAATAACCCTTCATTAACGTGTTGTAGGTAGCACAAGTGGGAAAAGGACCCCGGTCTAACATTTCAGCAACAAGCCACTCTGCCCTTCCCAGATCACCGCTTTTGCAAAGTGCGTTCATAAGGTAGTTGTGCGTGAGAATATCAGGAATTGCACACTTCTGAATCATCTTATTCCAAAGATGGAAAGCTGCACCTACTTTACCTTGCAAACACAAAGCTCTTATCACAGTTACATTTTTACAATAATTTGTTTCAGGTATGGGACCACTATGGGCCCAAGAGATGCTTTCCCTGCAGAATTCCGGAAATCATTTTAAAATCATACATATTAACAACTAAATATTACAATCTTACTCATGAAATATGTCATTGACGTTGAGTTTCATATGATCCTCTATTACAATGCCCCAAATCGCGCCCGGGGGGGGGGGGGGGGGGGGGGAATTAATTGTCCTTAGGCAGTAGTCCTGTATATGCTGCATTATTGATTTCATAAAGTGAAATAGTATTAAAGAAAAAAGTTCACATTTTATACGTTATAATTTTGGTCTATATTAATAATAATAAAATAACATTTGTAATCTTCAGTTTCATACTCACAAACTAAGATAGATAGTTGAAGGTGGCCTGGATTCAAGTGATTGAGTCAATTATTAAGGGAACTAGAGCTGCAGAAAATGATTGTTACTAACACGTCCACACAGATATAATCTTGACGAAGGTAGGCTATAAGATGCTGCACCCGCCCCTATTTCACTCCCTGAGAAGGACCTGGGTTGTCCGAGAACCATAAAATATGTTATGCGACACTTTTTTCAGTCACGTCATTCTCTTCTCATCAATAGTGTTTCCTTTCTGATCATGTTTCATACAATGTTTCACAATGACATTACAAAAAGTTTAAAGTCTCTACAATATGAAGTTGAAATCAGACCACTCCCACCCCTCCTTTGCTTTCGCCATTAATATAAGAAATAAGTTTCGGCATTCTTACAAATTACCTCAAGCACTTAAAACGCATATTTTAAATCTAAAATTCCATTAAATTATAAATGCTAAAACTACACCTAATCAAATATTCAATAATCACTATTCACAAGCAATGCAATTTTTCGTATTATGCAGTTTTAGTTTCACCAGAAACAAGGATTTCTCTAACAAATATCAGGAAAAACAGGAGAAGAACAGGCTGATTTAATATGAAACAAAAACAAATAAAATAAATCATTAAGATAGCAAGAAATTTATTATCATACCAACCTCGTGTCTTTTAAACGATTCAAACTGGACTTTAACATTGCATCCAATGCATTAAAAACTGCACCACCAGAATCCCCTTTCCCATTCGAGAATTCCTTATTTTCTGCCGACCATTCTTTTGCCCTTAGCTCATTTTGGTCGGCATTTACACTCCTATTTTCACACTCAATAAACTGACTAAAAAAAATAAAAATTCAAAATTCTTGAATAAAATAAAAAGATAATTACTTACATTGGGTCTATTAAGTTGAGGTTGGATTTCGAGCGAAAAAAATCGGTAAAAATATGCGAAATCTGATCTTTTAACAAGTCGAGGGTTTGGAAGCTGCCGTTCAATATTCGGAGAAGAAAATGGGATTCTTCTGTAGCTATTAAGAGCTGAGATTTCGAATATTGCAAATGTCAAAATCAATAATCAAACTTAACAGTAAAAGATTAAGCATAACAGGAGAGTAATTAGAAGACTTACAGGTTGCATTTCTCCTCGAGAAATGTTGGGTGAAATGATGCCGTCGGAATGCCCTTGAAAGAGACGGCGGGTTGCGGCAGCCGAGGTGGCTAAGAAGGGGTTACTTTTAAAAATAACCTAGTCAAATCATCAAAATTTCATATTGACTTTTCAAAACTTAAATATTATCACTTTGGCCTATTGAACATTGAAAGACAAAAATACCCTTAATTATATTATACAATTATCAAATCTTATTTTGTTTAAAAGACATTATTACCCTTTTAGTTAATAATTAAAAATCAAATACTTTTCACTTAAAATTTAAAAATTAGCTTTTAACACAGATAAAAATTCTCATTTTTCATCTGCTTCAACCTCAAAATCTAAAAAAAAATTCCAACACTGAAAACGAATTTTTTTTATATCAATCACTTCAGATCAATAAGTATATTTACGCATGTTTAATTTCGTTTCGGTAAATTAGTGTACGTTTTAATCGATAAATTTTATTTTGATATAGTATTTAACGCAGATAATTTTTTTATTAGATCTATAATTTTTTTAGAAGCATAGAACAAAAAAAATCATCTTTATTTTTATCAAACGGACGTTTAAACAATCGGCCGACTGTTAAACAGTCTTAACAACCGACTGTTTAACAGTCGGCTGTTAAAAGCCAACTGTTTTTAGGCTGTTTCAACTGCTTTAATGTCAATTTTTTTCATAATTTTTATTGCCACTAATTTTTTCTTACAATTAATAATTTTTATTATTAAATAAACAATTTTCTGAATATTTCTTTTTGTAATTAATTAAAAATTTTGTTTCGTCATGCAGATATGACTATAATCTTGATTTGTTATTTTGGTGATTTTGAATTAAATGAAAATGATTGATGAGTATAAAGATGAACGAGTGATATACGTGACGGTATTTTATTACGTGTTGACACACATGATCGACCCACCCAGTGCGAACCATGTGGCATGATTGCCGAAGCCCCTAGGAATGGTGAACACTCAACATCCAAAAGCAAAAACTGTGACGTAGCCCAAATGCTGGAAGGCTGAAGTGCAATGGTCGAGATGGTCCATACCGAAGCCCAAGATGCGGAAGCCGAACTCCAGAACATCTTTGACATCACTCCACCCCAGAGATCCAGTCTTACATAAGAATCCTCCTTCAATAATTACCGAGACATCTATCATAGAGTGCAAGTGTTTTATTTTGTCAAACATAGCAGCGGGTCTGCCAATTAATATTTTACAATGTGTACATAAAATATTTTACAAAAAAATTAAATATACAATGTGTACATAAATATTTTACAATTTTTTTAATTATTTCTAGGGCTGAAAAATGAAACCTTCAAATCGCAAAACTGAACCGAAATCCTTTTTTTGAAATCATTGGTTTGGTTCCACGTGAATTCGTCAAAGTTTTGATTTTGAACTGAACCAAACCGTTTTGAAGTGGTTTGGTTTAGGTTTCAAATTTTGCAAACCGTTTCAAACCGCCAAACCGTTTACCCAAAAAGTTTGAAAATAAATTAGTCTAAATTTTATTTAACCCAATTAAAACTTAACACATTTCAATTAAAAAGATACATTTATATTAGACGTGATTCAATTAAACTCAAATCGACAATTATACATCTCAATTAATTAATTAATCATATCAAAATATTCATGAGTCATCATAACTGTGAATATAAAACCCTCAAATTGGGTAAAGTGTTGAACAACCGATGCTAAACCACATTTATGGATTCTCTATTACAATTGAGCAGACAATAAAATCTAGATTTTAATTCAAACGTGCACATTTCATTTCCTTCTAATCATTTTATCAGATTTTGCTCAAATTCAAGTCAGATTACAAAAATTCTTTTATTTTTTGGTAATTATTTTTATATTTTAATTGGTAGTTATATTATTTTGTTCTAATAATTGTCAGTTTGTTGGTCTCCCTTAAAGTAATTCACCAATATTTAGATTTAGTAGAAGTTTTGAATGGTTCACAAAAAGTTATAATATTTAGATACTATTGTATTTGAATTTTTTTAATCATTTTATTTTATTAATTATTTTATATCATTTAACTATAATCAATGAATTTATGTAGTATATTTTTATATTTATGAAAAAAATGAATCATGTATTACACTGCAAATGGACGCCATTAGTATCGACTACAAGTTTAAAATACTTATATCATATTGTTGCATTATAATATTATAATTCTATAACTTTGATTTGTATTTTTTTCAATAATACAATTTATGTTTAACATAAAATTTTAGACTAATATTTATTATTTAACTTATTTGATATATATTAATTTTTTTTGTTAAACCGTGGTTTTAAACCGAATCAAACCCGTAAGAAATGGTTTGGATTAGTTTGGTTTTGGAATTGGTTTGGTTTGGTTTGAAAAAATTTCAAACCGCTTTAAATGATTTGGTTTGAAAATTTGTCTCAAACTGTCCAAACCGAACCGTGTTCATCCCTAATTATTTCATAAATAAAAAATGTATGCGTACAATTTTTACAAATCACAATTAAAATTATATATAGGGGCTAGAAGAAGGACTAGCGTAGATTATCTGCATGCTGATCATCCAGCTGCTCCAATACAGTACTGGGGTGCCCTCAAAGTATGGTCCCTTAGGTGTTTTAGGCCTTAAATATGAAGAAATTTCGGAAAGGTCCACATGAGTGACCATTTGTGAAAGTTTTGAAACTTAAGTGACCGTTAGTGTAACCGCATGTAAGTTCAATGACCGTTAGTGAAAGTTTTAAACTTCGGTGACAATTTTGTAGTTTTTCGATAAATTCAGTGACCATTTGTGAAATTAACCCATATATATATATATATATATATAATTTTTGTAATTTCATTAAAAGAAATATTTAATTTTGGTAATTATCAATTTGAAATTATTAGTTTTGGTAACTATCAAGTTTAAATTCTTAATTGGAGGAATATTTTGGTAATTTCGTTAAAAGATATATTTAATTTTGGCAATTATCAATTTGAAATTATTAATTTTGGTAATTATCAATTTTAAATTCTTAATTGTAGGAATATTTTGGTAATTTCGTTAAAAGATATATTTAATTTTGGCAATTATCAATTTGAAATTATTAATTTTGGTAATTATCAATTTTAAATTCTTAATTGTAGGAATATTTTGGTAATTTCGTTAAAAGAAATATTTAATTTTGGTAATTATCCATTTGAAATTCTTAATTTTGGATAAAAAAATATTTTTACTAATTTTTTTAAGAGGAATATCTAATTTTGGTAATTATCAATTTAGAATTTTTAATTAGATTATATATATATATATATAATTTTTGTAATTTCGTTAAAAGATATATTTAATTTTGGCAATTATCAATTTGAAATTATTAATTTTGGTAATTATCAATTTAGAATTCTTAATTAGATTATATATATATATATAATTTTTGTAATTTCGTTAAAAGATATATTTAATTTTGGCAATTATCAATTCCAAATTCTTAATTTTGGTAATTATCAATTATAAATTCTTAATTGTAGGAATATTTTGGTAATTTCGTTAAAAGAAATATTTAATTTTGGTAATTATCAATTATAAATTCTTAATTGTAGGAATATTTTGGTAATTTCGTTAAAAGAAATATTTAATTTTGGTAATTATCAATTTGAAATTCTTAATTTTGGATAAAAAAATATTTTTGCTAATTTTCTTAAGAGGAATATCTAGTTTCGGTAATTATCAATTTAGAATTCTTAATTAGATTATATATATATATATAATTTTTGTAATTTCGTTAAAAGATATATTTAATTTTGGCAATTATCAATTCCAAATTCTTAATTTTGGTTAAAAAATTATTTTTGCTAATTTGTTTAAGAGGAATATTTACATAATTTTTGTAATTTTAATTAAATAATATTTATATTCCTTTTGTAATTTTTATAATATTTTAAAATTTGAATTAATATTTCTTAACTTAAAAATATTAACCAAAAAAATATAATGTATATATAAAAAAATAACAAAAAAATTATGAAAACATAAAATAAATTAAACAAAACGTAAATGAAAAATTAAATAAAGAATAAAAATTTAATTTTAAATTGGAATTTTAAATTATTAATCAATTTAAAAGAAAAAAAAAGTGGGCTGACTGTTAAAGTTGGCCCACTAACAGTCAGCCCACTGACTGTTAACAGTCTGGGGGGACTGTTAACAGTCAGCCCAGACTGTTTTCCCGACTGTTAAACAGTCGGCAGACTGTTAACAGCCGTCTGTTTAACAGTCAGTCATTTTTTTCATCGGATATCGCCATTTCTGATGAGAAAAACTCATTTTCACCCACAAAAAATCTAAATCTACTCATATAATCAACAATCTATCCTAAATAACGAACAATAAATTGAAAAATATTAAGTTTAATGTTCACACCTTTATATTAATAATAAAAAAATCATAATATGATCAATTAACAACCCAAGACACAAGAAGAAGAAGTTCGTCGGCGACTTGGTTGTTGGTGACGGTGTTGATTGGTGACCGATCTCTGATCAACGAGATCTGATTGTGGTGAGGTTTTTTTATTTTTTTATTTTTACGTGTTAGTCATTTTTTGGCAGAGGAAGACAGATGAAAAGTAAAAGAGAAGGAGGGTATTTTTGGGTTTTGATCTTTAAATTCAATTTTTCATCTTTTTTAATTTTTTTTTTAATAAAAGTAGTCAAAGGTCAGTTTGGAAATATCCATCAGCTGGGGAGTCATTTCCAATGATTTCCTCGCTAAGAAGAGGGAGAAAGAGGGGTCGGGTGGCCGTTGGGGGGTATTGATGAACGGGAGATTTTTCTAAAAAAACTATCACTAATAGTTTTTTTTTTTTATGGAAAGGTATATATTAGCTTAATAAAATGATTCTTTTTATATTGTAACATATGCCCTAATTTTTTAAATATTTTATTTTCTGTTTATTCAATTTTGGATATTTGAATATAAAATCATTATATGATCTAATAAATAAGAATAATTTACAACGTTCATCTCATATTTTTTAATTAAAGTACTATATTCTTCAAATGGTAAATTTATATTTTTTAATTGAAATATAAATTTTTTTATTTCTTCTAACATTCTTTCTAATAAATTATCTAATCCTTCAACTGTATATCCTGACATTTATTAAAATAATCATCATGCAATTATTCCTGCGATTCTTTTAAGATCTTAAAAAGATTCATTCTAATTTTAACAAAAGTTTAATAGTTTTTACCTTAGATTTGATGTAGACTTGTATTTTTAGAACCGAGTGACCTTCGAGCTCTGAATTTGTAAACTACTTCCTTCAACGGCCTCCTGCCTTCACGAAATTGTTACTATTTCAACTACTTGCTCTCACTGTATCAACTTCTAAATAATAGAATTCTAAATTTCTGTTAAAGAAAACTCCCCTTTTGCTAATAAGAAAGAAACTTTCTATTAGATCTTTCAAGAATTTATGGGAAAAAGATTTAGAAACTCATATTGATATCAAAATATTGAAATTTTATTTCTATTAGAATTGATACAAGATTTCTATTTGGTACAAAGGGATTTTTAGAAAAATTGATTTTTCAAATTGGAAATGATTATAAGAGTAGTTATTGCTTACAACATGAGATTTCAAGATAAGATGAGATGCCTTCTATCAATTGCAATGTCTCTATTTATACAAGTTTTTGAGATTCTATTACATTATTGAGTTCATCAGCAAAGGCAAACTTGTCGCTCTTTTTTCTTCCTTGAGTCTACATCTTCACATGTTGGTTCAACTTTTCTATTCAAAGAGTATCTTTTTCTATTATTGTTCTTTATCTTCAATGTCTTCACATGTGCTATTATTGTCCTTTATACACCTTTATCAAAAGGTGCTTTGTCCTATTCTTTTATTTCTTCACATGCAGTTGGGACATTCCCTTAACTGACAAGATTCTTTTATAGTGGTAGGACATCCTGGGAATTGATATATATCAAATCTTGTAATATAATCTTTTAAAATTTTTTATTTTTCATATCCTCCATTGGATATTAGCATCCAATTTTCATATTGGCACAAGTATGAGAATTTTTTATCAAATAAATTTTTGGCAATGTTGTATATGGCCTTTATTCCAAGTGCTCTTCTATATCTGATCCATGACTTTGTTACTGTTGGAATTTTTCTATTAATTTCTGTAACGTGTATTTGGAAATTAGTTGCAACATATCCAATTGAAATTATGCGTTCAATTGATCCATGACTTTGTTACTGTTGGAATTTTTCTATTAATTTCTGTAACGTCTATTTGGAAATTAGCTGCAACATATCCAATTGAAATTATGTGTTCAACTGGATAGTAAACAATTTCATCATATTCTGGACTTATTGAATAGAATTTCAAAAATATTTTCCATCCTCTGGCAAATTTGGATACTTCTTTAATGAATATATAATCAAACTTGGAAATTTCAATAAATTCTTTTCCTGGATATATCAAATCCAATAATCCATAGTCTGCCATAATTTTTATGAATGAAGGGCCTCCTCCTTCCATGGCTGTTATTTTGGAATAAACATTATTTCCTGGAGAAATGAAATATGAATCACTCATTTTCATTTCATAAACGATTTTGCCTATTTCGACATATTTTTCTTCTTTTGGATCTAAAGGAATTTTATCATCTTGGTCTATGATACTGATTGTTTTGATATTTCTTTTATCTCCATGTATCATAATTTTCTTGATTGATGATAAAGAAATGGAATCTCCTTTATTATCAGTTGGTATGTTGTCATGTCTGGGTCCACTGCTGCTTCCAGCTATCCTTGTTTGGTATTGATTTGGAAAACTCATTTCTGAACTCTTTGGTATATCTGTATCAGACATTATATCTTTTAATTGTGCTGCAATAGCATCAATTTGATTTTTGAGTTCTATGGCATATTTATGATGCTCAATAGTGATATTCAACAATATTTTCATATTTGAGTTAAACATCTCTGAGATCTGGGTTGCTCCAAAATTTATATTTTCAGATTCTTCTTTAAGAAAATTTGTCATTTCTTGTATATGTAGAATAGATTGGTATAATTTCATAATTTTGGCTTTATCCATCAGCAAATTCTATATTTCTTCTGAGAAAATCTGCAAGAAAATTATTAACTCCTTTAATATGAACTATATCAAAGTTATAGAATGCTACATAAGTTTGCCATCTATGGAGCCTTCTATATTGGGGTTCTAGTGGTAGTTTATTCCTGACTAATCCTGCAACTTGAAAATTATCAGTCTCAACAATAAATTTTTTAGATAATAAGAATAATGAGAACTTTTTTATTCCTCTAATAATTGCTAATAATTCTTTCTCTTGAGTGGTATAATTTATTTCTACTTGGTTATATGTTCCACTTGAATATCTACAAATCTCATTTAGATCTTTTTTAATATTGCTGCCCAATATTTATTCGAGGCAGCAGTATTAACAATCAAATTATCTTTTTCATCTGGTAATCTTAATTTTGGTAAATTTTTACATTCTTCTTTTAGTGATTTAACTATTTCTGCATGTTCTTCATTCCATCCTTTAGTATTTATTTTTCTAAGTAGTATTTGGATTTTATGTCTTTTCTTAGAAAGATTTTCAATAAATCCTTCTGTATAATTTAAACATTCTAAAAAATTTTGTATTTGTTCTTTGGATTCTAATTTGTTTGGAAAACTTTCTATCTTTTTGCTTGCTATGGAGTGTTAAATAGGAATAGTTTCATTACCTTTACCTCTTGTCAAGCCTTGGGTATTTATAGGTGAGGAGAGTCGTTGGATGTGAGCCACGTGTATACATCTGAACGGTATGAGGCGTCTGCTCATAAGCGTCAATCAATCGCGTCTGTAGGGTGGGTGGGAAGTTACTTCTCCTGAGTTGAGTTGACATAAAGTTGATAGGTCACATTAACTAGCCTCATGGAGACGTCACATCACTTTAAACCTTAGGGGCAGAAAAGATCTTGACAAAGATCTCATCCTGAAATCGGCGACGGATCTTCAGGTCGAGGTCCATGGGGATCGCTTCGCGTCGGATTCAAGGGGATGGGTCGCTTCGGCCAGTTTTGCAGAATTAGCTATACCTCGTAGTGTGATAGCAGATCACCTCAATTGGAACCACTTAGGGGGACCACTTCGAAACCACTTCGTATGAGCATTCCACACATCGGCTGACGGGATGGTGGACTTTTCGAAGTGGAACCACTTCGTATGAGAGTTAGATACCTCGCCTGACATGGGTTCAGTTTGGGGCGTAACAGTGGTCCCCCAAGTCTAGGTATGAATATTTATATCATGGGTGGACTTGTCTTCCTGATCGGGTATATGCGCATCGAGATGGGGATCGTGATTTGTTAGAACTCGAGGGTCGATTTTTTGTGTTCACCGAAACGTGGATCATAGGCAGATGCGCTAAATCATCGCCACTGTGTGAGGAAAAAAATTAATGCGAGGTCGAGGTGCTAACGAGCTAGACGATGTGTGGGGAGATGGTCAACGCAGCGCCGAGGCGATGACCTACAGGTGACTCCGCGTCAGGTGCACTTAACCTTTGTAAAGTTGAGTGAGGAGCTCATCTGCCACTGGTTCGCTGACCCACAGGGGACGACGCGTTGGGAGATGACTAAAACTTTGTAAAGCTTAGGCGGGAACGCAGCTACCGAGGCGATGACCTACAAGGAACTTCGCGTCAGGCGCGTTTAAGCTTTGTAAAGTTGAGTGAAGAGTTCATCTGTCACCGGTGCGCTGACCCATAGGGGATGACGCGTTGGAAGATGGCTAAAATTTTGTAAAGTTTAGGGAGGAATGTAGCTACCGAAGCGATGATCCACAGGGGACTCCACGTTAGGTGCGTCTAAGCTTTGTAAAGTTGAGTGAAGAGCTCATCTGCCACCGGTGCGCTGACCCATAGGGGACGACGCATTGGGAGTGGCTAAAACTTTGTAAAGCCTAGGCGGGAACGCAGCTACCGAGGTGATGACCCATAGGGAACTCCGCGTCAGGTGCGTCTAAGCTTTGTAAAGTTGAGTGAAGAGGTTATTCCGAGACGGGCGTATGTGACGTTAAATGATTTGACAGCTGTTGTGTATTTCCAAGGTGACAGTTGGGTGCAGCGCCCATTCTCCTAAAAGGCTGCTGTGGCTACTTATTGTTGACGACTGGTGGTGACCAAGGCGACGCGTTATATGCGAGCGTGAGGGTCACAGCAAAATCTTATGCGTAAATCAAATCTGACGTTTCATTTCAACGGCCTAGATTGATGGTGCGACAGACTGCCTAGATTAATTACATTTGAATTTGACGATGGAGATTAGTTGGAGCGCTCTATAAAAAGCAGAGTTGAACACTTTTGGAGTTTTTTACTCTTGCGAAAACAGAAAGCCCCATTGCTCTCAAATCTCTTTGCGATTTTCAGCGTTTTGCAAGCATTTTCGGCGAGAACTTTGATTTTTCAACGATCACACACCACTTTTTGACCATTTCCGGCTAGGGAACACTCAAACTCATAAGTTTTAGTAACTATTTTAAGAATTTTCCTTTCTAAAAATGGCCTCCGAGGGTAGTGCTAGTTCGGGGAGGGGACTGGAGTTAGTACGGATGGATGAGCCCATTGTGGCGACCTTCTCCGAAGAAGCCGAGGTGATATTAGGGAGGGAGAATATTTGGAAGAGGCTGGATAGCCCAGTAGACACTTTTGTGCATTGGAGGATGTAGGATTACCCCTCCAAGTTAAAGGAGGCCGACCTAAAAAGACTTAGGACCCAATATAGGATACCTGATAGCATAGACCTGATCTTACCCTAGCTTGATGAGAGGGCTTACTACCCTAGGCCTGGGTGTGTAGCGATAAGCGAGGTGATCCTTAGGGCTAGCCTTAGGCTTTCAATTTACCCATTTTTCCGGATGGTGCTTAGGTCTTACGGCTTAGCACCGACCCAACTGAATCCGAACTCCTGGAGCCAGATGATGGACTCCTGGATGTTATGGAAAGAGGCATCACTAGGAGTGGAAATGTCCTTCTCAGTTTTTTAGACCCTCTATATTCTGAAAGTAATAGCCGAGGGGGGGCGGGGATAAGACCAGGGGCTGGTATTACCTGACCTCTTGGGGTTTCCACACTCCATTCGTGCTCGATCTGTCGAGCTCTATCAAGGAGTGGAAGAGCTCGTGATCCTGGGCTGTAGGGAGATGGGACACGATGGAGGGAGACCCCTTAGCACCTCTTACGGTCCCCACGAGGTACTCAACACTTAGTGAGTATTTTAGCTGTATTTCTTCTTTATTCTCTTCGGTTCGGATTATGACTAACACTCGTATTCATTTTTTGAAGGCACTCTTCCTCGGTGCGAGCCGTCCTCAGACGATTTCGAGATTGTCTGCGTGATCTATCAGCTGCCTTCAAAGAAGAGGTCGTTCCATCAGCTGATCAGGAAGAACCTCCATTTTGTGACGCACGACCTGATGGCCTCACAAGGTAACATCTCGAAGCGAATACCTTTGAAAATTTTCAAGTTGTTTACACTTGTACTAATTTATTTGTTTCTTGCAGCTAACTTCAATAAGAAGATGCCTCTCCGGCCCGACTTCAAAACGATACAGAAGATGATGGCTGAGGCGAGGGCCTTGAAGACCTCCTCCTCATCTTACAAGAAGCAGATGGAGGATTTAGTGGATGCTAGCAAAAGGCTCCCGCCCCCGATGAAGGAGGAGGTGCCTGAGGATCCTGAGGCTAATCTGCTTTGGAAGGGCAAGAAACCTGCTACCCCTTCCAAGCGGCCAACGGTGACGAGGCCACCCCCCGTTCTGAAACAAACCAAAATTCCTGCCAGGATGGCCATTCCGGAGAGAACGTCCGCGCTATCAGAGGCTTCACCTACCCCGACGAGGGCGCCGGTTGCTGCCGTCTCTCTCGCCTAGGTACTAGGGGAGCCTAAGAAGGAAAGAGCCCATCCTTCCAAGGAGGTGGACTTCCTGGGCTCAAATTCCGAGGAGCTCGTCAAAGAAGTACTGGAGGCTCTGCCTCTAGAAACGGCTGCAATGGGGGTGGTCCACAACAATTATTGGACTGAAAAATGGAGGGACCATACCACCTCTTGCATAGCCGAAGACTTGGTGGCGACCAATAGTGCATGTGTGGTTCGAGCTCTAAGCACCAGTATTCAACTCGAGGGCTTGGTAAAGGACCTAAACGCCAAGAGGGAGGTCGCCAAGCGCTTAGAGGAGGCGATGCAGTATGGGGACAAGGTGAGGGAGGCTCGGGCCAAGGCTGTGAAGGAGGAGAAGAGGAGGATAGAGGCTGAGGCCCAGCTGGCGGCTGCTGTTGGAGACATAGAGCGGCTAAAGAAGGAGCTCTATGAAGTGGAGTGTCAGGTGGCTGCCATGACCCGAAGAGTGGACCATGCCAACGAGCACCACCGGCTCGACACGGAGGCTCTAGAGGCCTCCAATAAAGAGAAAGCTGAGATGAGGCAGAGGACGGAGGCCCAATCTGAGGAAATTACCTCTTTGAAGGAGGAGCTGAAGTCGGCAAGGAAAGTGGTTGTTCAGAATTTCATTGACCACTTCGAGGAACATTCCCTGTACGACGACTTTACGAATTTCTGGGCCTCCTGGAGCTGAAAGAGGTCCACCCTACTTTGGACATCTCCTCTTTAGAGGCAGAGTTCGGGGGACCTACTGGAGGCTGGCCTGATAGGCTGGCAGAGGACGCTCCAGCTCCTGTGGCTGGCGAGACAGAGGCTGGGGGGAGGGGCCTTTCGTAGAGTAGGGCTTATTTTGTAATGGCTTCGACCTTTTGTAAATTTGAAGTGAATGAAATGAAGAAATTTTTTAACAAGTTTTCTTGCTTCTACTTTCTTATCGTATTGATCTGTTTACGCGTATATAAAAGACAAACTTTTAAGACTAAGCGCCTCTTAACAATCAGAAGATTGGACCACTTAAGTAATAATCAAGCATCTCTTGACAATAATCAGATAGGATCACTTAAGTAATAATATCGAGTGATTGAGATAACAATTTGATAACCAATGTGACAAAGAACTGAAGTATTAATACTTGAAAAAGTTACATTATCCATTACCAAGGCATTTTCAGCGCTAAGATAGGCAAATTACCAATGAGATCGGATCGGGACACACACTTATCGGACAACATCGGTGGTGTGACGGGACTCCAACCTCAACCGGGCTCATGGCCTCGGCCCTGTAGGTCATTGAGAATGGTGTTTTCCCAGTTACAGTTCAGCTTGTGGTTCAGATTGCCCAGATGACGTGGGGAAGTTCATCTACCCAAGCCCCCTTTGATGTGTCAAGCATCCTTTTCAGGGTATCAACTTGTCCGTTCACTTGCGGATGATGAGGCGTTGAAAAATCCTTCTTTATCCCCAGTTCGTCGCACAATTCTCGCATTTTTCGGTTGTCGAACTGTCTCCCATTGTCGGACACTAAGGAGTGGAGAATACCGAACCTGCAAATGATATTCTTCCAGACGAATTTTATAGTGTTTGCCTCGGTAATCTTCACAAGAGGTTCATCCTCGACCCACTTGGTGAAGTAGTCGATGGCGACAATGGCGAAGGTCGCGCTTCCTTTTCCTTTAGGGAGTGGACCAATGAAGTCGATGCCCCACTTGGCGAATCGCCAGGGGCTGGTTACCACAGAGAGGTTCTGAGAAGGCTACCTTTGAATGTTCGAGAAGCGCCGGCACTTGTCACATTTCTGGACAAATTGACAAGCATCCCTTTTCAGGGTCGGCCAAAAGTAGCCTTGACGGAGAACCTTGTGTGCCAGGGCCGCTCATCCGGAGTGATTTTCGCAGATTTCCTCATAGATTTCTCGAAGTATATATGTGGCCTCTTCGCCTCCCACACATCGGAGAAGTAGTGAGGCGAAGCCTCTCTTATAGAGCACATCCTCTTTCAAGACGAACTTCGCAGCCCTTCTCCTCAGCTTTCTTGCCTCACTTCTAGAAGCAGGTATTGTCTGATCCTTTAGATAGGCAATGATGGGCTGCATCCATGATGGGGTGCCTTCTATCCAAAGTACATCTTCTCCTCCGGGAATGGAGGGCTTCGACAAGTGTTCAATAGGGATGACCTTTAATAGCTCAGAATCCTTGCTGCTGGTTAATTTTGAAAGGGCGTCTGCATGTGTATTTTCTAGCCGTGGGACTTGAATTAGTTCAAACCTTTCGAACTGAGGGACTAGGTCCTGAACCAACTTCAAGTATGCGACCATGCTACCGTCTTTGGCCGTGAAGCTTTCACTGGCCTGATTCACTATTAGCTGAGAATCGCTGCTAGCTACAAGCCTGCTGACCTGCATCTCTCTTGCCAGTCTAAGGCCTGTTAGAAAGGCTTCGTATTCAGCAACGTTGTTCGAGACTTTGAAGTCGAACCTTACTGCGCAATTTAGCTTGTGACCCTCTGGGCTTTCCAAGACTATCCTTGCCCCGGAGCCAGCTTCTCATGAGTACCCATCTACAAACAGTTTCCAAGTTGGGGGCTCGGCTGGTTCCATTATTGCCTCCATTTTTGGGACTTTGGCAAACTCAATCACAAAATCTACAAGGGCTTGACCCTTGATGGCATGTCGAGGTCGGACAGTATGTCGAACTCGCTGAGCTCGATTGCCCATTTTAGTAGGCGTCTGTTCTCTGCAGCACCTGCTGCAATGGGAAATTGGTGAGAACGTCAATAGAGTGGGCCTGGAAGTATGGCCTCAGTTTTCTTGAGGCTGTAATGAGGGCAAGTGCCAATTACTCCATGTCTGGGTACCGTGTTTCAGCTGGGAGGAGTGCTTTGCTGATGTAATACACTGGCAATTGTCGTTCATTTTCTTTTCTGACTAGAATAGCGCTGACCGCCACGTTCGAAACTGCCAAATACAGCAGCAGGGACTCTTCTGGTCGAGGTTTTGACAAAAGGAGTGCCTCTCCGAAGTTTTTTTAGCGCCTGTAAGGCTTTTTCGCACTCAAAAGTATATTGGAACTTCTTTCCTTGCTTAAGCACCATGAAGAAAGGTAAGCTCTTATCAGTGGCCCTGGAGATGAAGCGATTGAGTACAGCTATTCGACCATCGAGGCTTTGGACCTCCTTCGATTTCTGAGGTGACCTCATTTCCAGCAAGGCCGTTATCTTTACTGGATTGGCTTCAATTCCTCTTTGGTTGACAATATACCCCAAGAACTGACCCGAAGCTACCCCAAATGTGCACTTGAGGGGATTCAACTTCATCTTATATTTTCTAAGTATCTGAAAAGTTTGGTCGAGGTGACTTACGTGTTCGCTTGCCTGGAGGCTTTTGACTAGCATGTTGTCCATGTAGACCTCCATGGTTCTGCTAATGAGTTCGACGAACATCATGTTGACCAGCCTCTGATATGTGGCTCCAGCATTTTTCAATCCGAAGGGCATAACTTTGTAGCAGTAGAGTCCTCTGTCTGTGATGAATGACATAGCTTCCTCGTCATGTTGAAACATGGGTATCTGATTGTACCCCGAATACGCATCCATGAAGCTCAATAGTTCATGCCCACCAGTGAAATTCACAAGTTGGTCTATTCTTGGAGGTGAGAAGCTGTTTTTAGGGCATGCCTTATTCAAGTTGGTAAAGTCTACGCACACCCTCCACTTTCTGCTGGGCTTTTTCACCAGGACCGAGTTGGATATCCACTTCAGATAGATGGCTTCCCTTATGAAACCACTGTGGCTAAGCTTATCTACTTCATCCTTGAGAGCTTTTAACTTTATGGGTTGAGGGCACGTCTTTTCTGCCGATGAGGGGGATAGGAGGAGTTGATGTTAAAATGGTGGCAACTGATCCTTGGATCTATCCCCACTATGTCTTTATGCTTCCAAGCAAAGACATCCAAGTTCCTTTTCAGGAAGTTTACCATCTCCTCTTTCGCTTCAGAGGGCAGTGACTTCTCTATTCGCAAGACCTGACAAGGGTCCTCTGGGTTGACGAAGAAAGTCTCTAGTTCTTCCATTGGAGTTGCGTTTGGTTCAGAGTTAATTATTCGGGGATCTAACTCGTCAAGAGGGTGTCCTTATTCAGGAGCCTCTTCCATGTTGACGTCTTCCTCCTGTTTAGAGGTATTGTTCAGGGACGTCAAGCATTTTCACGTCCAAACTGGCTTCATTGGTACCTTCAGTTATGATTACATTAACAGTTCGGGGCTCCGACTTTCTCAGAAAGTTCAAATAACATGCCCTGGAGCCCATCTGGTCGCCTCGAACCGTAGCAATCCCATGTTTAGTTGGGAATTTCATACACAAGTAGTGGATGGAAGTGACGGCCCAAAGATCTTTCAAAGCAGGTCTGCCCAATACTCCATGATAAGCCGATCTTTGGTCTACCACTAAGAATTCCATGAAGTGTTGGGCCACTAGGGGTGCTGAACCCATCTCCACGAGCAGAGTGATCCGCCCTTGTGGGACGATGCTGTCTCCAGTAAATCCGAATAGTGGGTCGGTCATGAGGATCAGCCCATGTTCAATTTGCATTTTGTTGAAAGTGGAGCCGAACAGTATGTTCACCAAACTTCCATTGTCGACGAGCATGCGTTTTAGTCCGTTTCTGGCCACTAAGACTCTTACAACCTATGCGTCACAATGGGGGTGGTGAACTCCATTTGCATCTTCCTGGGAGAAGGTGATTGGGCCCATCTTATCGGCCGCTTGTGACTCGTTGACAATGTAGGTAATCATTGGCGGGTCCTTTGCTTCCCTCGTGTAATTCCTTTGGGCGTTCCTGGTGTTGCCACCGATGTGAGATCCCCCAATGATTGTGTCGATCTCCCTGATGACCTCGCTCCCAGAGAATGGGGCATGATTTTTCTGTCTAGATTGTCCTCGGTCTCTTGATTCCCTTCTCCGGGGTGATTGCTCTCTATGCCCTCTCTCTCCCCTATTCGAGGAGGTGGATCTGCAAGGATATTCGCTCCTGCTGGAAGGATGTGGGTTGCCTCGATCTAGACGTCGATTAGCGTCTCGGTGTTTACTAGTGTCATGCCTATAGAGTTGATGGAACGTGCAGAATCTTGCCCCTTCCAAGGGCTTGTTTGATCGCTTCTTCTTCTTCTTCTTATCGGCTCTTTCGGATGGTCTTGCTTCACCAGGAGCATTCTCGTATGCCAATACCGGTACTGTATTCAATGTGGCGGAAGTCAGTGCCTGTCCAAAGGTGGGAGCTATTGTGTGACCTGCTTGAGTCCATTGCTGAGTAATAAGGTGTGCTGCAGGTCCTCGACCTACCTGCCTTTGAGGTGGAGGGAGTCCTTGTGCGGTACGATTTCGGTGATCAATCATTTCCTCACTGACAATTTCTACTCTCATCATTTCCACCAGTTCCTCATAGGTGGCAGGATTCTTGCTGCGTACGTCCCTCCAAAACAAAGTGTTCATGTTCAGGCCGCCTTTCAGAGCTGAAAGGGCTTCTCTGTCAGTAACATATTCGCAGTATGTGATTTCACCTGTAAACCTGGCGAGATAGCTCTTTAGCGTCTTTCCAGGGGCCTGCCTCATGTCTTGCAGGCGTTGCACTGGGGTCTCCCCTTCTCTATGTGAGAGGTATTGGTTTAAGAATGTATTCTTCAAATCTGGCCAACTCCTAATGCTCAGAGGAGGAAGTCTGCTATACCACACTTCAGCAGCTCCGCCCAGGGTTAAGTGGAAGGCTCTGCATTTCAAAGCAGGCGAGGCTCCCCTGAGGCTCATTTGTGTCATGTACTTGGTGAGGTGCTTCTCCGGGTCTCCCTTTCCTTCGTACTTGGGAATCTTAGGGGGCATGAAGCTTGCCGGCATCAGGAAGCTTTGGATCTCCCTTGAAAAGGGGAGGTTATCATTATCGTCATCGATCTTATAAGATCGACAGGGCCCATCTGACCCTTCATCATCTTAAATATCCTGGGAGAGGTGGGGGTGCTTCTCCTCGGCTTCCCCAATCGACTAGGTTCCTTCTATCCCTCCTATTTTTAGGAGGAAGAGGCGTCTGTTCTTGTTCCTGCTCTTTCCGAATTGATCTTCACACTGAGCGGGCCCTATTATTAGGGTCCTGCCATATTCGATCGAAGACGCTTACTGACATTTGTTCCCCGTATTCTTGAGGAAAATTATCCCCTAGCTGTTGTTCCACTGGGCGGCTTTCCTGCACATAGGATGTTGCTTCCACGCCTACTTCTCTTTTGAGGGGGCGTTCTGTGTGCTGGCTCATGTGGCCTTGGAAGTGAGATACAGGGCCTTTCTGCACCGGGTAAGATCCTTGGGGCATTTGATAGCCCTGATGACCTTGGGCTTACATGAGAAGTTCATGCATCGCCATATTCTGAGCTGCGATATCTCTCATACCCGCCGTTATTTGAGCCATCCCTTCAGTGAGCATGACTGTTCTTGCGCCTCGGCGACGTCGATGATGGAGTCTCTGGTGAGTGATATTGTTATGGAGCATCTCTTCTTCAGAGGTCTCTCTCATGGGATTGTCGTCTTCATGGCTGGAACTTATTCTATCTCCTTTTTCAAGGGTGATGAGACTTTGGAGTATAACTCGACTTTGTTCTTTTTCAAGAACGTGCCCTTTTTAGGGTAAGTCGCTAGTTTTCCAGTGTTTTCTCCGGTGGAGAATGTAGAGCTTTGAACGGGAAGGTTTCCCACAAATGGCACCAAACTGTTGACCTCAGAAATTGGACCCTCTATGTGGCCAACTGATAGCCACTCCACGTATTCCTCCCTGCGCACAATTAACATACGGTCAAATGTACACGCCCGGAACCAGCGGGGGTGGCAGCGTCCGTATACAATCCGATGGTCAAGTTAGGCTCAGGTGATCGGAATAGTACCAAAGTTGTGCAAAATAGTAGGGAGGAGAATATATATTTGCTTGCTATGGAGTGCTAAATAGGAAGAGGTTTATTACATTTGCCTCTTGTCAAGCCTTGGGTATTTATAGGTGAGGAGAGCCGTTGGAGCGATGATTTACAATTGGAAATAAACAGAATGCCTCCAAGGGGCGCAAGCACGCGAGTACTAAAAGAAGTGTTTAAATTTAAGTTAAGAAATTAAAATTACATATTCTCTGTTTGAGAGTGTTTGATTCCTTCTTTTTTCTCTATGTCTTCTCTTCTTTTTTATATTCCCTTGATGATTTCCTCATGACAAACCGCTTGGAAATTGTTTGATTGCTTTATAACTACCCACTTTCTTTATGGTGGCTAACTTGTCATGGAACTGCCGTCTCTAACTGCTGCCATTACTATTTGTCGTTCAACCGCCTTCAACTGGGCTCCTTGAATCGTGGAATGTGATAAGATTACTCAATAACTGCTATTTTGGATAATCATAATATTTTATATTTGCTAAGATCCTAGGCGATTCGAAAGTTCGGACGAGAACGGAGTCATCGCTCTGGGCTACTGTAAGGCACTCCATTCGCTCAAATTCTGGCCTAAGATAATTGGCACAAAATAAATATCCCTATTATTTGCCTTATTGTGTAAATCATTCATATCGTTTTACTTTTAACATTCAAACCCCTGGATCGACCACTCTTTACACAAATCACGCTTGACGTCTCTTTCCGTCTATATGATTGTTTCGCGCGGGTAGTCGCTAACAATTAAAAAAGGAATCGAACGATTGTGTAAGGAACAGACCTCTTGATACAAAGTCTCAAAAAGGGGTGTGAGACACGTGTATACATCTGAATGGTATGAGGCGTCTGCTCATAGGCGTCAATCAGCCGCGTCTGTAGGGTGTGTGGGAAGTTACTTCTCCTGAGTTGAGTTGACATAAAGTTGATAGGTCACATCAACTAGCCTCATAGAGACGCCACATCACTTTAAACCTTAGGGGCAGAAAAAATCTTGACAAAGATCTCATCCTGAAATCGGTGGCGGATCTTCAGGCCGAGGTCCATGGGGATCGCTTCGCCTCGGATTCAGGGGGATGGGTCGCTTCGGACAATTTTGCAGAGTTACCTATGCTTCGTAGTGTGATAGCAGATCATCTCAATTGGAACCAGTTAGGGGGGCCACATCGGATGAGCATTCCACACATCGGTTGACGTGATGGTGGACTTTCCGAAGTGGAACCACTTCGTATGAGAGTTAGATACCTCGCCTGACGTGGGTTCAGTTCGGGGCGTAACAGTAGGGATGAAAATGAAATATTTTTCAATTGTTATCCAAAATTCTTGTCCACCAACTCTATGCCGAAATCGAAATTTCTCGCCTAGTGTTAACTTACGGTAATAGGATTTTCACTTTATTCCATAATATTTAAGTAAATTGTTTTGCATCGTGATCTTCTAACCTCTTGTTTAATCCACATAATACTTAGCAGGAAATCCTGATTCATATTCACTCACATACCCACGTGTATGCATATAGGTTATAGGTGTGTGCGCGCGCGCTATGTATTGTATATATAAATGTGTGTGTATGTATAGAGGTGTGTCTATCATACACGTTATATATGTAAACAATATAATTTAAGTGGGGGTGATTTGTATGTACAAAAATAAATATTTGTGTTCTCTGTAACGTGTGTGGTATGCGTATTGGTGACTGTATGCATACAAGTATAGATTGTTTTATAGAATAATAGCTAATAATATTTTATAATCTTTAATACTTTTATTTACAAATAGAATTTTACAATAATAGCTAATGAATAAAATTAATTTAATACAACAGTGTTTTGTGTTCTTATTTAAAAAGTGAATTTTCTTGAAATTTCTAAATAAATGATAATGAATTAGGATTTTGGGCATGTTAACTTCGTGGATGGCAAGGAACGTCTTCACTGCCATTCAAAAAGTAAATTGCTAGGACTCAAAGTAAGTAAACCTTGCATTGTCTCCATGCGCAAGTTATATTATTAAATGTATAAATGTGTTACCAAAATTTGTTATTGTGTGATCTCGATATTTAATCATTGTGTTTTATGTTATTAATTTCTTTCATGACATATTCATGCACGTCAATGCATCTATAAGCGTACATAAAGTTTCAAGGAATAAAAAAATTTCAAATGTCAATGAGCAAATAATGTTTTAACGATATGTATCCTGAATATTTCGTTACGAAGTGTATGTCTACATCATGAAAAATGAGTGGAAAATGGGATGTGAGGGACCGGCCCACCCACCCAACCAATGTTGAACGTTAATATTAATGTTAACCGTTTTACAGTACTATCGATAGGAGTCAACTAGGTTCCAAATAATAATTGTCCATTGCACTCTGATTGGCTAGACGATACACCAAATGAGTTTCACGAAGCCAATGTTAAGTTTTTAAATAAATGAAAGAAAATGGATACATATTGAAAAAATGCCTTTTATTTTAGAGTAATTCATATGCATGTCATAAGTATGAATCATATGCATGAGGTTTACTTAATGAGCGTTAGCTAATCCCACGTTATCCCTCCTTATTTTTAGATTATGAATGCAAAATGATTCAAGACGACTAATTGTGGTGCGATGAACGCATTACCAATACATTTAAATATCGATTTCTTTTAGAATTTAAAGTTATCATTTATTTTTTTATTTGTGCAAAAGTTTTCTACAATATATGCTCATAAATGAAGTCAATAATGTTCATTATATCGAAGAAAAAATTAATCGTTTCAGCATTTATGATTTTAAGATAAAATTAAATAATAGTACCTTCAAATCTAGGTATTTAGATTTTGGGGCATTGTCAAGGGCGGATCCGGTACTTGACGAGTCGGCGCAGCCACTTGTGCTTCGGAAAAGATATTAATTAAGATTTTTAAAAATATGTATATATATTTATACTATTGTAAAACATTAACTGAAATAGTGTGTAGATCACATGGAAGAGTGCTTGTCTCTTCACGTCGAATACCTAGGTTTGATTTCCTTTGATAACATTCCAACTTTAGATTTCTAAACACAATAAATAAGAACTCAATATTAATAAATAATTATGGCAATTCTTAAAAACATGTAGTTTAGCTCATTTGGTAAACGGGTCATTTTGTATGTGAGAGGCATGGGGTTCAATTCTATGCACTTACATTTTTTATTTTTATTTTTGTTTATTATATATATATATATAAGTTTAATTAATTTATTTTATCAAATTCAAATTTGGACAATCTAAGTGCTACTCTTTATTCTTTTAAAAGTTCAAAAAACACTATTTATTTTAGAGTAAAAAATAAATATAGTTCTAAAAATCATTATTTTCAAAAATTTGCATAACCTTTGCCTAAACTTAGAGTTTGTATTTACTGTTTAATCATACTTTACATATAAACTGTTTTGTTTAAGTTCATAAAAAACTTGAAATTTGATCATACATTTATGATTGAAAATATTTATTTTCTTATTATTTTAAATTGTATTGGATTATTTTTTCAAATGTATGACTTTTACGTTTTAGTATATTATATTGATTGAATTTTTTTAAAATTATTTTAATAAAAATCTTACTATTGCTACTGTCAACAATCGCCCTAGTTGACTTAATATCCTGGACCTGCCACTGGGTATTGTACAAGGGTTTTAATAAAAAAATGGCTATTGCCCAAATCATTTCTAAAGGTTAGTTCTTCAGCTAGAACAAATAGAAACCAAATTCAATTATGTGCGATGTGGAATGACAACCAAAATGAAAACTTACTAGATAGACTTAAAATTATAAGTTTACGTTATCACAACAGATTAGATTCTATAAAATCGATCATCTAAATAGAAGATGATATTTACTTTAAAGAATTAAATATTAAAAATAAATTCCAAGTGATTATCTCTTTTAAATTTTTAAAGAAAAGACTAAATTTGACTCTTCAAATTCACTCTTTATTCTTAAATTAATTGACTAAGATATATATTTCGATATTATACTTATTAAATTATACAAAAAATGACATTTGAGTTGATTGGCGTTTGACATATAAAAAATATTTTATATAAAATAAAAGGAGAAATCAATAAATATTTCTTAAGAAAAGTAAAATGAATAATCAAAATAAAGAACATTGTTACACCATCTTCAAGAAACTCTTCAAAAACTGATATTATCTATTTTATAAAGTCAATACTTAAAAATGAGTTCAAAACAACTCTATTTTAAGAGCATTTTCAAGAAACTCTTTATTTATAAAGAGCATCTTACAGATAATAGAGAAAATATTTAAACTTAGAGTTTAAAATTTCTATACGCTTCAATAATGTTCTCTATATTTACTTTTATTTTGCTTTTTCTCAAGAAATGTTAAACGAGTTCTCCTCTATTTTTCTTATATCAACAATCGATCTATTTGTAATTTGAATAAATTAAGAAATATATTATCAAAATTTGTAACTTACTAAATGGAATCATTGTAAATTAAGAATGGAGACTGGATTTGACTCATCAAATTTGGAGAGTCAAACACATTTTTTATTTTAAAAATTCAAAATTGTAATTCTCTTGAAACTTTTTTTTAATTATTAGAACATCTGCAAGAAAGTTTTTATTTATTAAGAGCATCTTATACATTATATAAATTATCTTTAACTTTAGAGAGTCAAAATTCTTATACACTCCAACAATGTTCTCTATTTTAACTCTTTATTTTGCTTTTCTCAAAAAACAATTATTGATCTCTCCTCATATTTTATTTAATATAATTTTTCATCTAATCAATTTAGATGTGATTTGATTAGTTTTATTAGGATTTTATTGTATTGGCAATTTTTTAGACAAAATGACTAAAGTCAAGGAGTCAATTGAAATGTTGTATAGATGAAATGTGTAACTTAGTGTTCGAGTTTGAAACAATGAGGAAAGAGCCGCTGAATTTACTCTAGCTTATCGCCCATCTGATGCTCGAGTGGAAAAACAATGACCTTGTCGCTCGCCTGTCGCTAAACTATCACTTGAGTGAAACATCAATTGTTTGCCTATCGCTAGCCTAGCGCTCGAGTGACGATGTTATGCGAAAAACCTTAGTTTGAGTTTTTCAAGAGTTTTATCCGACCCATACTTCCTAAATGCCTTTTACTATAAATATCCAACCTATAACATGAATTTTGATGTGGTTGTTCATCATATGAATCTTGAATTCATACAACCACATATTTGGAAAAAAAAATTAATTTCGGAGGTACTTTCTCAAAAGATTTTAGAGGTTACTAAAGATTGAGGGAGATTAGACCAGAAGTACAGGAAGAGTACAAGAACAATGAGTTCTTGATAATCCACATGAGATGGACAATTTTACAAGATCGAGAACAATTGTGAGAAAAGCGCGTTCCAGCGAGTCTTGAATATTGTAGGAAGTAGATCAGTGAGTCTAGTGGAATTTTCCAAACTGGATTGCATTGTAAGTTCATCATTGTTTATAGTAGAAGTTACTGACTTGGTTCCAAAATTTCTACCCAGTTGGGTTTCTACGTCAACAATTCTTATGTTCTTTATTGTTTTCATATTATTAATTATGGCAGTTCAACATAGAATGAATTGACTTATTTGATTAATCATCTAGAAACAATTAAAAAATAGCTTTTTCTTTTAATTGTATAAGTTTGCACGTTGGGTTAAAATAAATTGAATAAATAGAAACTTCAAGTCCAATATGTAACTTTCAAGTGGTATCGGAGCACATACTAATATATTGTGAGCAGGACGTGACCGTGTGTGTGAGGTTTAAGATGGCAGTCATGTATTGGTAAGGTGACCTTGAACATGAATTGACCTTATTTTGGTCGACTTAAGCCCAAGTATATTTCATTGTAAAAAAAGACTCAATATCTTTTGCTCTTCTTCAAAGCCTATTTGACTCAAGTAATTAAGCCTAAAAGGTTTTACATAACCTCATGTCTATGGTCAACTAACTTTGGTTAATCGTCCTAAAACTCGCTATAGGTATCATCTTAGTCGCTTAATGGATAAGAGCCTGCACATAAATTGTAAAAATTGAAAAGAAAGATATTGAGATTGAAAATATAGATATTGTGTAAAAATATATATGCTCCAAGTCAATTAAAAAAAAGAATAATATACATGCAAAATGAGATTCTTTTATAGGCCTATATGCTACTTTTGGTTTGATTTTCATAAGTAGAGAGATAACGTTATTGATAGTGATGGATAGCATGTCATTTCTCAAGAAATTAAGATTTGGAGTCTTGCTTATAAAAATTAGTAACACTTTACACACATGGTTACTTATACAATTTACTCCATTTTAACTTGAACTGAGTATGTGGAAAAGTTTACAAATCATTGATTATGCTTGTGCATGCTATCAACTACATCTTTGAGTTATTATCTATTAATGTTCAATTCTATTTGATAAAATTTCCTTCGTCATTTGTGGCAAAAAAGGGAGGGGAAGAGAGATTATAAAGGGATTTGCATTTAATTGCATTTTTTTAGAGAGCTTGCAATAACGGGAGAAATGATTGTAAGGAGGATGGATAATTGTATTTTCTAATGAAAGCATTCCATATCATAATGCATAGCTTCTTTGAGTTTTTGATGTTTTGTGATATTAATATTTCAGTTGGTGTTTTGATTAAACTTCTCAATGTAACTAGCATATTTATGATAATGTGTTTCAATTGTTTATAATTCCTATATCACATGTTTTTACACTTAGTATTTGAGTTGTTGATTTCAGAAACAGGTTTAACAAGGAATGCAAGAGATGAACGTTCAGTTCAAGTTTGGGTATATTAGTTTGATTTTACTTCTTTAACTTGTATTGTATAATTTTGTCACATAATGCCAAAGGAAGAGTTTGTTAGGATTTTATTGTATTAGTAATTCTTTAGACAAAACGGCTAATATAAAAAGTTGTAAAAGTCAATGAGTCAATTGAAATGTTGTATAGATGAAATAAATAACTTAGGGTTCGAGTTTAAAACAGAGAGGAGAGAGCAACCGAATTTATGCTATCCTATAACCCATCTGATACTTGAGCAGAAAAAACAATAACCTTGTCGTTCGCCTATCGCTAGCCTACTGCTCAAACGACGATGTTATGCGAAAAATCCCAATTCGTATTTTTCGAGAGTTTTATCTGGCCCAGGCTATCTAAATGCCTTAAATTATATATACCTAACCTCTAACATGAATTTGGTGTGGTTGTTCATTATATGCTTTCTTCATATCATCGTTCATTTATTCAAGAAGACGTTCAGGCATTTGATTTATCCATTAATTCTTAAATTCATACAAGCATATATTTGAGAAAAACATCAACTTCATATAATCAAAAACACCCACTTCCTATACATATACATGAGGTAATTTTTTAAGAGATTTCAAAGGTTACTGAAGATTGAGAGAGGTTGGACCAAGAGCACAGGAAGAGTACAAGAACAAAGAGTTCTTGGTGATCCACTGGAGATAGACAATTTAAGAAGATCGGGCACATGTGTGAGTAAAACACATTCAGTGGGTCTTGGAGATTGGAGGAAGTAGATCAGAGAGTCTAATGAAATTTTCTAGACTGGATCGCACTGTAAGTTCATCATTGTCTATAGTGGAGGTTACTTACTTGGTATCAGAGTTTTTACCCAACTGGATTTCTCTGTCAATAATTCTTGTGTTTTTTATTGCTTTTATATTACAAATTCTGGCAATTCAATATAGGATAAATTGACTTGCTTGATTAACCAAACAATTAAAAAGTTTTGACAGTAATTCCACGCGTTGTGTAAAATAAATTGACTAAATAGAACCTTCAAGTCGAACTAGTTATTTTCAAGTGGTATTAGAGCTTTTCAAATTTAATGTTAGTTTCTTCCATAGGTTTCATCAATCATATTTATTTAACATAAGTTTCTTCCATTATCCTTTTCATTTTATTATTTTGTGTTGTGATTTGATGTGCATTTTTCAGATCAGCGATTGGATTTTGCTTTATTTTAGTACCTAGGGTATAATTTTAGAATTAGTCTACTTGTACACTTTTTGTGTACATAATCCTTTACACCCTCTCACATGGAGGGGGCCGCATACAATAAAAAATATGCGAACCCCCTTCATGTGAGGGGGGTGTAATGCATTATGTACACAAGAAGTTACATGTAGTACCTCTCATAATTTTATTTGTATTGATTTGCTATTTCATATCATGATTAGAAGTGTATTCTTGATATAAAATGACATTTTAGTTTAGTTTTTTAATTTCTAGGACTTGATTTTGTTTTTATTGTTTCATATAAAGATATGATGTGTATTCTCAAGATCTTGATGAGATTTTGTTATTGTTTACAAGGCTTGATTATTGAAGCTTTCTAAAAGAAGGAAAATTTTTGTTTGCGTCTCTTATATTTCCAATTGTACTAATGTAGGTGAAACATGTTTTGTTGTTCTTTGACATTGGGAGTTAGAGTAGGAAAATATTGCAGTAGCCTAAAGTAAATGGACGTAGGTGAAATTTTCTTGCTAGTTTATAGTGCATAAACTATATTCTTATTGGCTATTTTAACTATATGAATTCAAATTAACTATAGCTTTTTCTTTTCGTTACTTGTACTACAATGTTGTGTCTTTTTTATAGTTTCACTTCCTCAGTTGTTTCTTTTCCTTTTCCTTTTTCTTTTTCTTTTTCGTTTTTATTTTACAGATATGAATCTAATGCTAGAAGAAGCCGATGATGCAATTTCAATAGAGGATGACCATGAAGGTATGAAAATGGATAGAAAATGCGAGGAGAAATAAAATGTCTGAGATATGAGATCATTTTAAAATAGCTTGTCAACATCATTAATAATATTATATAGAAGTCGAATCATGTGTTACGACAAAGATATTGATCCAAGTATCATCAAATAAAAGGTTAGAACGCAATTTTTATACTCCTGTACTTAATTTTAAACTAGTAAAATATTACGTTGGAACTTGGACTGTATGCAATTTTGTGTGATTTATGATTATTGCTTGGGTTAAGAGTTGCTCGGCTCTGTATTTGAGTTAATAATTTTGTTAAACCTGATGACTGCGTGTTAAATTGAGGATTACTGCCATATGCAATATGTTGTCTGTCCAATTTGCTAACTATGAATGTTTGCTTGCTTTTGCTGATGAAGGGGTGTAGGCATGCTTTTGCTACTTTTGCTAATGAAGTTTGAAGGGATGTTCTCGTACTTCTATATAGTTGCTTATAAAACTTTGTGTGGAGATGTTAAACACTGCTACTATATTTTTTCTTTTTTGTTTGTATTTTGAATTTCAAACAAATATGAATATAAGTTAACATTTAACATTATTAGTTCTCGTTTAAACTTATATATTAACTTGTTTTAGATATATTACTATAATGTTAATAGGTAAACTGCGAATTAAAATTGAACTAAACTGCTAATAATGGTTTGTTTTGGTTTGAAAAATAAAATTATTTTGTTTGGTTTGAAAAAAATTCCAAACCATGTGAAATTGTTTTAATTGAAAATATGGCACAAATAGTTCAAACCGAACTATGTTCACTCCTAATAAAGAGTCTCTTAGACATTTTTTTAAGCAATAGTTCTTTAAAATAAAAAAATTATTTTGGATTTATGGAATCTTTTGAAAATGCTCTTAACTCTCTAAATTAGAGAACATCTTGTATTATAGAGTCTTTTGAAGATATTCTAATTTTAAAATAGAATAAAGAGTGGTTTTTGGAGGGCCAAACTCAATTTCCGATTACTTCGCTCTAACTACTAAAATAGAAAGAAAATTTTGGAAAGTCAAACTCAAACTCTATTCTTACTTCATATTGACTATATTTAATAAGGTGCATATTTCAAAACTTTATCTTCTAAATTATTCAAATCGTATTTATATTGATTGATCATTGATATATAAAACAAATTTTAAATAAAAGATGAAAAGAAATTAATAAATGTTTCTTGAAAAAAAAAAAAAAAGAGTCAAAGTAGATAACATTATTGGAGCGTATCCTCATTAAATTTAAAGATACTTTCTATTATAAATAAAATACTCTTTATAAATAGAGAGTCTATTGATAGTCATAGAGCGTACAAAAATTTTACTCTCTAAAATTATAGGTGATCTATATTATGTATAAATGTTCTTTATAAATAAAGTCTTTTCGAGATGCTTTAAGGAGTTATGTTAAAAAATTATAAGAAACATTACTAGGTAGACAGTAATGAATAATAATTTTATTATTTTTCACTCAAATATCGTCATTTGCTATATCTTTTAATATCTGCCCTAAGTTCATCTCCAACATCCGTTTTATCGTATATGGTTTATAATACAGATGGCAATCTTTTGAAACATCAAACAATACAACCTTAATCCAAACATGATATCTTCTTTCTAATACAATTTATTATAATTTTATGTTAAATTTTTTATCCGACCTAAAATCAGCTTGTCAAGCGAAACCAACGACTATTACTTCTAAGTTTTGAGGTAATATAAAATAAATTTTGAATATCCATTTTGTTCAAATCTAAGACAGGTCTGCATATTTATCAAGAAATTTGAGGATGTCATTTTTTTTAATATATAGCATGACCCCCAGCAAATAAACTGCATTTCTATGTTCAAC
>NC_036243.1:12132400-12212400 GCF_002742605.1 Olea europaea var. sylvestris | reverse complement strand
GATATTGTGTGTGGAACAATTGAAATTTAGTCAAAGAGACCGAATTTAAGGCTTAGTCCATTATAACTCCATCAAATGGAAATTGACATCACTAAGTGAGGTTCAAGTTCAAAAGACACCAACACTAACTATATATATATATATATATATTTATTTATTTATTTATTTATTTATTTATGTTGAAAGTTTAAAACTTGTGGGGGATTGTGTAACTTAAGTTTTAATAAATTTTAAATTTCAAAATTAAAAGTAATTTTAATTTTCAGTTTTCAATTTAAATTTTAATAAAAATTTGAAAGTCATAATTTAGATTGTAACTTATACTTAAATATGATTTATTATCATGAACGCGAGGATTGAATTTCTTCCTATAAAAGGGAGTGATTTTCATGGAGTTAAACATAACATGGAAAAGATAATTTCGTAAGAATACTCTCTATACTTATATATTTTTCTATAGTTTTGACAACTTGATAAGGGTTCGTTTACTTATCTCCCTATGGTCGTGTCCAAAGAAGAAGAATCGACTGTGGGTCATAAGAGATTTATCTTAGAGTCATGTAGTGTAAAAAGTACTCGTACGAAGCAGAGACAACAAGACTTTAGGACAACATTTTCGACTTGACTCTCAATGCTTGCATTTCTAACTCTTCATCTCATATATTCATATTATTGTTGAATTATTTTATTGTGATATATAAATTGATTATGTTAATTGGTAAGTATCTAAACACAAATCACCCAATTTTTCCAACACGAGTGCATTAAGATAATTCATTTGTTTTTCCTTTCGAAACTCGGCTTTTGGAATAAGCTGTATAGCTATATTAGAACAATGGAAAATGTTTGTTGACCACTCGTAATATTTACAATGCATTTTATGGATCGTAGTCTACATGATTAGTAAATTGAAACACTTACAGGATATTAATATTGATATCTACTGAATGAAAAGTCAGCTAAAATTTGGTATCCTGCTGGTTCAACGTACTGCAGTCTATGTGTTTTTTAACTACCTCAAATAAAATTTTGAAAAATGAAGAACAAAAAATTCAATGCTCTGAATATTCATTATTCTAACAAAATCTTTGAGTCTAAATAGAGTCGTAGGTAATCTAGACAGAGAAATTTGGGGTCAACGTTGAAATTGTTGGATTTGATATATATTTATTAAATACAAGAGTTCTTTTAGGGAAACAACTATAGAACTCTTTCTTTGGAAAGAAAAAAGTAAAAGTTGTCATATTATATTGAGTTTTTTTTCCCCTTGTGTATTAGTTTCTTTTAGAGCAAGAAAAAGTAGGGTAGAGGACATTCCTTTATTGAGTCACTCAGAATTCCCTTCTAACCACAAGTGGCATGCTATGGTATGATTCAAATGACAGTTGAGCCGTCTAGTCGATCCAGTTCTATATCGTATTTGTCATGATACATGTTCGTCACAAATCATTAGGGCTCCAATTATGATATGAGTTTGGCACCAAGGGTGACATGAATCCGGACCATGAATACATGCATCCCAAATTATGAGTTCAGAGAGAAACGAGAGAAAAATGGTATGCACATGTTTACGTTGTAAGTTGATTATTCTAATTTTGTGTAGGGAGAAGTTGTTATAGTAAGAAAATATAGTATAGTAAGGTTTTCACAGTTAATAAATTTTATTCTCATTTGATTGTCGATAGTATATTGAATCACTTTTAATTTGTTTTTCCCCCTTTCTAACACATTTTATGCAATTGCATTTCAATTTGTTTTTTTCAACACTTACATATCACACTTTAGTGTGTATTTTTGCGTTCCTAATATTGTCGCGGTCTAGATTAATCCTAGTACATTACGTGGCACATGCAATCGTACTAGTCAATAGAAAACCTGGGAGGCTCTGATAGTGTGAACCTTGAACGATTTCAATCAAAATTAAGAAAATCAGATTTTGTATTTGACTTTAATTAGAGTTTTTTAAGAAACTCTATTTTTAAAGAACGTATTCTATAATTTAGAGAACATCTATAAATTTATAGAATAAAAAATTTGAAATACTCCAACAGGCTCTTTATATTTTAACACTTAATTACGATTCTAAAAAAATATTTATTATTTCTCTCTATCTTTTATTTTATCTAACTTTTCTCTAGATTATTATATTATTTTCCTATATTAAAAATTAAAATATTTTAAATTTATTTAATTATAGTGATTGAGTTTGACTCTCCAAATCCTAATCTTTAAATTAAAACGTTAATTTAAAGACTCTTTTGAAGCATATTTAAGTAATGACTCTTTAAAATAGAGAGTATTTCATATTTAAAGACCTCTTGAAGATGATCTTACGTGTTATTTTACGGTAGTTCATCTTTTGCTATTAGTTTCCAAAGACAATTTTAAGAGGGAAAATTGCACATTGTCTCCCTGACCTATATTATGTACCGCAAAGTCATCCCCAACCTTTAAATCTAGACTTTCACATCTCAACTTTTAGCGATTGTCGTAGAAATAGTAATTTTACACGGTTTAAATCCACACGTGCCCATCACGTGCAAACATATTCAATGGATAAAACTATCTATTTCAACATAGTTATCAACATCTTCCTTCACACATTTTAGGGGGAAAAAAAGGTTTATTGCCCAAACTATTTCCATGGAATAGTTCTTCAACTAAAAAGTAATATAACATAAATACAACTGCCCCCCCGGGGCATAGCTCAGTAGTGCAAAGAATAAGAGTGAGGTAGTCTCAGCCTTGCTGGCAGCCGCAGTGTGAAGTTTCGATTCCTGAGATATGAAATTGGACTCTTTGTGAACATCAGTCTACAGGTAAACTCTTGTTCCCTGACCTATTGGGGCACATCCCGCGATTTACCTCCCTCACGATGCTCCAGGGGCGGGGTAATGGGAAACCCTCAAGGTTGGGGTTCAACTTTTTTTTTTTTTTTTTGAAATACAACTGGCAAACTAATTGTTTTTGTCAAAATAATTATTACATCATGAACCAAACCAAGGGAAACAGAATGCATAGATATAGAACTTCTTGTCCCATTTAAGTATTTACACAATGAGTCTACAATATGTATGAAAAGACACTGTAACACAACAATACAGGCTGAGTCAGGTAACATGAACTTCAGTTTTAGAAATGTTGCTCAACATTTAAGGTTGAGCAGAAGTAGAGGTATTTATTGAAACCTGCCTCGAAATAAGTTCTAGACTGCATTTCCTTGGAGATTCAATGCGTCCTTGAGCAAAAAGAGATCATTCTCTCTGAGTCGGATTCTTCTTGAACAAGGCATAGGTATCGCTATATATCGCCACAGCACTTGAGAAGATGGCAAGGACAATCATGAATATGCATAAGATCTTGTCTCTCTTCGTCGCTATGCCATATCGATCCCTAAAACATCAAGGAAAATATTTTGAGCTCAGTGTCATTGAAGAGATTTTGGACTAAAAGGCACCCAAAATAAGGCATTGAAGAAACTAGGAAAAACCCAAAAGAAAAGGTTAGAACTAATGGTTAAACCCCTGATAATTGTGGATAACATGGCTTATTCTCTGATAAACATAACCAATCCCAAATTTTGTGCCATGGTTAAGCCCTTGTGTGATGTTGACTTTTTGAGAAGTGATTTTGTGAAAAGCTTGCTTTTTTTTTTTCTGGAAAATGTATGGTTAAAATATAGGGAAAATAATAGGAAAATGTTAGAGAATGTGTGATTAAAAATGAGTGTTGGCAAAGAGTAATTTTGTAAAAAACAAGGGCTAAATATTGCCAATAAAAATGAATCTATGGACTATCAAGTTCTCAAATTTATTAATCGAATGTTTGATGATAGGATTATAGAAATATTAGAAAGAAAAAGAAGCTAAAATATTGTCCATTATAACATCAAGTTATATCAAATACTATGTTGCAAACATGCTCCAAAGGTTTATTTATTTATTTTTATTTTATTTTATTTTTTCTTTAAGGAGCTACTTGGCAACAGACACTAAAACATTCTCAACTAATAGTGCTCCACAAGAAGAGAAAATGAAATCTACATGGATGTGAGCAAGGGCGGACCCAAACTTTTTGTATTGTGAGATCAAAAATTAAAATACAATTTAAAAAATAAATAAATAAATAAATATAACATTAATGAAAATAAATCAATATGCTACAACAATTATGGTCTAGCATTTTCATACTTTGCGAGAATTCAAGGATGGAAGTGTTTGCAGGAAACTGAAATTCAAATTTGCGGGCAACAATTCGTTAATCTAAACATCCAATTTTTAACAGTCAGCCAAAGAGCAAACCCAAATATGTGAAAGAGGCCAAATTTCGTTATACTTCAAAATTACCCAAATCTTGAACTCCAAAAAATCTTCCATCTAAAATAATAATTTCAATAACACCCTCATATTCCCAATCACATTCAACCTTTAAAATCACACAAAATCAAATATAAAGTACAGAAAAAAGAAAACTACCCACTTATTAATTTCAATCAAATATCATATACGACGAATACCAAAGGCTGCAAGGATCCAACACGTAAACCATGATTTTAGCTATTTCTACTTCTCCAAAATGTCCAAAAATAATTTAGAAACTGTAAGATTCTTCTATGTTTGAGACCCTTTTCTCTCTATTTCTTCACCACTAAATTCATATTTGAAGAATTTTTAAAGCCAAAACTCAATAATTCATAACAAATAGATAATCAGATAAAGTAAGAAAAGGGACATTCGTTGAGCGTAAGCAAGATACTTGCACTTGAAAAGGGAAAAAAAAAAAAAATGAACGGTCAAAAATTTTTGTGGGGTCACTTGTCCCCACATGAACCTGTGTGGGTCTGCCCACAGATGTGAGGAAAGTTAATTCAATTCTCACATTCTCAACAATGAAAAAAGAGACTTGAGACATTTTAGAACCTTTTACTTGAACCCGTTCAATTTACTTCTTAGCAGTGCAAAAAATATAGACGTATTAATGATTTAGAAGCCTAAAAGAATGGTTGCAGATTTTTATCCTCCTCTAAAGTTAAGACTATCATACTTTTATGTAAGAAAACGTACTTCTGGACAAAATTTTTAAACCACTGTATCAATAGGTGAGTTTTGTGCCACTTTGTATCAGGAAAGAAACAGCTGAGGTGAACTTGAAAAGAAGATGCTGATGCTCAAACAGCAAACAGTTTTCCTCCACACTTACTATCATGGAAACCTTAAACTAGTAAGAATGGGTTCTAAACTTTGACAAGGGATTTATGTCATATATATAGTTGTAGGGAAAATTACCAATGCATCAAATCCAACACAAAAACAGGGTCTTCAAGATTTACCAAATGAAGGACTTACTTTCACAGTGCATGTCTGTGTCAGTTACAAATTCACCTAACTGTGAAGATTTGTCTTTAAACCTAGATGACATATTTGGTACATAGTACTCGATAGATTGGATAGTATAATTAACAACATTTTAGCTTCTTTTAGTGTCCAGTGGTGTTATCCAAATTACAAACAAGTCAATGTCTTTCTACAAGCTGTAGACTCCAGAATCTTAAACTTGCCAAAGAAAGATGCATCATTATTAATCTCACAGTTGTCCCACTAGTAGAGAAGTTGAGATTACCTGAGAGCAACTGCAGCAGGAAAGATGAAACCTATGCAGACTGCAGCCGTTGCTCCAGTAAACTGGAAAGCATCCCATATGCTGGGTATGAAATTTGCCCCCAGAAAGACAACAGCAATGAGCCCAATACTGAGTGATGCAAACCTTAAGTTGTCTGAATTCAGAGGCCTTGCGGATGGAAAGAGGAGGCCATCCAAGTTTATTCGCAGTGGATAGAAAACAATAGGAAAGACAAGCATCAAGTGCGCAGCATAGCTAACTCGAACTACATCATTAAGCAGGGAGCTATACGGAATTCCGAGATCCGTGTCGAAGTTGGATAGTACATCGTCAAGTGTAGCATCACCAAATAAGAGGAATCCAAAGAGACTAGTCAATATATACACACTTGAGCAGAGAGAAAGGGCTGTTCGCACAACTGGCTTTATCTGTGTATTGTCCTCTAGTTCATTGTCTATTGAGTGAACTGCAAAAGTTTGACTTCATTAGAATAGTTAATGGAATGAAAAATGATAATTTTCATTGGAGAGGAACACTTTATTTAGAACTTATTAGGGCCTCCATCCATGTTTTCATGCATAGTTCGAAACAGCGGTAAAATTTAGTAATTATTAGGGGAACATGTGATGCCTGCCGAAACTGTTGCTGCTTAGAAAGTTTATATTCAGTGTGACATGCAGATAAAAAAAAAAAATTCTTATGCTTCTGACAATAAACAATTTTCTCCATCAATACCCTTTCTTTTCGGATCACATACAAGAAAAATCTTTTGAATTTATTGGAGTGTGTTTCTTATTACCTCTTTATATTTTAAAACCAGAAGCCATGAAACACAATATAAGTGTGAAAGAATTGTCATCAAATTTCCCTGGAGGTAAAGGGTTCAGATTGCAGAGTGTTCACCTCCCCCCAGCGATATGAATAATATAGTCTATGTTAATTTCATTTACAGATCCTTAACTAAGTATTTCTCACTATCCTAACACCCCCATGTGAAGCATTAACTAGCAGACAAGAAAATCTTAAAATCAGATATAAAACTACATATACCATTGTAGTGACAGATGTATGCAGTCACAAGAACCGGAACTACGGTAAAGAGGTTGAAGAATGATGTAAGATCCGTAACATTAGGAAACAATCTAGGCATCAAAACAGTTCCACTTATCAACTTGAAGATAGTAATTCCCACAGTAATGACAAGGAATACAATAGCCAGTGCAACTGATAAAGCAGATGTGTATCCCAATGAATCTGCAACCACAAATGAAAAGCACTAATTGTTACTGCAAGAAATCAATATTCAAATTCAAGTAGGATCAAGTGATAACTGGGAGCAGAAAAGAAAATATTTACTTCTAAAATTTATACATGATAAGCACATAATGAAATTTAAATTAGAATTTCAGTTGGGGGAAAGAAGCTATCTATGATAAGAGTATCTACTTTGTTGATAACTTTTCTTCAAACAATTTTGGGAATGGTGATACACAGACTTCTAATAGTCAGGAAGTCAAAATCTATACACCTTCTACGTCAGTCATCTGGGATCAATCCTTATATAATTCGGAAGATGAATAGTACCACAGCAAGCCTCTCAGACAACTTCAACCAACCAATGAAAAGATTCTGCCTATTAAATGGCAATAGGATTTAACATTCATTAAATGTGTTGAACTTAAGAACTAAATCATTCAAGTATTATCTTCCAAGTATTTGGAGTTAAAAGTTGAGAAACTCACCGATTCGCTTCAAGCTGGCCAATGGCGCAAATACAGCTAGGGTAGTGAAAAGCAGAATAACAAATCTTCCATTCCACCAGTGCTGTCCAAACCAAGCTTCAAGAACACCTGCGTGATGAATTCCACTTGAAGTGGTTCCGGATAGCACATCGCCTGCAGTTAACATAAGTTAAAGCAGCAATCAATAAAAGCCTCATGGATCAATATGGAATGAACAACACTCAACAGAGAAAAATGAATAAATAACTCAATTTAATTGACAACATACCTATGATTATCATATATACAACAAGCACACCGATGTTGTTGACTATCACACAGAGTTGTATCAACATCCTGCCATACTTTCCAAAAGCATCCCCCATAAGACCTGCATAAGAAGCTGATTTTGAAGTCCTACTGTACCTAAGCAACAGCTCAATTGATGCCTCTGTCAAGAATGCCATAAAGATGATCATAGCAATCCCAACGACAAGTCCTAAAATCTTCATGGTAGCTGGCAATGCCATGATTCCAGCTCCAACAATCGTGGTTGATAAATTAAACACTGCCCCACTAAAGGAGGCCCCATCGAACTCATCAAACCCACCATCAGCCTCATGCTTCTTGGTGGGCAATAAAGGAGATTTTTCATTGACAACCACTGCTCGCTTGCTCTTCCTCGACTTTTTTTCTTTCGATGGTTTAAGGGTTCCAGTCGTCATCGTTGAACTATTTGATAAACACTACCAATGAAGATTGGAAGTTTTTATATGTACAGCAGATCAAAGGATCTTAGGAGCCTTAGCAAGGAGATCTGAAGAGAAAGCTTAAAGAATCAGCTCTAAAACTTGGATTTAATAAAATTGTCAAAGTTAAACACAAAACGATCATTTTCTTACCTAAGAAATCTAATAAAAAATCTTTTGGTTCAACATTCTTTCATGAGTCACAGAAATCGTAATTGATTGAATTGTATCAAGAATTATATCAGCAGATTACTTTCAATTTTCCCCCCACAACTATCTGCAAATAAATAATTTTATTTAAAGAGATGAGTTGCTATCAACGATTTATTCAAGAAACAGTGTTCTAAATGTCGAAATAAGGAACTTAAGCAAAGCAGATCCTTAAATAATTAAAATTCGTAAAACCCACTTCAGAAAAGCTCTCAAATTTTCTGGGATCTTATCTTAACTCACAGAAATTATAGTAGAATCAGAGAGACTTTCACAATAAATCAAAAACCCAGAAATAACATTATTAGAAATCGTGCTTATATTCAAGAAATCAGTAGACAACAGACGGACCAAATGATAACCAATCAAGCCCCTCAACTATGATTTTTGACATATATAGAGAAAAATGGAAATATCCCTGCATTATCATATATATAAGCACTAAAAGGTAAATGGACAGAGAACAAATGCTTCACGCAACTTTTACCATGAACAATATATACGTACAGTTTAATTAACTGAGAGAAGTCCAAGAAACTCCGAGCCTCCGATTATTCAGAATCAAGCTAATATATATCTGCAAAAACTGAGAAATTCTGAATATTGGAGATGTATTTGTTTTTACCAGAAATAGACGACCATTAACGTCCTTGTCAATGCATGTTCTAATATTGAATCATCATATGTACTACTGCTAACGGTGCCCTGTTCAGCGTTTGGTGTGATGCATTTAACTATGAAAAATAGAAAAATAAAAATCGTGACGATAATATAGTCATTTTTTTTTAATAATGAGTTTATTTTCAAAAGAAACAAAGAAAAATCTTCAAAATTACGAGAATGTGCCTTTATGCTGTATATTCATTCAAAGAATCACACACATATACTCTTCAGATAAAATGCAGCAATGATTTGGCAGTGTAATTAGTTGCATTTTGTGTAATTACTAAGATATTTATGAAGAAAGAAAAATAAGCATAATAAATAGCCAGTTATTCATTCAATTAAATAAATTAATAACACAGCAACAATAACCTTTATTTTGTTTTCAATAAATTTAAAGTTCGATATGTCGTTGAACATTTTTTCATAAATTATAGTGCTTGTTCGGTAGGGATTTTGGTAATTGATTTTTTGACCATTAGAGATAAAGTGTGTCCTATTTGTGAGAAAAGAATTCAAAAATGATGACTAAAATAGTGAAATAACGATCAAAATTTTGATTTTAATTGACTTAATAGCTGTACCAAACAAGTTCATAATGTTTCTTTATATAAATTCATCGTTAAATTTTAGAATAAAATAATATTTCACAAGAATCCAAATAAAAGTCACATGATTTTCATGTATTGCTGCTTGTCACTTGGGTTAATGATTTCTTTAATTTCATTCAAACTAAATGGGACCTACCACACCCTTTGGAAAGCTGAATTATTATTGGCATCCTATGAATTCCATTGGACGGAAATGATACATTGGAAGACCCAAAAAGATAAGATGACTTATGATTAAAGTTGAGAATGTGACCTTTGGTGCACCATACTCCCATCAAATTTCCTACTCGATTGTCGACTTGACTGACATATTGGGTCTGGGTCACTCCATTAATTATTTAATGGGTGGTCTATAGTTGAATTAATGGGTAGTTGATTATATTTAAATAATTATAAAATTAAAACTACATTAATTTTTCATTGTTTTCGCATTTTTGTATTAATTTTTCTTTTATTAGTACACTTTGTTCCCAATAATTGTTTATGTTTGAAATTTCTTTTGCAATTGAAAGTACTACACTTAGAATCTTGCAAAATATTATTAGAATTCTTGATTAATACACAACGTATCAAGTAAATTTAATGTATCCTTAACCTCTAATTGTATGACACATTGAGAACCAACTTTTTATATTCTATTTTCTTTTCTTCTTCTTCTTCTTCTTCTTTTTTTTTCATTTAATTTGAGAGCAAAATCATCTTTCCGGTTTCTAGCGATGAAAAGTGTAAACACGACGAATTTCACCTATAGACAAAACATATAGCTTAATACCCAAAAAAAAGTTTAAAGATAGAAAACTAGAGATATATACAACTTGATTCAATGTATATTGGTTAATATTTTTATACTTAATAGATATGACTTTTTTTGAACACATAAATACTGAAATTCGAATATCGTTTGAACTTTTGAATTTAGACGGATTGAATTGATCATTAAAACTTAAGGCTTGTTCGGTAGTGATTATGAGAATTGATTTCTTGACCGTTAAAGAGAAAGACGGGTCTCATCTGTGAGTGAAGAAGTAAAAAAAATGAATTCTGAAATATTAAAATAACGATTTAAAAATAGATTTTTTTTAAATTAAAAATTACTATCAAACGGGGGTTTAATGGTTCTAATATTCTATCTGAAGAGAGTAACTTTATTCAAAGTAATAGTCCAAATCTTTATACATTAGCATCTTTATAATTGTGGATATTGGATGAAATATTAAAAGGTGAACTTGCATATATTCTAATAAGAGGACTTTCTAGTTCAGTAATTTACATATCAATTTAGTGATAATAACTTCCATGGACTATCCACAATAATTGGTCAGTTACATAATTATAGTCTTATTGTTAGGCATTGGCCTAATCAACACAATCATAATAACACCAAATGAAGGTGGGGTTATAAATTAATCGCACTCACATTATTTTAAAATAAATTCGTGGTTGTTATTGCAACACGTTTGAACTGTCATACACGTATATGTAAAAATTCCAAGCCATTCTTGCTTCTTATAGTTAACCAATATTATAAGAATAATCTATAATAAAATTTTATATATTCGTATTCGTTTGGTAGTCTTATGAGTGGCTGCAATTCATATTTAATTTTGATTGAATATATAATTATGAATTGTATTAAAACTGAGGATATTTAATTATTTAAAATTTGGAAGTTTGTAAAATACAAATTTGACGCTATTCGTGGGATGAGCTGGATTTTGGTTGTGCCAATGACCCAGTCATCATCAATTAACTGAAATTATTACATAATTGGGTCACCTACGCCGACAATTAGACATCCACTTCTAAGCCAACGCGGCAATACGGTAAAAACGTCTATGCGCCTCAAGATGACGCCAATTACCACTAACATGATGTGACCATATTTGGAAGATTGGTTAGAGTTTTTAACATCAAAATGTTCATATCAATGTTCATCATTCTCACAGAGGAGTTGAGGAGGATCCATGTTAGGGAATGGAACACTGATATGAACATTACATTATTTACAAATAACAATTTATTTTTTTTAAATTGATAATGCTACTTGTACATCAAGTGATGTCTATCCGGACATCCACCCCCTCACATAAAGGGAGATTCACTTCAGTTAAATATGATTTTATTCAAAATGGTTTTCTCTCTATGTGAGGGGAATGGATATCTCGATATACATGTAGCATTACATTTTAGAAAAATCTTTCTTGTCCTGGACCACATATAGCAAGCTTTGAGTTTTTAAGGTCTATTAAGAGTTCATTTTGCACGGCTTTGATTCTTGTAGCAGAATTTTTTGAAAACGTTATCTTAAGTAGCGTTTGAAAACTAATTTTTAAAATAATTTTTTCTTTTGAAAGATTTTTTAAAGAAAATGACATTGGATTAACTTTCACAAAAAAACGCTTTTAATAAGAAACACTTAAAATTTATCAAATGAATTCAAAAATAATTTTTGGACTTTAGAAGCTCATTTTGACTTTTTAAAAGTCATGCCAAATTAGCTCTACTTATACGTGAATGAGGATTTGGCATATTTTTAACTCATCAAGTGTTTGATTATTTTGCGTGTGCTTTACATGTTAATTAATATGAAAGTCAAATAACCAAGATGAATATGATCCAAGTTATAAATAAATTTACTTTGACATGTGCTTGAAAATGTGATGATTTAATACATATTATTTATATAGAAAAATACATATCAAATATCTAAATAAAAAAAATCAATACACAGTGGTATAATAAATAGATATATTCGTCTATACCTAGTAATTTAATTTTATAAATAAATAGTGAAGCAGTGCCTCTAGGCCGGACTTCACGTCGTTGTCGTACATTCATGTTTTCCTTATATTGTAGCTTTATTTAATAATGCAAGTTGTGGGTCGTATCAATTTGCTGTATTAATGCAAGTTGTAGCTTTATTAATGATTTAGCATTTTCCATTTGTTTTTAGATTAATAATATGATGTTGATGACCTCAAGCTAGCATTTATAGCTATCTGTTCTCCAGTTGATTGTGACTGGATTAAGGCCCTCTTTACGAGAGGTTTTAAAAATTGATTTTTTGACCGTTACGAAAATAGTTGGAGTCATTTGTAAGAGAAAAAATAAAAAATTATGATTAGAATAGTGAAATAATAGTCAAAAACTTAATTTTTAGTAGTGAAAAATCACTCCCAAATATCCCCTAATTGTATCACAAAATTTTTAGACGCGATGCTCGTGGTGATTTATGAAGTAGTTTTGATTTTGGTTTCAAAAAAGATAACTATATTGTGGAAAAAAGTTTAATATCATTGTATTTAAAAAAAAATTATTGAAAAAAGATAATTAAAAAGAAATATAAATTATTGTTCTACTTGTATAAAAAATCACATTCCGTATTTATGAAAATTCTCAAAGATATATCTTTAATTAAATAGAGCATTATCGAAGATGCTCCAAACCTATTTACTTGATATATTAAAAGAATTAGTTTATCCTTCGTGGATTAGATTAAAAGGAAGTTAGTTAATAGAGTCATACGATGGAGTGACTAGCTATATTAAAAAAAAAAAAAAAAATTCTAAACATAAGGGAGAAAGAGAGATAATATGGGAGAAAAATTATTAATATTTTTTTGAACTAGTTATTGATCTATAAGGTTAGGGGAGAGATTTTTTTTATTATTTTTTTAAAATTTTTACCTTTCTAATGAATTGTTTCCATTGAAAGTATCATACCAATTTCATATATTTTTCAAAAATTACATATTTTCAAGCTGATAAAACTCCATTAAAAACAAAATTTAAAGTGAACCAACAAAAAAAAAAATTATGAAGTCATCACTAGCTAGTTCCAAAATTTAGTTGCTCTCGAAAATACAGTTAATCAGTGACTCAATCGATAACACCAAATAAACGTGGTAATATTTGTTAATCAATCAGCAAATGATCTTTTTTATAAAAATGAATTTGTGGATGCAATCACGACACTTGTATCAAGTTATTCATGGCTTCTCAAAAATACTAATATGTAATTCCAAATCATCTTCACTTCTCATAAGTAACCAATATTATAATGGCTGATAGAAGAATAATTAATGGAAAATTTTCCCCTTAAGAAGAATTCTAGGTACTCACTTGGGGAGTGGGCCCTATGTGAATAAAATAATTCAAAAAATAATTTACCTACCTCATGCTATATGTATTCTGTAAAGTATCTATAAAAAAAATATTTTGTACGTGTAGTATAATTCATAATTAATTATTTAATGTCGGAAACAAAGTAAATTTGATGTGACTTCATAGGTACTCAATTAATAGTATGTATTTTAGTGGCATGAGCAAGACTTTGGTTTAGTAGTCCATTAGTACTGTGTTGATATGTTGACATCCAGCAGCCTCCAACTTTTGATTGACGCAACAAAGATGTTAGGTAAACTACAAAGTAGAATGATGGAGAAAATGGAGATTCCCTAAAGAAGACAAAATCTGGACGGTGGAATTGGCAAACGCTATCATTTCTTTGTGAGAAATGTTAAGAAGATAATCAAGAAATTATTATAATTTTACAGTTAGGTGTCAGTATTCTTGCCTCCATTGGTTGCAGAATCAAGTCATTTTTATAGCCTACAGCTGAAATTGTTAGGTAGAGCTTAGTTATACAGAATAGTCAATTTCAAACTCATTTTGATTTCTTCCTTCAGTTGCTTGCAGAAATGTTGTCAATGTGAACCTCCTAGGCGCGATCTGAAAGCATAAGCAGATTGTCGGCGAAGCATATAACGATTCGAAGGAAACGAAGAAAAAGAAGGCTTGCATAAAGGCCCCGAACCATTTCCCATATCTAGTCTGGCTATAGATTGTTAATTAGAAGCGTGTGGATAAAGTGAATAAAGCATGAATTCTTAACCAAATTGGTTACAAGATAGCCAATAAGGGGCTATCACATGACATTCTCTAAAAACGACCAAAATTATTCCGATGCTTAAAGGGAAATCTATAAACACACCCTCCCAGTTGAAGGAAGGCGTGCAATTCAATTATCTCTCTATCAAATAAATATTTCTCCTCTTGTTTTAGTTTAAGCATCTATGCTATTGAATTTAGGAGGCAAAAACAAGAATTAGGTGAAAGGAATTGTTGATTGTAATTACATTGATCTTAGATTGTAATTATTTTTCATCAATAAAATTGTTTAGTTCAATTTGTATCATCAACAAATTGGCGCTGTCTGTTAAAAATACGAGCAAAGTAAATCACGAAATCTGATCACATCTGAAAAAAGATCGAATTCTCTGAAATTCAGGATCATGAGTCAAATTGAAAAAAAACTAGATGAGGTAAAGGCATTAGAGGTGGAAATCATAGAGAACAGTGACTATCCACCAGACAGTGATATCAATCCTAAGGGCAAAGAGAGGAAACGTCGATAGAAGCGCAAGATGACATTTCACTCGTGTAGTATCGTTGCCTGTGGATGAAAATATCTACGGTAAAACTATATTGGAGATGGTAGAAAATTTTGAAAGTGTTGACGATAGAAAACGCTTCTCTAGGGACGAAACTAGAGAATGCTACAAAAACAAACAAGCTGAAGAAGTTGGGGAAGAATGAAACGAATCCAGTCAACAGTGCTTTTCATGATAACACCAATGTGCAGGCATCGAAAACTAAAGAGAATGCACCAAAAAGGCTGCTCAAGTGACGTCGCAGGCGTAGGCATGCTAAGAAAAGGTTTCTAGAAGAAGTCACCTCTCAGGATCAAAGAAATAGCCACTGTGATGGCCGGTAAGTTGAAAGCCTCTGCAACACCTCCTACAATACTCCTCAGGATAAGAAATATAAAGAGTGGCCTACTAAGTCGTATAATCTGGATGAAGATGTTGAACACCTCCCATTCTCCTAAGAAGTCAAGGAGGAGCCGATCTCGAATAAGTTCATCCCTCCGGTCATGGACTAATATAGAGAAAAGGGAGATCCGATGTACCATTTATGTGAATACATGACATAAATGTGATTAAAGAAACCCAGTCCTACATTTAAATGCCAAGGTTTCCATCTCACTTTCGATAGATCAGCCAGGCAATGGTACAATAAATTGCCATTAGGTTCAATCAATAGCTAGCTGCAGCTAAAGTAAGCCTTCTTAGGAGGCACTTGCAGGAAGTCGAATGGGACAAGCCCTAGCCATGAGGCTTAGTGATATGTAATAGGAGGAAGAAAGTCCATGAAGAGCTACTTCGTACGTTTCAACACAAAATTGATCGCATGTGAAACGATTTTAGACAAGAATGCAATGGACGCCTTATGGAACGAATTATATATGAAGTTTCCCTTCTGACGAGATGTCCACAAATCTAGCATTCTACTATCAGCTGGTGACCCTCATCTAAAATGAGATATAAACAGAAGATACAATTAAGAACTGAAAGAAATTAAAGCGGGGACGAGTCCTGAAAGGGAAGATTTTGACGTATGTGCCCAAATTGCCAAAGCAATATCCGCGCCTTATTAATCACAAGAGCAAAGTACATGTAATTTTTCGAGCCTCTTTTTATATGGTGGGAAAAGCACTATGTCCCTTGATAATTGTAAGGTAAAATATTGTAAAATTCATTGTAACAGAGATCATGATATGGATAAATTCTATGAGGTCATACGGATGGAGAAGTTGGGAGATCAACAAGGCGAGGTACATGAGGGACCCAACAATTGGAAACCCCTGTACTCAAGTATTACATGACGAGGATGCAAAGGCAGGGCAAAGCATGCAGACTCTTCGTGAGCGTTAACAAGCAACCAGCACTCTCGACTTCCAATAAAAAAGATACATACAGTTATTTGAGGTCCCTATATCGATGGAGATGCAATGAAAGTGTAGAAGAATTATGTCCATGCTGCGAAAAAGGCTATGTTGTAGAATTTATGGATCTGAGGTATTCCCCAACCTGAATCTCTTCCAATAATTTTCAATAACAATGACAAGCAGAAGTTACATATCCCCACTTTGATGCATCGGTAGTAATGGCTGTAATAGCTTGTAACCACCTAAGTCACATTTGGTGGATAATAACAGCTCTGTTTATATATTAGTTGAAAGTGCTTTTAACCAAATGACGATTGATTACCCTTAGGTATGATGTCTGAATCACTTTATGACTTCATTGGAGTGCTTTTATGCCAAGAGGATAGATTACATTAGCTGTGGAAATAGATGAAGAACCAACTGTATTCTACAAATACATGAATTTCATAATCATGAATAAAAGGTATGCATACAACGAAATCATCGGAAGACCCACCTTAAAACAGCTCAAAGTTGTGACCTCTATCCATCACGTATGCCTAAAATTTGAAACTTCAAAGGTGTAGCTATGGTCAAAGAAGTTCATACCCTCATACGTGAATATTATTTCAGCACTTTAAGGAAAGCGACCCCAAGGGATCCACTCGTTAACACCACCCTAGTTGTTGAAGAAAACATGTTTGAAAATCATATGATAGGAAAGCAAATATCCGGTCCTATCAAAGATGGGTTGAAAAACCTATCTGGGTACAGATAGTTTTGCAGGTACTAAATAAAGCTTTGTATCACCAAAGGTGGACCTAAAACATGGTCACAACAATTTGTAAAGGAAAGATTGAAATGCAGGCCACATTTCGTCCACAATGATATTCTAACATTGGCAAGGTTAATCCTGCCAAGATTTTTGAGTTCCAAGGCGAGATTTTGTCCACTAACAAAGCTATAAGTAAAGGCAACGTTGATATCGCCAACAAAATAACGTGAAGGTGAATATTGTTCAACCAAGAAAAATAGGATTGAAATCCATTCCTTCATAATTCCAAAAAATGTATAGAACGAGCTTATAGTTTGTCCTCCAAATTAAGTTGTCATGACACAATGTAATGAAGCTACACAGAAAAGTACTTATCAATAAGAACTCAGTTGTTTCAGTAATATGCTTTATTACATGATACAACATGGTTCGCATTTTATGAGCGATATCGCAAAGTTATTTACAATATGTGAAGTGCGGCCCAAAACCCGAACTGACAAACATGCAAGGCAATAGCAGTACAAAATCAAAATAAGTGAATAATGTAACACAACCCCATGTACAAAGTAAAATGAAAACAAAGCAATATGAAAACCCAATGGCACTGAATACACACCTCTAGATTGAATAAATGGTTAGAAAGGCCATCAGTGGCCATAAATGTCTAATGATGCACCTCTAACGTTAATTTTATGTTGGAGTAGAACCCTGTTCTCCTCAATTTAATGCTTCCAGAATTTGATTTCTGATAAAACCGTGTTTTTATCAAACATGATTTAATAAGCGTTGACACTTTACTGGATGGCCAACACGTGGACTATCTCTGGACGTTGGATTAAACCGTTCATATGCTCTTTGTTAAAATGAATGGAGCCTTCTGGAATGTCATAACCAACCCTTCATCTTGCTCTCGACTCTAGGGTTTTCGGAGAGAACAATATTGGCGATTTGAGAGATGTTGATTTTCTTTGAGTGTTTCTTGTGTAAAATCTCTCATTTTACATAGAGTATAGTGAGATCTTCCTTCGATTGTTGTATTCTGTGTGAATGGTAAAGAAATCTGAGTGATTTCTCTGTTGTATCATTTTGGCAGCGTTCGAAGGTTTTGTGGGCTGAGATCTGAGTGAATTTCTGTAAATCCGTTGCTAGGGATGTAAACGAGCCGAGCCGAGCCAAGCCGGCTCGGGCTCGGCTCGAGTAAATCGTAGCGGACTTTTTTTGGGCCCGAGCCGAGCCGAGCCATAGTTCGGCCAAAAAAATAAGGCTCGGCCCGAGCTTTGGCTCGGGGCTCGACTCGGGCCGACTCGGTTTTTTTATTTATTATTTTTTTTTTTGCAATTTTTAATGACATTTTTTTCACATGCCAATTGTTGTGGTGCAATTTGTTTAGTGTAAAAAGTAAAGAAATTGTTTAATGACATTTTTTTGAAAGAATTTAAAAATTGCATCATTTATTATTTATACAAATTACAAATTAAATAAAAGTATAACTTTCAAAATTATGTAATTTATACGAATAACAAAATAAATAAAAGTTACAAATTACAGCCCTCCTCCTTTTTTCGGGCTTGGAACCGGCTACAATCAACGTAGGCGGAGTTAAAATTATACACGAATAAAATTTTTCGTGTACAATTTTCTTGAATAAAATAAATTTAAAAAATACATTTCTTAAAGAAAAATAATTAATTTAAAAACTTACAACATCCTATGTTTGGATATGCTGCAACTCTTCGGCCATTATATTATCAACATGTTCTTGAACACGTAATTCTACACATTCTCAATCCTTCAAGCATATCAAAGCCTCCAATATATCTTCTTTTAGTCTTGATCGTTCATCTGAAAAAATTCGACCACCTAAACTGAATACAGCCTCCGATGCTACCGTAGACATCGGAGGTGTTAGTAGATCACGTGCAATTTTTGATACAATTGAATATTGCCTTTCGTTACATCTCCACCAATTTAAAAGACTAAATTCTTGTAATTCGTTCGGTTGCAACACACTACGAACATCCACACTCATATGCCTAGTTAACTCAGAAGGAATTTCAAGATTTGTATCACCAATATTGATCGCTTTAGATGTTGATGAGTTAGAACTAGAACTAAATGAAGGAACACTTGTATTGCTATCTAAATAATTCCATAAATTTTCGAAATTTGTTGAAATATTTCTTGAAAAAGAACTTTGGGAAATAGAACTACGCTGACCTTCCTTTTCAGCATAATAATTATACATTTTACATAAAAAGATTCTATATTCACGTGTGATAATTCTATATTCAAAAAATCTGATATCTCCTTTACAGTAGTTTTTGTGCCAATTAAATTAAGTCGAGGGTCTATTACTGAAGCTAAAAGAAATAAAGAAAACAACTCTTCCCAATATTTACAAAATTTTAACTCCATAGAGCGGACTATATCAGTAAAAAGTGAAAAATTTCTATATTTATGAAATGTTTGTGAAATGTAGAAAAAATGTTGTAAAACAAGAGAAGATGTAGGGTAATAAACACCGCTATATACCTTTGTAGCATCGAAAAAAGGTTGTAAGAATTTTTTCACGTAAAATGCAATAGTCCATTCCCAATCTTCCAAATTATGTTCGTGTCTGAGTGTATGCCTACCATTATAATATAGTGAAATCACTTTATCGTAATTTTCACACGAATGTAACATAAGATATGTAGAGTTCCACCTATGTGTTATATCAGTGGCAAATGATTTCTCCTGTAATCCATATTCTGTACACAACCTATTAAATGCTTGTTTTCTTGCTGGTGACACAGTAATATAATTTATTGCTTGTCTGATTTTATCTAAAAGTGAACTTATATGTTCTAATCCAGCTTTTACAATCAAATTAATAATATGACATACACAACGTTGATGAAAAAATAAATTTTCAAATACGGGGTTAAGATCAGCAATAAATCTTTCAATAACAACTTTGTTCACTGCAGCATTATCAAAAGTAAAACTTCGAACCATATCTTGTATACCATATTCCTGTATGATATCTTTTAAAACCATGTATATGTTAGTGGCATTATGGGGAAATTCTACACATCTGAATGCAATAATTCTTTTATGTAGAAGCCACTGGTGATCAATATATTGAGCCGTAGCAGCAATATAACCTTTTTCTATTACAACCAGTTCATAAATCAGAAGTAAACGATATAACACTATTAAAACATTTTAGACCTTCAATAGTAATTTGTTTTCTTCTGTTATATAATTTTATGCTATCCGAACGAATAGTATTTCTAGAATAAGAAGAATACCTGGGTTGGAGATATTTCTGCACGAGTCGGGTAAAGTGTATTGAGTCTATCATCGTAAGCGGCATCTCTGCTGCAGCCACGTATGCAGTCATTCCTTCACGAAATCTTTCCTGTAAATATACAAAGATGGAGAGAGTAGAATTAGAACCACCAAACACTAGTTCGGTCTATTTCGAGTCGAGATTGGCTGGTTTCGCTTTGCAACTCCTTAATACGTGTCTATTCAAATGCGTTGTGCTCGAGCCAGGCTTCCAACTAAGTTCTTTGCCACAGTAATTGCAACATGCTTTCCAAATATCTACTCCATTTTGAATACCAATTTTTTTCGTGTCATATATTGCCAACAGTCCGATGATTCTTTTTTTTGACCTTTTTGTCTCAAGTACTTGAACTCTTCCTCTTCAATATCCTCCAAATTAATTAGAACATTTTCACTTGCATCGTAGTTAGATGGAGTACTCGAACTACCGTCAAACTAATTAACTTCATCATTTGTGAAATTCATAATAACTAGTATAATAAAAAATACATAATATTAGACTGTAGAGTGAAAAAAATTGAATATATTAATTGTTATATGAGAAGTGAGAAAAAAGAAATTGAAACTTGAATGATTGAATCTGAATCTATAATATAGAAATAATGCAAATTAAAATCTATAGCAAAGTGATTTAAAACTTCAAAAATCATCCCATATTTATAGATAAAAAAACCCGCGTTATTTTTCAAATTTGAATTTCAAAATCTATACGATTAAAGGTAACAGTGTAACGCTACGTAAAAAATGCAGCTATAGCTGCCGTAGCTGGCAGCTATAAAGTTGTCTAAAAAGATAGCTTTATAGCTGCCTAGTGACTTGCTGCCTTAGGCAGCAGGTCAAATATTTTTAAAAATTTTTTTTGTCCTTTAATTTGCTCGGGCCGAGCATTATTGTCACAGGTCAAAAATGGCCCGTGTGGCTCAGCGAGCCACACGAGCTTGCTTGGGCTAGGGCCGACCTTTTATTTTGAGGCTCGGGCACTACGAGCCACGAGCCGGGGGGGCTCGGGCTTTTCCCGAGTCGATTCACCGAGCCTTTTTGACACCCCTATCCGTTGCTATACTTGAGAGATAAATCTCATTTTCATCTCTTTGAACAATCTGTAAATCTATTGCCATTTTTGGTTGTTTAGTGCAACCGAGCAAATCCAAATCTTTGGATGCTCAATGGGGGATGTAGGCGTTAGATGTAGTCGCCGAACCTCTGGGGCTTATTTGTATTCCTTTAATTTTCTGCAATTTATTTTTGTTCGATTGAGGTTTTCTTGTTTCTTAATTTTAATATCGTGTGGTCCTGCCTTTACAGTGGTATCAGAGCCACGTCCAAAGGAACAACATACCTGGATCTTAGAGAAACTGGTGGACCTACAACGGTCTTGAATTTTTTGGAACTACTGAAAAAGCAGATTGAGAACAATACGAGTTATTCAACTCGCTCGGTGAGATCTTTTTTAATTTTCTATAAATTAACTTTCAGAAACTTAAGTTTCCTAAATTTTCCCTTGATTTTTCGATACACCGTTGAAACCCCCTTGAGACTAATCTTTGTCCAGTGGCTCCTGCGAGGCCCCTGAAATCCGAGATAAATCAAGTACGGGTGTGCACTTGGAGAATCATGTTGGAGAGAACTATGAAACATTGTATTCAATCTCTGTGATTGTTGTCTGTTAATTGATCTTGCCTGTTTTCTTCTAATATTGCGAGAATTGTGAGACTTTGTATTACTGTGTGTTCTACTGTATTTCAAACTTGATACAAATTGGCATTTCTTGACTTTCTGTTTAAACTACTGTAAGTCCAAATTGATCTTGCATGAAAATTTGTTTGCACTATGACTACTGCTAAATTTGAAGTTAGTCTGTGTGATGGTAAAGTTGATTTTGATATGTGGAGTCAGAAAATGAGACCAATTTTTATGCAAATGAAATGTGCCAAGTCTTTAGATAATTCATGGCCCGAGGGCTTAGCTCCTAATAAGAAATCTGAACTTGAGGAAATTGCTTAGAGTACCATATTTCTGTATTTGTCTGATAATGTGATCAGAGAGGTAGGTGAAACTACTACTGCCTCTGATCTTTGGGCCAAACTTAAGGCTAAGTATGAGACAAAAACCACTCCAAATAAATATTTTCTTTTAAAACAATTTTTTTCTCCTTTAAAATGGATCCTGCAGTTGACTTAGAAGAGAACCTTAGTAGGTTCACAAAACTTACCCAAGACTTGGCCAATTGTGATGAAAAACTTTCAAAAGATCAATTAGCTGTAGTTTTGTTAAACTCCATAAGTGACAAGTACAAGGACATTAAAGTTGCCCTTGAATATGGTAGGGATGAACTCATTGTTGATGATATAACCAATGCTTTGAGGAATAAAGCTTTAGAAATCAAGGCCGAGTCAAGTAACAGTCACACTGGAACTAGTTTTTTTAACTTAAGGAAAATCTTTTGAAAAACCTACACAAAATTTTAAGTTTTCAAAAGCAAATAGGAGATGGGTTGACAGAAGTAAGACCAAGAATAATGCAAAAGGTAAAAAATGTTATTATTGTGGTAAACTTGGTCATTTTGTAAAAAATTGTTCTAAAAAGAAAAATGATTCAAAAGAAAAGGGTCTTGATGGAAGTAATGCACTGACTTATGATAAAATTAAAACAGAAAATGGTTTTGTGTTAGTAAGTGCTGAAAAATGCCTAAGTGATGAATGTATATTTGACTCAGGATGTTCTTTTCATATAAAAATTTGTTTTATAAATTTAGAAAGAACCAAAGAAGGACAGGTTATAATGGGCAACAACTTTACATGTAAAGTGAGTGGAATTGGGACTGTCAAATTATTATTAGAAAATGGTAATATTTTGTTCCTAGAGAACACAAGACATGTCCCAGATTTGAAAAGGAACTTAGTGTCTTTAGGAATGTTAGATGACAAGGAGTTTAACATAATTATGGGTCAATGACATATAAAAATTCTTAGGGGAAATGACTTGGTCACTTCAACCCCTAAAAGACATGGTCTTTATTATCTGAATGCAACACTTTTGCTTAGATTAACTGCTTCTGTTGTATTTGAAAATTTTACTCTGGCAAAATTGTGGCATGAAAGACTTGGTCATATTGGTAAAAAGGGTTTAAATATTTTGCAATCAAAATGTGTTTTTGGAAAACATAATTTTGGTGATTTTGGCTCCTATGAACAATGTATTTTGGTAAAGCAAGCCAAACTTCCTTTTCAAAGTGGAATTTATAAATCCAAACAAAGACTTAAGTACTTACATGCTGATCTGTGGGGTCCTGCTTCTATCTCTACTTTAACTAGTTTTAAATATTTTTTGCTAATAGTTGATGATTTCTCAAGGAAAATTTGGGTTCATCTACTAAAGTCTAAAGATGAGACGTTTTTTGCTTTTAAGGACTGGAAAATTCAAGTTGATTTTAAAATAAAATATTTAAGAACTGATAATGGCTTGGAATTTTGCAATTCTGAATTTGATAATCTTTGTAAGGAATATGACATCATGAGACATAAAACTGTTCCACACACACCACAACAAAATGGAATGGCTGAAAGAATGAATAGAACCGTGTTGAATAAAGTTAGATGCATGCTATCAAGCTCTGGATTGCCTAAAATATTTTGGGGTGAAGCATTTAAAACTGTAGCTTATTTGATTAATAGGAGTCCTATTAGTGCACTAAACTTTGTTGTTCCTGAATATGTGTGGTCAAATAGTCCTGTAAACTACTCTTATCTGAAAATATTTGGTTGTGCTGCTTATGCTCATCAATATGTTGTAAATTAGAACCAAGATCATTAAAGTGTGTTTTCTTGAATTATGATGAACATGTTAAAGGGTACAGATTATGGGTTAAATCTGAAAAAGGTTATAGAGTAATAATTAGAAATGATGTAGTCTTCAATGAATCCTTGATGCCATGTCTTGAAGGAAAAGAAAATACTTTGACTGAAAAAGATGTTCAAATTGAGGTGGAACCTTTCTGCAGTAACCAGAACATTTTTGTAACTACTGTAGAAGAAAATGAAAATGAAGAACATGTTATTTTACCTGAAACTGAAGTTGAAACTGAACATGTTGAAGAGGCTGATTCTGCAAGTCTCCCCTTTGATGAATATCAACTCACAAGCGATAGGGAGAGAAGACAAATCAGACCCTCCACTAGATTTGATAGTGACACCTTTGTATCCTTATTTACCTACCAAGACCTTACTGAAAATGAGCCAAACACTTTTGAAGAAGCTATGAAATGTAAAGAAAGAAAAAATTGGAAGATCGCCATAGAAGATGAAATGTCTTCGCTCCTTAAAAATAAGACATGGATATTAGTTGATAAGCCCAAAGGACAAAAATTAATTGATTGCAAATGTATTTATAAGATAAAATCTAGAGAAGGTGATGATAAAAACATTAGATATAAAGCTAGACTTGTAGCAAAGGGTTTCACACAAAAAGAAGGTGTGGACTATATTGAAATTTTTTCTCATGTTGCTAAGTATGTTACTATCAGATGCCTACTTGCACTTGTTACACAATTTAAATGGGAACTTGATCATCTAGATGTTAAAAATGCTTTCTTGTATGGGGAATTAGATGAAATAATATACATGAGACAACCAATTGGTTTTGAGGAAGGTGATCCTGAAAACACTGTTTGTTTGTTAAAGAAATCCTTGTATGGCCTAAAGTAGGCACCTAGGCAGTGGTACAAAAGATTTGACTTTTTTTTCTTGAAACTTGGTTTTAAAAGAAGCCAATATGATATTTGCTTGTACTGCAAAGGTAGTGGAGTTAAAAACTCATTATATCTGATCCTCTATGTGGATGATATGTTGTTGGCTAGTTCTAATAAATCAAAAATTGATGAAATTAAATCAAAGTTAAGTTCTGAGTTTGATATGAAAGACTTTGGTGCTGCTAAAAGAATATTGGGCATGCAAATTTGGAGAAATAAGATTAAAAATATGTTGTTTTTAAATCAATGTGACTATGTGTCCAAAATCTTGAAAAAATTCAACATGCATGATTGTAAGCCTGTAACACTACCTCTTGCTAGTCATTTTAGATTGTCTTCTGAATTTTGTCCTAAATCTGAAGATGAATATGCCAGAATGTCAAAAATTTCATATGCTAATGTAATTGGTTCTGTGATGTATTTGATGATATGCACCAGACCTGATCTTGCATATAGTATTAGCATTTTAAGTAGGTTTATGAGTAACCCTGATGAAGAACATTGATATGCCTTAAAATGGTTATTGAGATATCTTAAGGGATCATTAAATTTAGGCTTAATGTTTAAATCAGATAAAAATGAAATAAGTTTAAAAGGGTATACTGATTATGATTTTGCTGGAAATATAAATAATAGAAAGTCAACCTCATCTTATTTTTATACACTGTGTGGTACTGCTATCAGTTGAAAATCTCAACTCCAGAAAGTTGTGGCTTTGGCCTCAACTGAGGCAGAATATATAGCTGTAACTGATGCTGTTAAAGAAGGAATATGGTTGAATGGTTTATTGTCTGAAATGGGTTTCAATGATAACCACATTGTACTGTTTTCTGATAACCAAAGTGTTATTCACCTAAGTAAAAATCTCATGTTCCATGATAGGTCAAAACATGTTGATGTTATATACCATTTTATAATAGATATAATCTCAAAAGGTGAAATTAAGATTGAAAAAGTTTCTACTCAATTTAATCCATCTGATATGTGTACAAAAGTAATTCCTTTAAACAAATTCTTAAACTGCTTGAAACTTTTATCTGTTGATTCTTTGTGATTCATATACAGGTACTTGAAGCAAATGAAAAAGACATAAGATCATGCTCCTAGCTGCACTAATAGCTCAAATTCTGGCAGCAAGGTGGAGATTGTTGGAGTCGAACCCTGTTCTCCTAAATTTAATGCTTCCAGAATTTGATTTGTGATAAAATCGTGTTTTTATCAAATACGATTTAATAAGTGTTGACACTTTACTGGATGGCCAACACGTGGACTATCTCTGGACGTTGGATTAAACCAGTTCATATGCCTTTTGTTAAAACGAATGGAGCCTTCTGGAACGTCATAACCAACCCTTCATCTTGCTTTCGACTCTAGGGTTTTCAGAGAGAAAAATATTGGCGATTTGAGAGATGTTGATTTTCTTTGAGTGTTTTTTGTATAAAATCTCTAATTTTACATAGAGTATAGTGAGATCTTTCTTCGATTGTTGTATTCTGTGTGCATGGTGAAGAAATATGAGCGATTTCTCTATTGTATCATTTTGGTGGTGTTCGAAGGTTTTGTGAGCTGAGATCTGAGTGAATCTCTGTAGATCCGTTGCTACACTTGAAAGATAAGTCTCATTTTCATCTCTCTGAACAATCTGTAAATCTGTTGCCATTTTTGGTTGTTTAGTGCAACCGAGTATAGTCCAAATCTTTGGATTCTCAACAGGGGATGTAGGCGTTAGATGTGGTCGCCGAACCTCCAGGGCTTAGGTCTAAATAATTCCTTTGTGTTCCTTTAATTTTTTGCAATTTATTTTTGTTTGATTGAGGTTTTCTTGTTTCTTAATTTTAATATCGTGTGGTCCTGCCTTTACATTATACGTAGGAAAAATATCCATAACCAACACCACCTTATAACCATCGCTAACGCCATCACCACCACACCGCCACCACCAAACTGCCACCAACAATTGCAAAACACAAATCAACGATGGTCTTGGAGCATCTTACTCTTTTTTCCCTTTAGCCAGACAAAACTCGAAGCCGCAGTGATGATCTAAAAACGGTGATCTCAGATCTGTGAATTGTCCATGGACAGTGATGAGCGCCGTTGCGATGATCGGAGGTCGGCGGCATCTTTGCACCGCTATGCCCACCACGTTCCGCGCGGCACCACTTAAAGTGTCGATCGATCAATTAGGATAGAGAGGAGTTGAGAGAGAGGAGAAGTCGGCGAGGGAAGAGAGAGGGAAGAGGGGCGTGATTGAAAATTGAAAATGGGATAAATGATTAGGGTTTTTAATTGAATTGGGGATTAATTATATATAGTACCTGAGTTTTGTATAAGTAAACTTCATCTTTGAATTTTGAATTTGAACGTTTAAGTACCTGGTTTTATATAATTTTCCCTTATTCCTATCATCATCTTGTGTTGATTTTTAGTTGGGTTATGTTTGATGTACATCAGGGTGTACATCAAGACCCCTTGATGTACATTTCTTGATGTACAAGTGGAATAATTCTTTTTAGTTTATTGTCAAATAACTTTGTAGTTGTACATATTATATAGTATTCATGCACCCCAGTCTTGGTAAAAAAAATAAAAAATAAAAAATAAAAAAAATAAAAATAAAATAATTGAAACTTTTGTACATTTTAAGGCATTCTCTTGTATATCGTGTCTGTATTTAAAATTGAAAGTTAAAGAATATGAATGGATGTGACTTTCAAAAATTAATTTTTCAATCAGAACCAGCTCAATTGAATTTAAAAATCAACCCAAACCGAGACTCGGGTCGATTGTTTTGATCGATTGGAATTGACTTTTTCCAAATTAGAATTTGACCTAAATCCCACTATGTTTATTCAAAATGCTGTTCCAATAGCTTTTCACCTGCATCAATTCCTTTTAACATTTTTCTTTCAGTTTACCAATCCCAACCAATAGACAAAGTCCATGATGCCCAGATTCGACAACGGAGGGGTCAACCTACGACAAGATGAAGAAGAAATCTTCAGGGAACCTAACCCATTCGGTTTTGATTTTGCTTTCGGTTCATTTTCCCTTACCAATGACCCAAACGTCTCCTTTTTCATGCCCGATGATTACAACACCACTTTCAGTTTCAATTTCGATCAGCATACAGGATCGGATTATGGGGATTCCGTGGTCGACTTGAATTCGTTCTTCCGCGCTGGCGGTGGTGGAGAAGAAGACGATGATGAACAGATGAATTTCATCTCCGATCTGTTCGAGGCCTGCATCCCTAGTGACCAGATATCGGAATCTGATTCGATTCCTGCTGAGGATCCGGATCCGGAATTCGGAATTGCCCTGGGTCTTGGGTCGGCTGAAGTCCCCTCCATTGTTGGTCTTCGAGTGGCTGGCATCGAGTCGGAGTCTGATTCTGAGGAATTCGATGTAGATTCTGAGTTACTTAACAATCATGATAATAATGATAATATTGGATTTAATTACCATATTAATGAAAGTGAAAGGGCTTTGAATGAAGAGTATGAGTGGGAGGCGGTAAATGAGAGAATTCAATTTGGTGGGAGGGATAACTTGAATTCAGTGATTGATGGAATTGAAGAAATAAATTTGAATTCAACCATTGATCGAATTGAAGAAATTTCAGTTTCGTCTGAGATTTCTTCGTCTGAAGAAGAAACTATACCATTAAGCAATGATGGAGGAGGAGATGTGGAAGCACGGGATATCGACTGGGCAGAGCTTTTCAGGGAGAGTCATTTAGGAAGAAATTCGGACATGACGAGTGAGGAAGCATATAATAACAGAAATGTGTTTTTAAATGCTCTTGATGATTATCTTTTGGCCATGGAACAGGATATGCAATTCGTTGACTATGAGACTGGTTTAAAGTTTATTCCACCTGCTGCTAAATCTGTAGTGGAGAACCTGTCTTCAGTGGTGTTAACAAAGGAGGAAACTGGGGCAAATGATAACGTGGTTATCTGCGCGGTTTGTAATGATGAGGTTGCAATAGGGGAAAAGGTCACTAGATTGCCTTGTACCCATCTTTATCACGGGGACTGCATTTTGCCGTGGCTCAGGATCAGGAACACATGCCCACTTTGTAGGTATGAGTTGCCTACAGACAATGTGGGTTATGAGAAAATGAGGAATAATCATAGGATTACTGCTAGCTTCCTTAATGCGTTGCGGGTGAGATACAATGAACTTTTGCCTTGAAAAGGTGAAGTAGTTTATAGAGCATGTTCTTAGAGATAGTAATTTGAGCATTTTTATGGAATATTTTGAAACTTTAATCTTTGAATTTTGAAATGATGAGGTTACTTTGATTTTAGATTAGAATTTTAGATTAGAATCCCTGTGCATATACTATTGTTTAAATTACTTTTGTGAAATCTCCAGCTGCATCATATTGCTCAATTCTTTAGATTGTTGGGTAGTTTGTATATTTCCAGAATCGCCTGTCTTGTGTTTTGTTTGCTACACTGCCGTAATGTTTCGAAGTAAGGTCAAGTCATTCGTAGTTTCAAGGATGAGCAGATGCATCGTGCATGAACTGGAGTCATGTTCTCTGCCATTAGTGTAACTTTGTCAGCATCTTAATCTTTCAACATATATTTCATATTTACTGTTTAGAATTTGATGACAAATCAACTATCAAGTACCTTAATATGCATAGTTGTTTTGCTAGCTTGGTCTTCTTCGTTTTCTTCTACTAGAGTTTACCTAGTTTCCTTCTTAATATGCATAGTTGTTTTACCAGCAGTACCCATGAAGTCCCCCTTTCTTTAGGCAGTTAGTCCATTTCGATTATTTAACATGTTTTTATGAAGATTTTGCGTTAGTAGTTTATAGTATTTTTGTCCGAGTGCCATGTTGTAGTTTGCAGGAAGTTTCACAATTTGTAGCATGCCCAAGATTTGATCTACAAGGTAAATTTACTGTCTCTTGTTGACGAGCTAGTGGAAGTCTGATCTTGATATCTCAATAAGCTTATATTCTTTGTCATAATTCTATGCCTTAAATAGTTTCGTGCAAATCACAAAGATAATATGCATCCAGATTCCAAAAATTTTCTAAATTAGGGACATGTTTGGGAACATTCTTTGGATATAAGAATTTTGTCATGTTCTAGAAAGTTAATGTTTCCTTTAGGCCTGAAAATACCATTGGTTAGACTATTCTGAACGTATATATCTGATATTGAAAACATGGAAGCTCATTTTTCTGGCCTTTTCCATGTCCCTGAGGAAAATAGTGAACTCTTTTCTCCCACATTTGTACTGCTATCAGTTATATACAATTGACCATCAAATAGTGACTTAAGGGTACACTTGAATATTGATGCTATCAATGCTAAATTTTGGCAAACTAGCATTTTGGTTTTATAGTTTGCACAACAATTTGCTTAATATGGGGGTGTCAAATTTGGTAGCCTGGCTTGGTTCGACTCGCATGCCTTTGGGCTCAGCTAAGGCGCGTAGTGGGCCATCTGATAATATTGTCCGGTCCTAGCCCTAACCATCTTCAAAATCTGTAGACCAGAGACGGCCAAGAATCCGCCAATAATCCTAGCTATACTTGTTAGGGAGAATCTGTTATATGGACCTATAATTCAACACTGTGACCTAGGTTATCTTTTTATAGTTTTTTTTTTTTTTTCATTTTAGTTTAGTCTCGAGTAGGTATGTTGAGAATATGAGGTCGATGGATCTAGACAGTAGGTTCTTGTTGGGGGATGTGAGCATACTTATTAAAATCAGATTGGACTGGCCGGTCTGGATCGGGAATCGCCAAACCAGATCCTGGTCCAGTTCGAGTGATTCAAATGATCAAGCATATGAACCGATTAAAAACCGGTTAAACCACTAACCCACCGTCTGGCAACAAAGGAGATATTTTACCACCATGACCGTTATGGCAACTGATTGTTCTTAGTCATTTAATGTGATCAAAATATATATATTAGACTTCGGAAAATGGTTTCCTTTATATTCCAAAAATATAATATAATTAAAATTAAAGTCTAACAATAACCCAGTTGAATCATTGACCAATTGACCCAACAATTTTTTCAGATGGTCGGATATAATAACTATGGATGTGAGGACAGTGTGACCCTCTGCCGACCTTTAAAGAGAAGATTACAATGCAAGAAATTTATGGTAGTTGAGCTACAATGGAAATATTACTAGGAAATGGACAAATCCCTGTTTATTGGATTGTGAATTTAGAAAGTGCATAATGAAAAGTCATGGACATTTGTATGGGGAGCAATCTAGACCGTCTAATCATGTTCCAATCTAATGATTCAAATTAATTTTTGCAAAAAATGTGCTTCTATTTGGGGAAAACACATTGAATTATATTGATTTGTAATTCCTTCGTTATTCAAATTCTGTCAAAATAGTTTTCGAATTTTTTCCGAGTTATTGTTCGATGTTTAGAAGATTACAGCCAAGCTTTAATATGCCAGGGTTCATATTGTGTTTATAAATTTTGGAAGAAGCGCTATCTCTTGAGTGATAAGACTTCAGTTTTGATTTTGTTAGATTGCAGGGGTGAAATTTATCTAAAAAGATATTAGTTATCTTATATTTTGCTTCATTTGATCTCCTCATTTCTACGTGTTCTAATGTTTCGATAAGTCTTTATTTTACTCATTTTCATGCACATATCTTGGTTTTGGATAAGTCGAAACTTTATTTGGTAATTTACGTGTCAATAGAATACAAATCATGGACCAAATTGCTCTTAAAATCATAGGACATGCGCTGTATATGGATTCAATATACTATCATTGAATGAACAAAAGACCGTCAAGAACTTGTATTATAAAAACTAGGAGGTTCCTAAGTAGGAACCATTTATTTTTTTCTGTAAAATTGCGTGACCTAATTTTTTGTTAAGAATTTCAATAATTTTGTTGGAGCTCTCTTTTAATTAAAGGAAAAAATCCTTAAGAAAATGAGATTCCTACTCGAAATAACGCGCATGAAAGTAGGAAATAAGTTTTGATCGGATTAAGCGTCAATTTGTCTACCATTATTTTATAATTCCTTTTTTTTTTTTTTTTAAACTCGCAATAAAACATTTTACACATAAATCCAATTTTTATTTTTTTCATTTATTTTTAAAGTACACATTTTTTAAATTTCAATATTCTAAAACTAATTTTCACTTTATATGGTAGACAAACAGGGGCTAGGCTAAATCTTATTCCTAGATTTTTTTTATTTTTTTTATTATTATTAATTTATTTTTTTATTTTTAAAAAAAGTTGACACGGAAACTTTAAGGAAAGTCCAATAAATTTTGGATTCGTTGAGTTTTCCTTGTCAAATAAAAATACAAAGATGATAAACGAAAAAATCAGTCTTGAAAGTTTGATCCCTCTTTATCTTAAAAGAGAGAATGTGAGGTTTATTGTTCATTTTTGTCATATAACTTTTTATAATGAATTGGTTTGGAACTGATTTGGCAACAATAAATTATTCTATTTAATCACGCTGTAGCATTTTTTTCACATGTCATTTCACCATTTTCACACGCCGTTTCACTGCAATGTCACTTTCATTACAATATTTCTCCATTTTCACACACTACTTATAAATAAAAAAAATATTAACTTAAAAATTTTTAAGTATAAATATTTAGATATATTTTGTTTTTTAAATTAAATATTAATAAAAAGACTACACTATCTAGATTGTAAAAAGTTACTTACAAGTATAAAAATCACTTCAAATTATTTAAAAGTAATTTAAAAAACATATAACTTCAACAATTTTAAGTAAATAATATTTAAATATATTAAATTTTTTAAATTAAATATTAATAAAAAATTAATATAATTTAAATAAATAAAAAACATGCATAATCACTCTGTGCATGAAGTGGTCATTATCACTTCGTGCACGGAGTTAATTTTTTTTTTAAAATTATAGTAATTTATTTATTAATATTTAATTTTAAAAAATTGAATATATATAAATACTTACTTAAAAATGTTGAAGTTAATATTTTTTTATCTATAAGTAGCTTTACAATTATAAATTTATTTACTAATTTTAAATAACTTTAAATGATTTTTTTACCTATAAATAACTTTTTACATTCTAGATAGTGTCATTTTTTTTATTAATATTTATAAGTAGCTTTTGCAATTATAAGAAAATGAGGGATTAATATTTTTTTACCTTTAAGTAGCTTTCATTTTTAAGTAAATATTTAGATATATTAAATTATTTTTATTTAAATATTAATAAAAAATACTATAATTTAAATATTGAAAAAAAAAAAACCAAAACAAAACACATTCATGACTACTCCATGCACAGAGTTACTCTTTCCTTTTTATTTTATTTTTATTTTTATATATTAGTTATAGTAATTTTTTATTAATATTTAATTTTAAAAAATTAAATATATCTAAATATTTAGTTAAAAATGTTGAAATTAATATTTTTTTTTATCTAGATGTAGCTTTTACAATTATAAATTTTTTTATTACTTTAAAATAACTTGAAGTGATTTTTTTTACTTATAAGTATCTTTTTACATTCTAGATAGTGTAATCTTTTTATTAATACTTATAAGTAGCTTTTGCAATTATAAGATAAGAATGAATTAATATTTTTTTTACCTAGTAGCTTTTACAATTATAAGTTTTTTATTACTTTTAAATAACTTGAAGTGTTTTTTAATTATAAGTAACTTTTTACATTCTAGATAGTGTAATTTTTTTATTAATATTTAATTTAAAAAATAAATATATCTAAATATTTATATTTAAAAATTTTTAATTTAATATTTTTTTTACTTATAAGTAGTATTTACAATTATAAGTTCGTTTTACTTTTAAATAACTTAAAGTGGTCGTTTTAGTGTTTCATTTTTGCCACATTGATTTTTACATTGGACTGATTTGGTTCTTTGAATCTGACACACAATATTCTTTCTTCATTTTCTTACGCTATCAATTATCAACTATATCCTATAATTTTATTAGTAATAATATTTTTTTAAATAATATTTTGTCACACAATAGCTTTTTTTTTTTAATTGGTAGAGCAGAAACGACGTCCTTTTTTATTTTATTTGCAACTTACATGTTTCCAATCTGACACACAATATTCTTTCTTCATTTTCTCACACTATTTACTATCGACCATATCTTATAATTTTATTAATAATAAATTTTTTTAAAATAATTTTTTACATAAAAATTATTCTTTATTTTTAAAGTGTAAAAAGTTACTTATAACTAAAAAGATCACTTCAAGTTATTTAAAAGTAAAATGAACTTATAAATGTAAAAGTTACTTAGAAGTAAAAAAAATATTAACTTATAATTTTTTAAGTATAAATATTTAGATATATTTAGTTTTTTAAATTAAATATTAATGAAAAGATTACTCCGAATATAAAAAGTTACTTATGAGTAAAAAAGTTATTTAAAAGTAATAAAATAACTTATAAGTAAAAAATATTAACATAAATTTTTTAAGTATAAATATGTAGATATATTTAGTTTTTCAAATTAAATATTAATAAAAAAATTACACTATTTAGAATGTAAAAGTTACTTATAAGTAAAAAATCACTTCGAGTTATTTAAAAGTAAGAAAAAACTTAAAATTATAAAAGCTACTTATAATTTTATGGAAGTATTAACTTCAACATTTTCAAGTAAATATTTAAATATATTAATTTTTTAAAATTAAATATTATTAAAAAATTACTATAATTAAATTTAAAAAACATAAAATATCACTCCGTGCACAGAGGTTTTTTTTTTTAGTTTTATTTATAGTAATTTTTTATTAATATTTAATTTAAAAAATTAAATATATCTAAATATTTACTTAAAAATTCATGTACAAAGTGAACATTCACTCTGTTCACGGAGTAAAAAAAAAAAAAAAAATTGCATTGTAGAAATTTTTTTCTTATTTATTTATTTTGTAATTTGTTTTGTTGATATTATAGATAATTTTTTTCTATTTAAAACTTTTATGAATTTTCTTCTCTTTATTTATGATTAAACTTAATTTTTTCAATTATTTTTTTCTCTCTATGAAAGGAGAATTTTTTTTTCTATTTAAAATTCTTTCAATATTAATTTTTTAATATTTAAAATTTTTTCACTTTTTTTCTGTTGGAGAAGGTGGAAATTACTGATTTTTTTCACAAAGTTGAACTGTTCATTTTTTTCACATTCGTTTTCACATTCAATTGGTTTGAAATAGGTTTGGTCAAAGTAGTTTGATTTTTTTATTATATTATAAAAAAATATAAAGTAATCTACCATCTATCACTCTTTCAAACCACTCATTTTCCCTTCTTCAATTCAATCAATTTCAGTCCAAAAGTCCAGCTTTTATGTTCGGAAAAAAACTCTCCAAATTCTTATTTCTTTCTTTGGAAAAAAAAAATCACGCAATCTCATCTCAATCGTAGGGAAGAAAACCGTAGAATTTGTCACTATTATCTTTGTGTATGTTCTTGCAATTTTATTATTATTATTATTTTTTTGTATTTTATTTTTTTTTAGATTTATTTAAGGTATGAAGTTTTTATTTTTGTATATAAATGAAAATCTAGCTTGACTTATCTTCTTGTACATTTAACATGCATCTCCCTATTCCATTCCTCTAAATCCTCATACCATTCAAGAAGTGGGTAATACCCGGAGTAGCTATTTACGATACTATGCAATTTGTGCAACCAGATGTCCATACCAACCAATCGGTCAGTTACAAGCAACAAATAATAATGAAGAAATGAAAAATAGAATAGATGTGAGGTATGTTATTGTCTCTGTATATACGTGAAAATCTAATTGAACTTTTATCTTTTTTCTTGGATATGGCTACAAAGTTTATGTTTGTTGAATGTTTGCTTTCTTGTGGATTTGTTTCTTATATTCTTCGGTTTCATTTAATGTAATATATGTTTTTTTTTTATTGAGTGTGTAAAAGTTAGTTAGGTCTTTCTTTCTCTACTCTTATCTACTTGAGAAGTTTAAATTTTTCTATAATTGTTTTTTATATTTAATGAGGTTTACAAGAATTTACTTTGGGTATATTTGGAGTCTTTTTTGTCAAATTAGTAGTGTTTACAGTTCTGTTGTTGTTTGCGTTTGTAAAGAAGATTTTTGATTTGTTTAGTAGTTCAAAGATGCATGCATTACCCATATATAGTTCCTTTAAGGAGAGAAAATGTGTCCAGCCTATAAAGAGAAAAAGAATTAAAATGACAAAGAAATTTAAATACGAACAAAACAAACTTAAAAAAAATTATGTAATTAAACAAATTAAAGTTACAAAAATGAACACAAAGAATATATTATTATTATTATTTTAGTAAAATTGAAATTTTTTTTTACCATAAATAGAAAAGAATTAAAAAGAATTTTAAATCCAAAATAAAAAAAATTATAATATGGACAAAACAAATTTAATTAAAAAATAAGGAAAAAATACTTTTCGTGGACGGAGAGAATATCTCCATCCATGGAGAGATTGTCTTTCCTTGCAAAAGGAAAGGAATGAGAGAAACTCTCCTTTCAATATATGGAAATTTATTTATTTTTTAATTTTTTTTGTTTATATTATAGGTAAATAAAATTTCTATTTAAATTTTTTAAAATTATTTTCTCATTGAACTTAATTTTTTTAGTTACTGTTTTTCTCTCCTATAAAGGACAAATTTTTTTCCATTTAAAATTTGTTCAATATAAAATTATTTCAATTTTTTACTGGTGAAAATTACTGATTAATTTATTTTTTAAATTTTTTGTTCGTATTATAGATAAAAAAAATTTATTTATATATATTTTTAAATTCTTTTCTCTTTATGATTGAACTTAATTTTTTCAATTACTACTTTTCTTTGTTTCAAAGGAGAAATTTTTTTCTATTCAAATTTTTTTCAATATAAATTTGTTTGATTTAAAATTATTTCAATTTTTTCTACTAATGGAAATTACTGCTTTTCTTTGCATAAAGTTGAATTGTTCATTTTTGCCATTACTATATTGAATCATTCAATTTCAAAATTAATATCACTAATAGCTTATCTCAAATGATTATTTTTATAACTAATTGATTCGCTTCTTTTTTAAACACTAAACTCGTATCAACATTATGAATGCTAATATGACGTTCAAAATAATCCTGCTCGTGCAATAGTATTCTGAAAAATCTGGAAACTTCATCTTGTTGTCTCTGCATTTGAACTCACTAATTCTTATGTTTACTTTGCATATGAACTCATTGAGTCACGAGTTAAGTCTTGAAGTTTGATATTCTGAAAAATCTGGAGACTTCGTCTAGTTGCCTCTGCATTTGAACTCACTAATTCTTATGTTTACTTTGCATATGAACTCGTTGAGTCACGAATAATCGGACTTAGCACAGACTCACTATATTAATTAGTGCAACACAAGAAATTTCTTTAGACTTGTCCATATTAGTCGCCAACAAAATTCAAATTTATTTAATTAATAAAGTAAAAAAAAATTAATACAAAAATATGTTCAAAAACATATTTGACCAACAACTGCATACGTAAATCTCAACATTAGGCAGAACATACAATCTCATGTTATCTACATCATAAGGAAGCAAATTATGAACCAAACTCCGAAACAAACTGTGATATCAAGTTGATGTACCATTTTCTTTTCTGACAAACTATTGAATCACATAATTTGTTGATCCCAAAAAAATGTTGTCAACAAATGTCGGATCCATCTGTGCACACGTAAGCGAAAGTCCAACACGCAAAAACACGTGGACGGTCTAAAACGGACAGATCAAGGGCGTGGGAGTAGCTCAACGATGCGAGATGAGAACATTTGGAATCCGACGAGATGATCGTAGACCAATTGTACAATAATTACCAATCGATGTTTGTAAATGTATATGTAAAAATGTGTAAACTCGTATTGTGTTGCAAGATAATAAGAGAGAGTTGAGTAAAGTGTTGTTTCTTGTATTGATTCTAGCATTAGCCTTTGTATGGGGTACATGGGGGAGTATTTATAGTGTTATAAGTTAGATCGTGACCCTTGGTTCGGGATACACGTGGCCTCATCCGAACAATTTACATGTCAAATTGTAGGCATCAGCCGCACCTAACCTGCTATACATTTATTGATTAGCAGATCCGCCTCTATCAGTGACAAGACATGACCTTTACATTCATGACAAACGTCCAATCAATCATTCAGGTAAGATCTTTGTGCAGAGGATCTCTTGGGAGAACTGTCTATGGAAGATACTACTTTGTGATTCGGAGGTTTCTACCTCGGCTATAGAGTTTCGGCCAACAGGGCCTCGGCATGTGGGGCTTCGGTATATATGGGTTTAGGCTTCTGTGGACCTCGATTTGTGGGCCAGAGATGGAACGCTGACCTCTCATCCGAGGTGACGACGCTTCCCAACATGGTGGATGGTTCATCCTTGTTGAGGCTTCTCCTAGTAGCGATCAGCCTCACCAAAGGGAGGCAAGTGGCGTGAGCTTTGGAATTCAAGCGAGGTGGCCCAGAGATGGGACGCTGACCTCTCCTCCGAGGTGACGACCCTTCCCAACATGGTCGATGGTTCATCCATGTTGAGGCTTTTCCCAGTGGCTTTCAGCCTCGCCAAAGGGAGGCAAGTGGCGTGAGCCTTCGAGCTCAAGTGAGGTGGCCCAGAGATGGGACGCTGTCCTCTTCTCCGAGGTGACGACGCTTCCCAACATGGTGGATGGTTCATCCATGTTGAGGCTTCTCCCAGTGGCATTCAGCCTCGCCAAAAGGAGGCAAGTGGCGTGAGCCTCGGAGTTCAAGCGAGGTGGCCAGAGATGGGATGCTGACCTCTCCTCTGAGATGACGACGCTTCCCAACATGGTGGATGGTTCATCCATGTTGAGGCTTCTCCCAGTGGTGTTTAGCCTCGCCAAAGGGAGGCAAGTGGCGTGAGCCTCGGAGTTCAAGCGAGGTGGCCCAGAGATGGGACGCTACCTCTCATCCGAGGTGACGACGCTTCCCAACATGGTCGATGTTTCATCCATGTTGAGGTTTCTCCCAGTGGCGTTCAGCCTCGCCAAAAGGAGGCAAGTGGCGTGAGCCTCGAAGTTCAAGTGAGGTAGCCCAGAGATGGGATGCTGACCTCTCCTCTGAGGTGACGACGCTTCCCAACATGGTGGATGGTTCATCCATGTTGAGACTTCTTCCAGTGGTGTTTAGCCTCGCCAAAGGGAGGCAAGTGGCGTGAGCCTCGGAGTTCAAGCGAGGTGGCCCAGAGATGGGACGCTACCTCTCCTCCGAGGTGACTACGCTTCCCAACATGGTGGATGGTTCATCCATGTTGATGCTTCTCCCAGTGACGTTCAGCCTCGCCAAAGGGAGACAAGTGCGTGAACCTCGAAATTCAAGCGAGGTAGCCCAGAGATGGGACGCTGACATCTCCTCCGAGGTGACGACGCTTCCTTACATGGTGGATGGTTCATCCATGTTGAGGCTTCTCCATCGGCGTTCAGCCTCGCCAAAGGGAAGCAAGTGGCGTGAGTCTCGGAGTTCAAGCGAGGTGGTCCAGAGATGGGATGCTGACCTCTCCTTTGAGGTGACGACGCTTCCCAATATGGTGGATGGTTCATCCATGTTGAGCCTTCTCCCAGTGGCGTTTAGCCTCGTCAAAGGGAGGCAAGTGTATGAGCCTCGGAGTTCAAGCGAGGTGGCCCAGAGATGGGACGTTGACATCTCCTCCGAGGTGACGACGTTTCCTAATATGGTGGATGGTTCATCCATGTTGAGACTTCTCCCAGTGACGTTCAGCCTCGCCAAAGGGAGGTAAGTGATGTGAGCCTCGGAGTTCAGGCGAGGTGTCCCAGAGATGGGGTACTGACCTCTATTCCAAGGTGACGACGTAGTGCGAGATGAGTTCAATCATGGAAAATTTGATTGAATTATGGAAATATTACATGAGCTGGGAAAGATCATCCAACGAGGTAGTACATTCATTGATAATAGATTCGAAGGTGCTCAATGTTCCATGGACGAGGTTGTGCCTTGCTGTCCATGTCCTCAATCTAGTATGTCCCAGGTCAGATCTCTTCTTTGATTCTATACGGGCCTTCCCAATTTTGACCCAAGGTACCGGTACCTGGTTCCTTGGAGGAGAGAAAGACTCTCCTAAAGACCAGGTCGTTGATTCAAAATGACCTCTTCTTCACCCTTGAGTTGAAGTACTTCGTTATCTTTTTTTGATATGTGGTGAGCTTCAGCTGGGCATCATCTCTTCTTTCCTCAATGAAGTCGAGGTTGAACCTCCAGAGCTCATCATTTGTTATTTCACTGAAGTGCAGATGTCGGGGAGATGGAAGTCCGACTTCGATGGGGCTCATTGCTTCAGTTCCGTATGCCATGAGGAAAGGTGTTTCCCCTATGGGGGTTCTCATTGTGGTTTGGATTTCCCAAAGCACTTGTGGTAGCTCATTTGGTAGCTCATTCACCCAGGCCCCTTTTGACACATCAAGCTTCCTTTTCAGGGCATGTTTGATTGTCTTGTTCACAGCCTCAACTTGGCCATTTGCTTGTGAGTGGTGAGGGGGTGGAAAAGTGCTTCTTGATACCAAATTCTTCACACAAACTTTTGACCTTCTTGTTGTCGACCTGTTTACCATTGTCTGAGATAATTGAGTAGGGAATCTCGAACCGGCATAAAATGTTTTTCCACAAGAACTTGGAGGTGTTTGCCTCTGTAATTTTTGCCAGTGGTTCAGCCTCAACCAACTTCGTGAAGTAATCAATGGTCACAATTGCAAAGCTCGCGCCTCCTCTGACTTTTGGTAGAGGGCCTATGAGGTCTACACCCCATTTCGAGAAAGGCCAGGGCTGGAGACCACGGTCAAATCTTGCGATGGTTGTCTTTGAATAGGAGAGAATCGTTGGCATTTGTCACATTTTCGTACAAACTGAAAGGCGTCCTTTTGCAAGGTAGGCTAATAGTACCCCTATCTCAGTATTTTATACGCCAAAGATAGACCTCCAGAGTGGTTACTGCACACTCCCTCGTGGACTTCCCTTAAAATGTAGGTAGCCTCTTCTTTTCCCACGCATCGAAGGAGTGGGGAGGATAAACTCCTTTTGTATAGTACATCATCAATGAAAAGAAAATGAACTGACCTCTTCCTTAGCTTGTCAGCTTCATGCTTATTAGCGGGAAGTACTTGGTCCTTTAGGTAGGCCACGATGGGCTGCATCCAGTTAGGAGTCCCGACAAACCACATCACATTAGGGGCCTCGGTTGATGGTATGAGGAGGTGCTCTATTGGAATTATTGTGAGTAGTTCGGAGTCCTTGCTACTTGCAAGTGTGGAGAGCGCGTCTGCATGTGCATTTTCAACACGGGGATCTGGATCAACTCAAACTTTTCAAATGATGGGACGAGGTTCATCACCATTTTCAAGTAAGAGGCCATGGTTTTGTCTCTGGCCGAGAAGTTGTAGTTTACCTGGCTAACGACCAGCTGGGAGTCGTTACTGATAAGTAGCCTCTTCACTTACATTTTTCTAGCTAATCTGAAGCTCGCAAGAAGTGCCTCATATTCTACCACATTATTGGTGGCCTTGAACCCGAACCTTACAGCCGAGTTCAGCTTGTGACCTTCTGGGCTGATGAGGACAACCCCGGCACCTGAACAGGTGTCCCCAAACGACCCATCCACGAATAAGTTCCACGTAGGGGGCTCAGTATTTTTCATGATTTCATCCACCTCGGGTAAATTGGCAAATTCTGCCACAAAATTAGCTAAGGATTGGCCCTTGATGGCCGCCCTAGCCTTGAATACAATGTCAAATTCGCTTAACTCTACAGCCCATTTCAATAATCTTCCTGAGGCATCGGGCTTTTGAAGTACCTGCCTCAGGGGAAAGTTTGTTAGCACATGTATGGTGTGGGCTTGGAAATAGGGCCTCAATTTCTTGGAAGCCGTGATCAAGGCCAAAGCGAGCTTCTCCGTATCGGGGTAACGGGTTTTCGACGATAGTAGTGCTTTACTTGTATAGTATACGGGGAGTTGGGTCGTCCCTTCTTCTTGGATTAGAACCACACTGATGGCCTCATTGGAGACGGCCAGATATAGCTGAAGAATCTCACTAGGATTCGGTTTGGAGAGGAGGGGGGCCTACCCTAGGTGCCTTTTCAGGAGCTGGAAGGCCACTTCACATTTCTCGGTCCATTGAAACTTCTTCCCAGTTTTCAACACTTTGAAAAATGGGAGGCATTTGTCTATAGCTTTGGAGACGAAGCGACTAAGTGCGGCCACTCGCCCAGTCAAGCTTTGTACCTCTTTTGGCTTTTGGGAGGACCTCATCTTGAGTAGGGCCTTAATCTTCTCAGTCTTGGCTTCAATTCCACGTTGGTTAACCATGTATCCTAAGAACTTTCTGGAGGCAACCCCGAAAGCGCACTTGAGGGGGTTGAGTCTCATCCTATATCTTCTTAAGATTTGGAAGGTGTTGTTGAGGTGCGTCACGTGGTCCCCAGCTTCCATACTCTTCACAAGCATGTCATCTATATAGACCTCCATTGTCTTGCCGATGAGGTCCACAAACATTTTGTTGACGAGCCTTTGGTATATGGCCCCGACGTTTTTCAACCCGAAGGGTATCAACTTATAGCAGTAAATGCCTCTGTCTATAATAAAAGAGGCGTGTTCCTCATCGGCCGGGTGCAAGAGAATTTGGTTGTAGCCGGAGTATGCATCCATGAAGCTCAAAAACTCATGCCCAGCCATGGAATCTACCAGTTGTTCAATTCTTGGGAGTGAAAAGCTGTCTTTCCGGCAAGCTTTGTTGAGGTTAGTGAAATCAATGCATACTCTCCACTTTCTGTTGTGTTTCTTCACTAAAATTGGGTTGGAGACCTATCTCAGATAGGTGGCCTCCTTGATGAAGCCATTTTTGGATGAGCTTCTGAACTTCTTCCTTCAGGGCCTCATAACTCTCAGGGTTAAGGGCTCTTCTCTTTTGTCTATACAGGGAAACCTTAGGATCAATTTTCATGTGGTTGCAACTAACCTTGGGGTCTATGCCTACCATGTCCTCATACCTCCAAGCAAAGACATCAAGGTTCCTACTTAGGAAATCCTTGATCTTTTCTTTCAAACTGTTGGACAAGCCTTTTCCCACTTTCAACAATTTGGATGGGTCTCGGGGGTCCACCTCCTCAACTGGGGATACTTGAGGTTCGTGCTCAATTATGCGGGGTCAATCTCATCGATAACCAATATTCCTGGCATGGGTGGTGCGTCGATCATTTCCACATCTTCCAGTTCGGAGGGAGCATCACCTAGGACATCAGCCATGACTATGTCGGTGATAATCACATGGACGTCCCGGGGCTCTACCTTTCTGATGGAGCGTAGATAGCACTCTCTCGAGCCTCTTTGGTCGCCTCTCACCGTTGCCACCCCATTTTTCATCAGAAATTTCATGCATAGGTGGTGGATGGAGGTGATGGCTCACAATTCCTTTAAAGTTGGCCAACCCATAACAATTTGGATGGGTCTCGGGGGTCCACCTCCTCAACTGGGGATACTTGAGGTTCGTGCTCAATTATGCGGGGTCAATCTCATCGATAACCAATATTCCTGGCATGGGTGGTGCGTCGATCATTTCCACATCTTCCAGTTCGGAGGGAGCATCACCTAGGACATCAGCCATGACTATGTCGGTGATAATCACATGGACGTCCCGGGGCTCTACCTTTCTGATGGAGCGTAGATAGCACTCTCTCGAGCCTCTTTGGTCGCCTCTCACCGTTGCCACCCCATTTTTCATCAGAAATTTCATGCATAGGTGGTGGATGGAGGTGATGGCTCACAATTCCTTTAAAGTTGGCCAACCCATTACTCTGTGGTAGACCGATCGACTGTCAATAATGAGGAACTCCATAAAGTTCATTACGGTTTGGGAAGGCTCCCTCATCTCCACTGCAAGGGTGATCTTTCCTCTTTGAGTGATGCTATCTCCGGTAAATCCGTACAATGGAGTAGTGGTGGGCGTCAACTCATGGTCCAGTATCATTATGTCGAAGGTGGACCCGAATAGGATGTTGACAGAACTACCGTTGTCAACTAGCATTCGTTTGAGCCCATCTCGGGCTATGACCACTCTCACCACAAGTGCATCGCAGTGGGGGTAGTAAACCCCTTCAACGTCCTCCTGGGTGAAGACAATAGGTGGAACTTGATCCCTTTGGGAGCTGTGGCCCACAATATAGCTGGTAAGCGGGGGGCGTCTGGCCTCACGAGCATAGTTCATTTTAGCATTCCGCATTTCATCGCCTACATATGGGCCTCCAAAATGGTATCCATCTCGTGGATAGGGGGCCTCATCCTGAGTTTGTCGACTTCTTCGGTGTCTGCATGTTTTCCTGAGCTTCTTTGCATCGTGTTCCCTTCGTCGTGGGGAAACCTCCCTTTGACGGGGAGTAGCCTCTTCACGCCCAGGTCGGTTGTCATACCTAGGTGGGGGCCTATTAATCTGAGGTGATTCATTTTTATCCCTGAGGGGTTCCTGTTGGGTACAATGAGCATAGTCTTGACAATTTACTGTGTTGTGGCCATAGGACCGATGGTATATGCAGTATCGGGGGGTTTGGATTTGACCTATTTCTAAGTCCCAAACGCAAGCCTCGGCCTCTCCCCCTGCGGGATCCTTACGGAGTTCCCATCTGCTAGGTGTCAGTGACTTGTTGATATCCTCATATGCCAAGGTCGGGACTGCGTTAAGAGTGGTGGTGGCAAGTGCTTGCCCAGAACTCTCATTTCCGGCTTGGTTCATTTGGTAATCCATCAAGTGGTAGGTTGGCCCTCTAGCACGCTGTATTTGCGGAGCTGGGAGGCCTCTACTTGCCCTATTCCTATGCTCAATCAATTCTCCATTGATGATCTCCCGTCTCATCATCTCGAGCAGGGCGTCGTAGGTGGTGGGGTCCTGATTTTGCACATCCTTCCAAAACAGGGTGTTCATGTTCAGGCCTCCTCTCAGAGCAGACAATGCCTCACGGTTGGTGACTTGCACACAGTACATCATCTCATCAGTGAAGCGTGATAGAAAGCTCTTCAGGGATTCTCCATGTGCCTGTCTCATGTCTTAGAGGCGTTGGATATGAGCCTCTCTCTCTTTGCTCACAGCGAACCTCTTCAAGAAGGTGGTCTTGAATTCGAGCCAACTTCTTATATTTCTAGGTGGTAGCCTACTATACCAAATTTCAGCTGCTCCGCTAAGTATTAAGTGGAAAGCTTTGCATTTCACAGTTGGGGTGGCTCGCCTTAGGCTCATGTAAGTTTTGTAAGTGTTCAGGTGCTTCTCAAGGTCGCCTCTTCCGTCATACTTTGGTATCTTGGGCATAACATAGTGGTTTGGGACCTGGGTACTCCTTAGTTCCCTCGAGAATGGCAGGTTATCATCATCATCGTCCAAGTCACAGGACCTCTGCTGCTCATCCGAATCGTTTTCTTTGACCTCAACCTTGGTGGTTGGCGAGAGGTTCCGGGAAGTTTCCTAGCCTCCTCTTCCCTCCTTTGGCGCCTATTTCTAGGCGGTGCAGCACGGGAGGTATTTTCATGCCTTTCTTCCGGCTGTTGAGGCATAGGAGGTGGAGGCTGTGGCCTTGTCCAAGGCTCGCGAGGCTGTTGTTCCCTGGGCCTCAGTTTTGTAGGGCTAATTCTGTCAAATACACTATCTAACCTCCTATGTCTTTGCTTTTGGTCATATGGAGGTGGGAAGTTATCATGGTTCAAAGAGACCTCGGTGGGTCGCCCAGAACTGTAGTTGGAAGAAACATCAACTTCCATTTTCCTTTCAAATGGACATCTACCTTTGCTATAGTCTGGCGATGCAACTCTCTGATTTTGAACTTCATCTTCTTACTGGTAGCGCCCTTGGGGGGCGTATGGAGGAATAGGGAAGCCTCCTTGGCCTTGCATTTGGACCATGAGTTCCCTCATAGCCATGTTCTGGCTAGCAACATCTCTCATGTTGGCTGCCATGGCGGCCATTTCTCTTGATAATCGGGCTATCATTCGCATTCCACCTTGTCTATGGTCGTGGTGGAGTCGGTTCCGAGTTATTGGGGTAGCTGCTGGAGGGAGCACACCTACATTTTCTCTTACCCTTCTGGGGGGGCGTGTCTTCGTTTGAACTCATTTTCTATGTTTGAACTTCAGATTTTTGCTAAGTTGTGGGACTTCCTCTTGTTCTTTTTCAAGAACAAATCCTTTTTTAAGGGGGCGCCTAAATGTTCCTCTTCAATATGTTTTCACTATAAGGTTGTTCGTGCTTATTGTATGATTTTCCACAGACGGCGCCAATCTGTTGACCCCAAAAAATGTTGCCAACAGATGCCGGATCCACCCGCGCACACGTAAGCGAAAGTCCAACACGCAAAGACACGTGGACGGTCTAAAACGGACAGATCAAGGGCGTGGGAGTAGCTCAACGACGTGGGACGAGAACGTTCGAAATTCGACGAGATGATCGTAGATCGATTGTACAATAATTACCAATCAATGTTTGTAAATGTATATGTAAAAATGTGTAAACTCATATTATGTTGCAAGATAATAAGAGAGAGTTGAGTAAAGTGTTGTTCCTTGTATTGATTCTAGCATTAGCCTTTGTATGGGGTACATGGGGGAGTATTTATAGTGTTATAAGTTAGATCGTGACCCTTGGTTCGGGATACACGTGGCCTCATCCGAACAATTTACATGTCAAATTGTAGGCATCAGCCGCACCTAACTTGCTATACATTTATTGATTAGCAGATCCGCCTCTATCAGTGACAAGACATGACCTTTACATTCATGACAGACACCCTATCAATCATTCAGGTAAGATCTTTGTGCAGAGGATCTCTTGGGAGAAGTGTCTATGGAAGATGCCGCTTTGTGATTTGGAGGTTGCTACCTCGGCTACAGAGCTTCGGCCAACAAGGCCTCGACATGTGGGGCTTCAGTATATATGGGCTTAGGCTTCTATGGACCTCAGTTTGTGGGTCTCGAAAATCCCAATCACCTCGGCTTCAGTGCTACTGGTTCGACATGAGTTGGCTGTGGGGCCCGGTAGGTTGCCTGAGTATGCAAACACGTAACATAATTATACCCAAATAGCACGAATCTCAATACTGAACGTGGACACAGCTCAAATTCAGGAACAATAACACACATTTGGGATGAGAAATTTTTGTTATTGTGACCAAGACAAAGAACAATGTGACCATTTTAATGGCCTTTTTAAAATAAAAAATGTATAATAAATGAGAAATGAATAATGCTATTTACAATCAGTCATCATCACAATCGCCCTATGTGGTATACATGTGACGGTTAGTGATTTATTGCATAAGGTAATAAAGAACTATCACATTAATATATCAAATTACTAATCGTCACATATATGCCACATAGGGTGACTCCAATAGTGAGCGCCTGTAAATAACATTACTCAGCAAAAAGACAGAAACCTGATTTTTCCACAAATATAAATTGTGCCTGATTTTTCCATAGGCCCATTTAATCTTTGTACTTACCATTTTCTCTCTAGTTGGAAGCGTATGGGATTTTGAAGTTGTTTAAGAGTCTTGTAATGGTAGGTGGTAACATATGCGTTTGAAACATCGAAGTTTATTGAACTTCTATCGAAACTTTAGACGAGTCCTAGAAAATATATATTTGGTACAATCATCTCATTAAATTGAATGTTACTATCACGTATTTGTTAATTTGATTAAAGAAAATCCTGGTTTGACAGTTTAGTTTGTCTAGGTATTTCCAGTCCCAAAAGTAATCAAAGCAGCAACAAAAAATAAAAGAACACCGAGATTTTTCACCTTTAGGCCTGGATGTTCACCTACAAAGGGCTAATAACCACGTTGAGCATCCACCTTAAGTGCTTATTGTTCCAATCCACTGGAACCAACAAAAATATAAGTGTTTAAGAATATTACAGCACAAGAGATCTAAAAGATCTAGCCCTCAGATTTGAAAACACATGAATTCTTCCTCACGCAGATTACACCAAAGTAACCTATACCAAATACTCAATCAGTGAGTATAATCATCACAAGAACACTGTAATCTATACTAGATCTCATCAAGAATACCTAGAACTAAAAGATTACAGATGAAAATCAAGAGTTTTCAAAGAGAGGACAAACAGAGAACAAAACTCATTGAAACCCTAGAAGTCTCTCGAATTATGCCTCGGAAAAGGAAAAGTTAGGGTATATAAAAGGTCACTTGCATCAAACGGTCCAGCCGACAACAAGTATCACAATCTCAACCATTTATCAAAGGCGTGTTTTTAAGTAACACGAGATGTGCACAAAGGGCCAAAATCGGGTCCACATTCCATTTAAAAGGGCCACTAGAATTGGGCTTCAAAACACAGAAATGTGTAGCATTATTCAACAATCTCCACCTTACTTGACATTTATGGGTTTCATGTGGATTAGAGGATAACTATTCCTTTAGATTTCATTTGCTCTAAATACCTACAAAAGAAAACTTTAATCAGTTACAATATTTAGCATATTTAAGCAATCCCTAAATTTATGTAAAGGAAGTGTTTTTGTTCCCATATCAGCTGGATTACACTAAGTAAAAATCTTTTCTATCTTTATGATTTCTTTTTCTATGATATCCCTTATGAAATGAAATTTCACATCTATATGTTTAGTTCTATCATGAAAAATTGGATTTCTACTAAGATGTATAGCTGATTGACTGTAAGAAAATATAGTAGCATTATCATCAGGAAAACTAATTTAATTTAACAGATTTTTCACCCAGATCCCTTCCTTTACAGCATCTATAGCTGCAATGTACTCAACCTCTGTTGATGATAGGGCAACCAATTTTTGCAGTTGTGATTTCTAGCTTATGCAAGTATCATTTAATGTAAAAAAACATATGCAGATATTGATTTCCTATTGTCACAGTTACCAGCAAAGTCTGAATCAACATAATCTTTAAGTTTTATTCTCGTTTTTCTTTCGATAAACATTAATCCTAAGTGTGATGTCCCCTTTAAATACCTTAACAACCATTTCATTGCTTCCCAATGACATTCATGTGGATTACTCATGTATCTACTTAATACACTAATAGCAAAAGCAAGATTAGGTCTGGTACAAACCATGATATACATAATTGATCTAACAGCATTTGCATAAGGCACCTTCTCTACTCTATTTCTTTCTGTTTTAGTTTTAGGGCACTGCTCTATAGAAAATTTAAAATGGCTGCCTAAAGGTAAGGTGACTTCTATGGCTTCATTCATAGAAAATTTGCGTAATATTTTTGAAATATATGATTGTTGAGTGGGAAACAGATTGTGATTATTTCTATTTCTCCTAATTTCCATTCCTAAAATCCTCTCGACACAACCTAAGTCTTTCATTTCAAATTCCTGTTTTAACTTTTATTTAATGTTGTTTATCTCAGTTGTATCACATCCAACAAGTAACATATCATCAACATATAACAAAAGATAACAAAAATTAGGTCTTCCATTTCCTTTATAATAAAAGCAAGGATCATATTCTCCTCTATTAAAATCAAGGCCCTTAATAAAAGTATCAAACCTAATGTATCATTGCCTGGGGGCTTGTTCCAAGTCATAGAGAGATTTCTGTAAAAGATAAACACAGTTTTCTTTGTCTTTCTGTTCAAAGCCTTTATATTGGGTCATATAAATCTTTTCATCTAAATTTCCATAGAAAAAAACAGTTTTCACATCTAGTTGTTCTAAATCAAAATTAAAATGTGAAACAAGAGCAAGTAAGATTCTTATAGAGGTATACTTGACTACAGGGGAAAAAATTTCATTATAGTCAATTCCTTCTCTTTGGTTAAAGTCTCTAGCAACTAAGCTGGCCTTGAACCTAACATTTCCATCCTTTTGATCACCTTCCTTTATCTTATAGACTCATTTGTAGTCAATGATTCTCTCCCGTTTAGGTTTATTTACCAAAATCCAGGTCTTATTTTTAGTTAATGAAAGCATTTCATCTTCCATGGCTAAAAGCCAATGCGTTGCATTTTTTCCTTCAATAGCCTCCTCATAAGTTTCGGGCTCATTGTCTAAAAAATGTTGCACACTAAGTGCAATCAGAAATCAGGTCCACTATATCTTAAAGGTGGTCTAATTTCTCTTCTTTCTCTATCCCTAGCAAGATGGTAATCTTCTAAAGGATTTATTTGCTTTCAGGTTCAGTATCCTGTTCCTAAGGATGCTCCACCTCAAACTGGTCTTCATTTTCAAGGTTTAGGTCCCCAGTAGTTATTTCAGATTGCAGGAAATGTCTATTTTTATTAGTTTCAGTGACTGTAATACCTTTTCCCTTAATACAAAGAAAATCCATCTCATTAAAGATGACATTCCTAGTAATTATTACTTTATATCCTTCCTGATTTTTTAGCCAAATTCTATAGCCTTTACCACCCTCTCCATATCCCTAAAATATGCCTTTCATAGATCCGGGGTTCTAATTTCGGGGTTCTAATTTTCCTTTATTTTAGTGTATATATGCTGTACATCCAAAAATCCTAAGTTTGGAGTAGTCAACAGGATGATCATTCCAAACATGGTCAGGTGTATCATAATCCAATAATTTTGTAGGACATTTATTTATTAGAATCTCCCTGAACAGTTTTGGAATGCTTGAACTTATTAACATATATCTCACTCTTTCTAATAGGGTCCTATTCATTCTTTCTGCTAACCCATTCTGTTGAGCTGTATAGGTAATAGTCCTATGTCTTAGGATCCCATTTTCCTTACAAAAATTATCAAATTCTTCATTGCAAAATTCAAGGCCATCATGAGTTCTAAAAGCTTTAACACTTTTATTTATTTGATTTTCAACAAGAATTTTTCAAGTGATAAAGCTTTGAAAAGTATCAGATTTATTTTTCAAAAGTATGACCTAATTTTTTCTTGAAAAATAATCAACAATCAAAAGATAATATTTAAAACCAGAATAGGTGGACACAGTAGCTGGTCCTCATAAATCTGTATGCAAGTAATCAAGAGTGGATTTAGACTTATGGATATTAGTAGCAAAAGGAAGTTTCTTTTGCTTCCCATATATGCAATGTTCACAAAAAGACATCATTTCTATCTTATCTTTACCTAAAACACATTGTTTTTTAAGAACATGTAGGCTCTTATCACTTATATGCCCCAACCTTTTATGCCATATTTCAGATTTATCAGACAGGGATACATTTACAACAATGTTTTGATTCTTTAGATGTAGCCTTTAAAGCATATGTGCCATTTGATTTTTCTACCTGAATAACTTTTGCAAAATTCTTTTGAAGTGATAGAATTCCTTTGGTTATGATTGAATTAAAACCTTCATCATCAAGAGTTCCTAAAGAGATTAAATTTCTCTTTAAAATTGGAATATATCTAACTTTATTTAAAATCAGCACATTTCCATTTTCTAGTTTTAATACAATCTAACCAATGCCTTTAATTTTGCAAGAAAAATCATTCCCCATTATTACATGTCCCCCATTAGTTTGATAAAAGTCAATAAAGTATTCTTTATAGGGTGACATATGGAAAGTACATCCAAAATCAAGAATTCAATCATCTTTGATTGGGAATTGACATAACACATAGGCTTGTCCATTTGAGGCTGCAGCTTCTTCATAAGCTATAGCAACTCCAACTTTAACCTTATTGGTGATTTTCAATTCTTCAATTCTTTTTATACAGTCTTTAATATAATGACCCAATTTACCACAAAAGTAACATTTTCTACTTTTGGCCTTACTATTATTCTTATTAAATTTTGATTTGCCCTTCTGAAAAGTTCCAGTAGAATCTTTTGGTTTTCCAAGATTTTTGTTCACATTTTGATTGAAATTATTTTTCTTAGAAAAGAATTTCCTCTTACATTGTATCCTACTCCAGTTATGGAGGTTTTAGATTCACTTTTGAATTCTAGTTCCTTATTCCTCAAAGAAGCAGTGATGACATCAACAGTTACAGATATTCTAACATATTCAAGGGCATGTTTTACTTCTTTGTATTTGTCAAGCAAAGATGACAGTAAGGCCACATATTTTTGATCATTAGAGAGAGTTTCACCACTATTGGTGATATCCTGTGATAGTTTATTAAATCTATCAAGATTCATTTCAAGATCACTATTAGGATCAAATTTAAAACTGAAGTTCTACAAGTAACATTTATTGGGAAGGGTTTTGGTTTGATAAAGAGAGCCAAGCTATGTCCAAATTTCAGCTGCAATTTTTATTTTTCCTCTCTCTCTAATCACACTATCAAATAAATGCAAGAAAATTGTACTCCAAGCAATTTCATCTTGATCTGTCCTCCTATTTTCAATACTTTCAAGACCTCATGATTCATCTATAGCTTTCACACATCTTTGTTGCTTTAAAAGAGCATTCAATTTTTGACTCCAGAGACTAAAGTCTCATTTGCCGTTCCAGATTTCAATATCAATCTTAGTGCTTCCCATGATTTTAAAACTTTAACAATCTTTAGGCCAATACAAAGTTTAAGTATCTAGTGTGAGAGAAAAACAAATTTATATGCACAGGTGTACACACAAAGTGCCAGTGTGCAGTTGATTCTCACATAGATGTACAAAATATATAATAGAGAGAGCAGGTAAATCAAGTAACCAATAAACCACATAACATTTACTTTCAGCAAACAGATTTCACAACTAATCTTGAAGAATCTGTTAAACCCACTCCTCTCGGATTCTAGTGTTATCGTATGAAACCCTAGACAAAGGAAGATCCAGGTGGGCTTCAACCAAGAAAATAGAAAACTATCAAAAGAATCGAAAAAATAATTTTAGGGTTAAAAAACTCGTTACCAAACTCGTCTCAGGCCAATAGTGTAAAATAATAAATAACAAGACTATTTTGCTTTTCCACCAGAACAGTGATCACGAACTCCTTTAAAGTATGGATCTATGACAATCGAGAGTTCTGACCATCAAGAACACCACAGAAGGCAAGATCGAATATTATATGAACAGATCGAAGTGTTCTGATACCACTGTAGGTATTTCCTGTCCCAAAAGTAATCAAAACAGCAACAGAAAATAAAAGAACACCAAGATTTTTCGCCCTTAGGTCTGGATGTTCACCCACAAAGGGCTAATCACCACGTTGAGCATCCACTTTAAGTGATTATTGCTCCAATCCACCAGCACCAACAAAAATATCAAGTGTTTAAGAATTACAGCATAAGAGATCTAAAAGATCTAACTCTCAGACTCTGAAAATACACGAATTCTTTCTCACACAGATTACACCAAAGTAACCTATACCAAATACTCAATCAGTGAGTAAAATCATCACAAGAACACTGTAATCTATTCTAGATCTCACCAAGAACACCTAGAACCAAAAGATTACAGAGAACAAGACTCATTGAAACCCTAGAAGTCTCTCGAATTATGCCTCAAAAAAGGAGAAGTCAGGGTATATAAAAGGTCACTTGCATCCAACAGTCCAGCCGGCAACAAGTGGCACAATCTCAACCATTTATCAAAGGCGTGTGTTTAAGTAACGCGAGATGTGCACAAAGGGCCAAAACCGGGTCACATTCCATTTAAAAGGGCCACTAGAATTGGGTTGCAAAACACAGAAATGTCGAGCATTATTCAACAGTTTGCAAATCCACTCTTGAGGTAAACCCACACAATTAGACACATAGCAACTTAATATGCCGAATCATATCAAGTTGAAGTAAAATTGAGTTTTGCAATTTGGTTGAGAGACTACTTTTTGAAAAAAAAATGAAAATGCATTCCTATGCTAGTTCTACGAAAAATAAAATTAAAAATAAAAAATAATGGAAAACATTTGATATTTTATTGTTTTCAGTGAAGTATAGATAATAATAATTTCCATATTTTTTGCCAATAGACTATTATCATTTGAAGCTGAATATGATACGTTACTATTTTTATATTCAAGACAAGTTATGAGATTTTTTATGTCCTATGCAAAATCTAAATGAATAACCCTCTTTAATTTAAGGAAATTTACAAAATAGTACATAATGTATATGAGCTGTAACTACACTTTAAATACCATATTTTATAAATTACTACACTTTGCATAATGTTTACAAAATATCCTTTGTTGAAAAATTATTGGTTTTTCAATAAATATTTTTTCGTTAAAGGGTGTTTATTTTTGTAAAAGATTTATAAAATTTATTATCTTCTTTTCCTAAACCCTTACATCAAATCAATAAAAATTAATTTCAGTACGTTAATAATAACGAAAAATTGAGAAAATACTTATTTGACTCTTCTAACATTGTAAGAAAAGATTAAATCTCATCAAAATAATTTAAAATTTTCTTTCTTCTATTTTCAATCACACAATTTTCAATAAAATGATATTACATGTAAATCGAAAACTTATTATTCTTTTACAAGAATCTATTTTTCAAAAATAAAAATAAAAACATTATTCCCCCATTATAATAAAAAATAATCGGGGCGAAACGGGGGCAAAAGTTCTTAAATGATATATTCTGATTAAAATTTGTTCAATAAATAAAATTTGAAAACGATTAATTAGAATAAATTGTGATATTAGATGTTATTTTGTAGCTAAACATTGATTTCTTATTCATTTTAAGTTTAAATATTTTTTCGTTAAAGGGTGTTTATTTTTGTAAAAGATTTATAAAATTTATTATCTTCTTTTCCTAAACCCTTACATCAAATCAATAAAAATTAATTTCAGTACGTTAATAATAACGAAAAATTGAGAAAATACTTCACTTGACTCTTCTAACATTGCAAGAACAGATTAAATCTCATGAAAATAATATAAAATTTTCTCTCTCCTATTTTCTATCACACAATTTTCAATAAAATAATATTACACATAAATTGAAAACTTATCATTCTTTTACAACCATCTATTTTTCAAAAATAAAAATAAAAACATTATTCCCCCATTATAATAAAAAATAATGGGGCCAAACGGGGGCAAAAGTTCTTAAATGATATATTCTGATTAAAATTTGTTCAATAAATAAAATTTGAAAACGATTAATTAGAATAAATTGTGATATTAGATGTTATTTTGTAGCTAAACATTGATTTCTTATTCATTTTAAGTTAGGGTGATTTTGTAAATTAAAAAATTATTAAGAATGCATGCATAATTTTATTGGTACCTATTGCGGACGAATTTTTTCTTTTCTATTGAAAGCTTCGTATAAAGGAATAATCTATATAAAAATATATAATTTTGTGTTAAAATAAAAAAAAAATACAATGAGAGGACTCGACAAGATGTTAATTTATGGATGTATGAATAAATCAGAAAGAAAGAAATTAGATGAAAATGAAATAGTAATTGATTTTTGAAAAAAAAAAAAAGTTAAAAAATTGATATGTGAAATATTGCATGACGTCATACAAAAGGTGGGATTTGTTATTTTCAGTTATGGATATTTAGGTCTATTTAATTATTTTAATGACATTTGTTATTTATTTAGCAAAAAGAAATAATAGCAAAAAATTAATTTTATTATCATACTATAAAATTAGTATGTAAAGTGCAAATACAAAAAATACAGTGTGTAAAGTGTAAATACATACTGTTGATACACTAAAAGTGCAGCCCAAATCAAATAGCCCAAAGAGTGAAGCCCAATTGGGGAATCCAGGATAAAGGTCCAAACAGGATTATTGATGAATGCGGTGGAAGCCCACGAACACGGTAACATCATTGCCCAAGCTTGCAAGACGCCCAAAATCTGAACGAATAAAATACCTTACGATCGTCCAGAGTGATGACCCCGTTTTCGTCCAAACCTTTGAATCGTCCATGATCTTAGCAAGCATAAAACATTATGGTTATCCAAAATAGCAATTGTTGAAGCAGTTATTGAGTGATCTTATCACATTCCACGATTCAAGGAGCCCAATTGAAGGCGGTTGAATGACAAAGAGTAATGGTAACAGTTAGAAACGACAGTTCCACAACAAGTTAGCCACCATAAAGAAAATGGGTAGTTATACAGCAATCAGGCAGTTTTCAAGTGGTTTGCCACGAAGAAATTATCAATGGAATATAAAAGGAAGAGAAGACATAGAGAAAAGGACCCCGAATCAAATACTCTCAAACAGAGAATATGTAATTTCAATTTCTTAGTTTAAATTTAAACATTTCTTTTAGTACTCGTGTGCTTGCGCCCCTTGGAAGCATTCTGTTTAGTTCCAATTGTAAATCATCGCCAATAAAACACCCATTTTTGAGACTTTGTCTCAAGAGGTCTGTTCCTTACACAACCGTTTGATTCCTTCTTAATTGTTAGCGACTACCCGCGCGAAACAATTTGGCACGACCAGTGGGACCTTGGTGTTTGGTGTTGAAGATACAAAATGTGAAACAATATACCTCACAAATTTGATAAGGAAGTAGCAAGTCAGAGAGGAGTCCAGTCTGTGATCGAGCGATATGAGGAGGGCAAAACTCTCCACGAACAGAGGGACAGAGTCAGAGCAATCACATTCGTTACGAACCAGTGACAGAGATGAGTTCTCGAACCATGCGTGCATTGTTTGGAGAACTCACACAGGATGTGGTTGAACAGGTAAATCTACGAAATGTTCATAATATGGAAAGATTTACCCAGAATGGGAATGCACATTATGACAATATGACCAAACAACTGAATACATTAAAAGAAATAATGAATGAGGTAGTAGGCCAAATTTGTCAGCCGGTTGTGCCTATTGCAAATCACTTTCAAATTAGAACAATCGTGGGACATAATTCCCCAGTCCTAAGTCCAAATCAGGGGATAGAACCACCTTTTGGTCCACCTACTTCAAACCAGGAGGATGGTGTAATGTCAAATTAGGATAGTGGTAATGGTACATCTAACTTAGGGGGTAACCTAAATATCAGAGATAATGTTCTAAATAATGGATAGAACACCCCACATGTCAATGATGAAATAAATATTCAGGCTAATGGTAACAATGACCCAAATCATGGCAACTTTGTTGCCAACCAAGGACCAAACATCAAGCCTCAGGCAAATCAAGCAATCAACCAACCTGTAGGAATTTCATATGACCTCAACATCATGTTGAGAAATCAAATTATGGAAATAGTACAGGATCAAATGGCTTTTGGGGTACGTCCTGTCATTAGGCCGATTTACACAAAGCCATACCCTGATTGGGTAGACCAAGCATATCCATGGCCTAGAGGGTATAAAATGCCAGAATTCTCATTATTTATCGGGTTAGGAAAGGTGTCTACTCTAGAACACATAGGGCGATTCACACTGCAAAGTGGTGAAGTAATCGACTACCATAAAATAAGGTTGTTCTCTAGTTCATTAACAGGAGTAGCTTTCTCTTGGTTCATCAATTTGCCAGCAAACTCTGTTCAAATATGGCAACAATTGGAGCAATTGTTCCATACTCAGTTTTATAAGATTGAGTCTAAAGTTACTTTGGCAGATTTGGCGAATCTACGTCAAATGCCAAACGAATGAGCAAAAGGTTTCCTTCAAAGGTTCAAGACAGCAAGAAGTAAATGTTTTGTACCTTTGACGGAAAAGGAGTTTGTCAAAATCGCTCAAAATTGTTTAAGCTTTGATTTGAAAAAGAAATTCCAGGACAGGAAATTTCCTGATCTTTTTCAATAGAGCGCCAACGTGATTAGGTATGAGGGATTAATAAGAGAAGAAGAGCAAATGAAAAATTCTAGTAAGGGGACTTATTATAGAGACCCAAATTTTGATGTTCATACCATTAATGACGAGTATTACGGTCAAACCGAAATATGTTTCGCCGAATTAATCAAAGGAGACGTGTATACTTGTCCTATAATGGTTAAGCCTAGATCGTCGGGCAAGGGTGAGCCTATAAAAGATGAAAACAAAAAGGCTAGAACATTCTTGTTCGATGTAACCAAAGCTGACCTTATATTTGATAACCTATATAAGGATAAATAGATAAAGTTGAGCGATAAACATAAGTTGCCAAGCCCTGAACAAATAAAGGGTAAAAATATTGTAAGTGGCATAATGCATGATCGCATTTGACTAACAATTGTTTGGTTTTTCGTCATGTGTTACAGGACGCCATTGAATCAGGACGAATTACGTTCGAAGATAAGAAGAAGATGACAGTGGATGAAAACCCTTTTCCACAGCCACTTGGGGTGAACATGGTGACGACTGGTTTCGAAAACAAGTTGCCAAAATCTAAGTTGGTTATAGATGACGGAGAAGAGGATCTTGGACCACACCCCAGTGTCTTTGAACGTATCAACGGGAAGGAACCTAAAAAGGATGAAGACGTCCTGTGTGCAAGATGTAAAAGAGAAGTGAGTGCAAACATAGAGAAACCCGGGATATGGCAGCATCACCATCGCTCTAGTTTTTTCCCAAATGCTCAGCCTAGTAGAGGGTAAGGTACATCATTCTATAGGGGACCACCTTTTGAGAGGCAGTTCAAGTCAATAAATAATGGGAGAACATTCAGGCTGCAACCTTACCAACCAAATGTATGGCATTCGTTCCAGTATAATGCAGGAAGGGTGATACCCTTCAACGAGGAACCCAACAAAGGTATTTTCAATGGAATTATGGACGAATGATGAGGCAACAACAGGGAGTGCCACATCCTAAGGCGCCTAAATTACTCGAGGTGGCCAATCAAAATATTCTCAAAGACAGTGAGGAGACTAGTACAGGTGAGTCGATGGAAGAATTGCCAGAGAGTTCTTCTGGGAGATCGAAGTTTGAGCGAGGCAGAAGGAATGGAGAAGACCCGGATCAGCCCCTTACTATTCAGTTCAGTACGTTACCTCCTGTCATGGCTAATAACTATTTACTAGCCTATGAGTTTAAGAACAAAGAGAAAGAAGAAGAAGAGAAAGAGGATAACGAGGAAGAAGCATGTATGCTGGAATGTGAAGAAGGCCAAACTACTAGAGGGGCTTAAAATGGTGAAGAGGATGATGGTATGACGGATATCAAAGAGGAAATTGATCTGGAAGTAGAAAGAAGAAAAAGAAGAGTATCGCACAATACTCTGTTGAAGCAACTACATCGAGAGGGAGTTCGTGAAGTGGATTTGTTGGGGGAACCATCTGGGCGTTCTTTCAATTATTATGTGCTGTACGGGACGCCCGAGAGGAAAAAGAGAGTACCTCGCTCGAAAAAGTATGGATCACCTCCAAGAATAATGCCTCCTCCCACAGGTTGGGTAACCGAAGGAGAAGCATTAGAAAACAATAAATAGGAAATTCAGGAAGCGGAAGCTCAGTGCGACATACTGCACGTTGACTTATCACAAAAAGATAATTCCACAGAGAACAAGCAGGAAGTGGAAATCGATGCTGCCGAAAAGGTTATTTTTAAGAGACCAGCCATGAAGTTAACTACACACTTGAGACAATTGTACGTTAAGGCTTTAGTTAACAGTATACCTGTGGTAAAAATACTTATCGATAATGGAACAACTATAAAGTACTTGTCAATAATGGAGTAGCTATAAACACCATTCCATCCAAGATGATGAGGAAGTTTGCAAAGACAGAAAGTGATGTGATTCCAACAGAAGTCATCCTTACAAGTTTCAATGGAGGAGCAACTTCAGCTAAAGGGGTTATGCCATTGGACATAATTGTAGGGACAACTCCTAGGACCACAGTCTTCTTCGTAATAGATGACCCTACTAATTACAATGTGTTATTAGGAAGGGATTGGATACGCGGAAGTCGCTGCATACTTTCATCGCTCCATCAATGCCTGGTTTTCTGGAATGTCAAGGGTGAAGCAGAAGTAGTGCAGGCAGATCATAGACCTTTGTTGTAGAAGCAAACTTAGTGGTAAGATTCATGTACGAAGGAAATTACGGACATGTCAGAGTGGTCCAAGATGGAGAAGAAACTCAAATTGTTGCACAGAACGAGGAGCCGTTTTTGGTAGATGCACTCACTGAAATGTTCAGTCAAATGAGGCCAAACATAGTGGCCCTGGAAGAGCCAGTAATTGGCAAAAAAGTAATCAAGGAGTTTTAAATGAGTTGTAAGCAACAAAGGCAAATGGCCGATGTTCAGGCCTTCAAAACCAAATTAATGGCTTTCAACATAGAATGTAAAGACAAGATGAAAGAAGAAGAAGCCTTGAAAGCATTGGGAGACAAATTGGCAATGTTCGAGTTGGAACAAAGTTTTGGCCAAGAAATCAACAAGGTGAATTGTTTAGAAGAAGAAGCGCCTATAAGGGAAATGGACGATGAAGTAATGAGGACCACCAAGCTTAGATACACTCAAGCACAAAACCCTCTGATTAAAGTGAATATTGGCAATGAAGGGGAAGATCGCCCAATATTCGTCAGCCAGATACTCGATCAAGAGGTTAGTGATAAATAAATCGCTTTATTAAAAAAATATAAGGATTGTTTTGTTTGGGAATATGAATATATGCCTGGCTTAAATAGAGATTTAGTGGAACATAGATTGCCAACAAGCCAAATTTTAAACCTCATAAGCAACCCCATAGGCGTTTTGCTCCTAATGTACTTCCTGAGATTAAGAAATAAATAGAGCGATTATTAAAAGCAAGCTTTATTAGAACAGCCAGATATGTAGAGTGGTTGTCCAATATCGTGCCAGTGCTAAAAAAGAATGGTAAATTAAGGGTGTGCGTAGACTTTAGGAATCTAAACATAGCCACACCCGAAAATGAATATCCCATGCCTACGGTAGATTCTTTAGCAGACTCGACTGCTGGACACATAATATATTCCTTCATTGATGGGTATTCAAAATACAATCAAATTTATATAGCTAAGGAAGTTATACACAAAACTGCCTTTAGGTGCCCTGGATCCCTAGGATGTTTTGAATGAGTAGTTATGCCTTTCGGCCTGAAAAATGCAGGAGCGACCTATCAAAGGGTAATGAACCTGATTTTTCATGACATGATATGCAAGTTTGTTGAGGTGTATGTAGATGATATAGTGGTCAAAACCAGTAAAGAAGAGGACCATTTTAAACAATTGAGATGTTCATTTGAGCGAATGAAGCAATATAAACTAAAATTGAATCCCTTGAAATGTACATTTGGCGTTAATGCAGGAAACTTCCTTGATTTCTTAGTACACAAAAGGGAGATTGAACTTGATAAAAATAAAGTGAAGGCCATTTTAGAGGCCAAACCACCTAGCAATAAAAAAGAATTGCAAAGGTTCCTAGGGCAAGTAAATTTTTTAAGACACTTTATTTCTAACTGTACAGGGCGAACTAAAACTTTTTCGCCACTTTTAAAGTTGAAAAATCAGGACGAATTCATCTGAAAAGAAGAGCATCAAAAGGCTTTTGAAAGCCTGAAGACATATTTATCAAGTCCACCAATTTTGGTATCACCAATCCAAGGACGGCCAATGAAAGTGTATATATCGGCTGAACAAGAATCAATAGCTGGAATGGTCGCGCAAGAAGACCAATTTGGTGAAGAATGGGCGATTTACTAATTGAGTAGACGGTTAACAAGATGTGAATGTAATTACTTTGCCATTGAAAAATTATGTCTTGCATTGTATTTCATGTGTACAAAATTAAGGGCTTATTTACGGCCCGTAACCGTTTATTTGATTTCTAGAGTAAATTTGGTTAAGTAAATGTTCTCTTGCCCTATTTTACACCAAAGGGTAGGCCTTTGGACGTTAGCATTATCAGAATTCGAAATACAATACATACCCCAAAAGGCAATCAAAAATCAAGCTTTGGCTAACTTTCTGGCCGATCACCCATGCCTTGACATACATGAGGAAATTGAATTAGAAATCAATTCATTCGAATTAAAACCTTGGATTTTATATTTCGACGGGTCAAAAACCTCTAAAGGTGCAGGAGTAAGAGTAGGAGTAGCATTGATAAATCCTTTAGGGATTTGTTACAAGTTCGCATTCACTTTGGATAGGATGTGCACAAACAATCAAGCGGAATATGAAATCTTAATCGTAAGCTTAGAATTAATGATAGATATGAAGGTAAAGAATGTGATCGTTAGAGGCGATTCTCAATTGGTAATTCACCAATTGACCGGTAATTTTAAGTGCCAAAGTGATTCTATTATAAGTCAATATGAAATCGCCTAAGAATTGTTGGAAGAATTCGATCAAGTAGAGCTTCAATGTGTTAATAGAATATATAATGACATAGCAAATGAATTGGGCCAGATGGCCTCAGGGTATTCAAAGGCTTTAAATTGGAAATCTACTTATGAATATGGAGTAATATTGCCCGTAGTCCAAAGGAGGACAGAGATTAAAAGGTTCTTTAAAGAACCTAATAAAGGAGGTAGTAGAAAAATGAAGTTACGTTTGCTAAACTATATATTGATGGATGAAGAATTGTTTAAGAAACGCTCTGATGGTATATTACTAAAATGTGTAAGTTTGCAAGAAGCCAGAACAATCACGGCTGAAGTGCATGAAGGGATATGTGGAGCTCATTAAGTTGGCCAAAAGATGAGATGGTTAATTATTAGGAATGGATATTTTTGGCCGAAGATGGGAGAATCATGTGTTCAATAAGCAAAGAGTTGTCTAACATGCCAAAAGCATGGTCCAATACAAAGGGCGCCAGTAAGAGAGATGGCACCCATTATCAAACCCTGGTCGTTCAAGGGTTGGGCGATAGACCTGATAGGGAAGATTTATCCCCCATCGTCCAAGCAACATACCTTTGTTATAGTTGCAACTGATTTTTTCAATAAGTGGGTAGAAGTGATACCTTTAAAGGAGATCACCCAAAAGAGTGCCATAGAATTTATCCGTGATCATATTATTTATAGATTTGGGATTCCACAAACTTTGATGGTAGATCATTGAACTTCTTTAAATGGAGATCAAGCGAATAAATTCTTGAGCGAGTTTGGAGTTAAATTAGTGAACTCTACACCATATTACGCTCAATCTAACGGATAAGCAGAATCTTCTAATAAGATCCTAAAAATATCATAAGGAAAATGATAGATGAAAAATGCCAGAAATTGGCACGAATGTCTTAACAAAGCTTTATGGGCTTATAGGACGTCGCTTCGATCAAGTACCAAGGTTACTCCTTTCCAACTTACTTATGGACAGGAGGCCGTTTTGCCTATGGAAATCAATGTGCGATCAATCAGAGTCTGTTTGCAACATAAGTTAAGTGATGGTGAGTATACCGAATCACTAGTTCAAAAGTTATTGGAGTTGGACGAATTAAAGTTGGACGTCCTGGATAGATTTCAAGTTCAAAAATGAAGGATGACTAAGTTTTATAATTTAAAAGTTATAGCCAAGTCATTTAGCCTAGGTGAATTGGTTTGGAAAACAATACTCCCTTTGGATAGTAAGGATCCAAAGTATGGCAAGTGGTCGCCCAATTGCGAAGGCCATATAAAGTAAATAGTGTGTTGCCTAATGGAACTTACCATTTAGAAGATTTAGATGGCACCAAGCACATGAGGTTCATTAATGGCAAATATTTAAAAAAATATGCTCCTTCCTTATGGGAAAATGAACAAATAAAAGCGTAATCAAATTGCGTTGAACGATCGTAGATAAATAGGCCAGAACGAAATACGTTCAAATAAATTCCTTTATTATCAAATATACATTACAAATTGTGAGATACAAAATACTAAATGCTCTATAAGCTACAATTGAGAGCAAACTAATTTATCGGTCGATCACCAAGCAAGAGGGTAAATCGGCCTTGGTCGCCGTCCTGATCGCACTGCTGCAAGGGCAGGCAGCTCGACAAGCAAAAAGGAAGAAAAGCACCCTCAAATCGCCAGTCTAATCGTATTGCTGCAATAACGGGCAAGGAGACTGAGAAGCACTCTCAGCAAGCAAAGTGGCTTGAAAGGCATCCTCAAAAAATTGCCTACCATCATTGAACTCCTTATAAAGAGCATGGAGATGATGGGAAGAACTTTGCTGGCTAAAGAATATTTCCTATATCTCCCATACCAAAAGTGACATCAAAACATATAGCAAAATGGGCAAATCAAACGATCCATTTCTATGGAAGACGAAAATTTTGGATCAATTCCTGATATGCCAAACGATAGCAGCAAATTAGTTTTTGAAGAAAATAATGGAAATGAAAATGATGAGTGCGAAATACACACGCATTTATAAAGGCGTGAAGGTGAAAAAAATAGAATGTGAAGGGCCACATTCGTGCCTAATAATTAAAATCAAATGGCCCAAAGTCTTGGGAAAAAAGACGAAAATACCAGGGAAGAATGTACATGAATCTTAGCATAAAGCAGTTAAATACTTGAGAGTTTGACGATTAAGGACAACATCAATTAATACGCAAGTAGACAAATTAGTCATTCATTAATGACGATAACTACTATTACATTCAAAATAAGCAATGGCAGTTAGTACGAAGTTACAAAAGGAAAGTTACAGCATTGGATGTCTTAATTACAATTCACCCCAGGCCAAACGAATTCTCTCCCTAAGTCTCCCCCAATTCTCGCTCTGCTGAGAAGAAGCGACATTTAATGCAGCTACAAAATCGTCATCAACTTCTAGCTTTTTGTACTGCTCAACCAAAGACTTGGTCCGTTCAATTCCTTGGGAAGCATTATGCTTTTTAGCAGCTATTCTCGCCCTACAATCGTCCATTTTTGCTTGAAGCTCCTTCATCTCTACGGCCAAACTTGTCATTAGAGAGTCTTCGATCATAACGTCGGAAGAGATTTCTTTTAATTCATCCTCGGCTTTGTTAATCTCTAAAAGAAAAGACTCTCTTTCAGATGTAGCACGAAGATATTGGGTACTCCTGGCCTTCAGTTAAGCATTTTTGGCTAGCAAGGAGAGGATATCAGAGTGAACAACCTTCAACGTCGCTTTAAAGTCATCAGAAATATTGAGCGATGGAAGTGTAAGAGCTTGCGCTAATTTCGCACTCAACATCTCAAGCTTATCCTTATGTTTAGTAGCACTAGCTTGGCCGATATCCATGTCCATGAAAGACACGTACTCAAATACCGACTGCTTGAGAAACTTCATATTTTCCTTTGAAGAAGCATAAGGATGACTAGTTGAAGTAGGGAGAGACGTCTTGACTTGCCCCTAGGAAGTAACCAAGTCCTGGATGGAACGCACAATGTCATCAGCATCCCACAAAGAAATATGCCAACATTGAAGACTTTCACTACAATAAATGAAGCGAAAATGAAAATAAAGCAAAAGGTTACCTCATCAGCAATCTTGGGAAGTTCAAGCATATCACCAGTTGGCTCCACCACCTGTGGGGACTTCCCCTTATCTGGGCGAGAAGACTCTGCCACAACGGGTAGGCCCATGGGAGCCTCTGCATAATTCAAGAAGCAACGAATCAGAAACCAGTAGCGCAAGTAAAGGTAAAACATCAAAATATGTATTACCTTCTGGTTCGACGTTTGGGGGGTCAGCGCCCTGGGAAGAAGATAGCCCTTCTACTAGTTGTGATGAAGGTTCCGGGACTAAGGGTTTCTCTTTAAGCATAATCCCTTCATCAGCTGATTTGGATGAAGCAGCTTCAGCAGAAGATGATGGAGCAGGAGCTGCCAGAACCAAGGCCTTCGAAGGAGAGGCTGAACTTTTCGGAGAAATTCAGGTAAACCATTAGTTCATAGAAAAGTATGTTTGGGAATAAATAAATTCAATTACCTTTCTCCTAAGGATGAGAGGAGCGTCGTCGTCATCATCATCATCCTGCAAAGTGGGAGATGCTGAAACTAGCCGTTTGCGGCTTAAGGCACTTTTAGCTGCAGTAGCCTTAGCAGGTAGAGAAGCAGATGGATGGATAGAGTGTTTAGCACGAATATGGGAAGAATGATTCCTAATGGGCACAGGGGTGAGAAAAACAGGGGAAGTAGAGGGAGTGATTGGCTGGTCCAGTAAATGGAAGACACGATTAGCATCAATTGCAAAAAACAATTAGCGTTTTACTGATGACCAAAGCTGTTCAAAAAGAGGATGGACAGCACGGCTAGAATTGAAAGGGGCTAACGAAAATTTGCTCGTCCAAAGAATGTTACGAGCATCTATAACTTGTGCCTCTGCCTTATTAATAGTGTGAAAATGGTCTGTCAAATTTTTGGAGTAACAGGGAGGAACATGCCAAGTTTGACCAAAATCAAGTTGGCGAGCAAAAAATTAGGAAGCATATATTTTAACCCCAGCTTTGGCATTGGTTCCAGTTAAGATATCGTGGAACAATTCCCTCCCAATCAAAAATTGAATCCAAACAAGCAGAGAGGCACTCACACTGTCTAGGGTGGATGAACCGCACATAATCTGGAGTCAAATGAGCAGGAAAATGAAAGAAGGAAGGAATCGAATTTAAGGTATAAAAGAATGAAAAAATGTCCCTACTGGACATATTTACAAGGGTCAGTGGATCAATGGCTAGCCCATAGCAATTAGCAGAACGACTGGAAATGGATGGAGCACCAAGTGGTGGAAAATATGCTCTCAGCCATAGTTGAGTGAACCAAAGGGAGCCACTGCCAGTGGGAGATGCACCATTCTTCAGTTGAAACTGGAGGGAAGCCATACCTCTATAAAGGGCAGCTAAAAAGAAGGAACATAAGTTCAAAGGCCTACCACGCGCCAATTCATGCGCTATGGGTAAGTAGCTCATAGAAGGTTTCATACTTGGCACGCAAAGAATATATTTACAGAGCCAAATCTAAAGAAAGACCACACCCTCAGCATGGGAAGATTCAGCGCTTGAGTGATTATAAAAGCCTTGCAGGCTTGAATAGGACTCAGTAAGTTTTTTGTCAAATTTCGGGGCAACATTGGAAATCAAAATGCCAGGAAAGATGGTATTGCCCAAAGGTGGAAAATTTACTAGGGCTCCAACATCCCTTAAAGTAATAGACATGGGACCAAGAGGGAAAACGAAGGTGTTATACTCAGAAGACCAAAAACTTAAAGCAATAGGAAAAAGCACTGGGTCAAAAATTGGGGGTTGAAGAGAAATTTCTAATAAATCTGAAATCCTAGCACGATCAAAAATCGCCTTGGTAGGGCCATGACTCACAAAACGTGCATGCCATTTACGAAAAATAACATCAGCATTGGGCTAAGTGCGAATACCTTTTTCGCGAATCGGCCTCAATGGCAAAGAGTTCAGGAACGGAGGACCTTGAGTGCAAGGGAACAGCTGGCCCACCGCCACTTGTCCGACGGCTTCGGCATTATTGAACGATGGACCCAAATAGAATTCATTGAGGTCAGAACTAGCATGTGCAAGGAAGTTTTGATTTACATATGGCCTAGTAAGGATTTTCTGGAAATTTTCAAAACTAAAAGAATCATCAGATTGAGTTTGTGAAATCGCTATTGGAAACAAAGTACAGTTTTGATAAGGTTTGCCTGAGAAACGTAGCCGAGAAGTAAGAAGATGAACAGTAAAATAGCGAGGAAGAAGTGCGAAATATAGAGACGTGGTTTAGTGGTGCGATGAAATGGCGTGTCCTTTTGGTTTATAAGGGTTTGTAACGTTGCACATTTTTCAGATTGTAGAAGGAAATAATGATTGAAATTCTTGAAAATTTCAAATATTGCTTGAAAATACAAAGTGAATATAGTAAAGATTAATAATTAGTATTAATTCTGCCATATTGGGGGGTAATTGTTGATACACTAAAAGTGCAGCCCAAATCAAATAGCTCAAAGAGTGAAGCCCAATTGGGGAATCCAGGATAAAGGACCAAACAGGATTATTGATGAATGCGGTGGAAATCCACGAACACGGTAACATCATTGTACAAACTTGCAAGACGCCCAGAATCTGAACAAATAAAATACCTTACGATCGCCCAAAGCGATGACCCCGTTCTCGCCCAAACTTTCGAATTGCCCAAGATCTTAGCAAGCATAAAATATTATGGTTATCCAAAATAGCAATTGTTGAAGCGGTTATTGAGTGATCTTATCACATTCCACGATTCAAGGAGTCCAGTTGAAGGCGGTTGAAAGACAAAGAGTAATGGCAACAGTTAGAGACGGTAGTTTCACGACAAGTTAACCACCATAAAGAAAGTGGGTAGTTATACAGCAATCAGACAGTTTCCAAACGGTTTGTCATGAAGAAATAATCAAGGGAATATAAAAGGAAGAGAATACATAGAGAAAATGACCTCGAATCAAATACTCTCAAACAGAGAATATGAAATTTCAATTTCTTAGTTTAAACTTAAATATTTCTTTTAGTACTCGTGTGCTTGCACCCCTTGAAGGCATTCTGTTTAGTTCCAATTGTAAATCATCGCCAATAAAACACCCCTTTTTAGGACTTTGTCTCAAGAGGTCTGTTCCTTACACAATCGCTTGATTTATTCTTAATTGTTAGAGACTACCCGCGCGAAACACATACTAAACAGGGATGTATTTTGTAAATTTCCCTAAAGTTAATATATCAATATCTTATGTCCCCATATATTGTGTCATTTAAGAATTATGCTACAAGAGCACAGAAAATTATTTACGGACACGTGTGTCGACGGATTTTTGTGCGATTGCAACGCCTACAAACTCTCATGACGGCCTAATTAATATTATTAATTATATTCATACAGAGAAACATGAAAGATTGATATGTAAAATTAATAAAATATCTTGGGTGCATGAATTATATAAAATCGGAGCATTAATTCTACATAAATTCTAGGGGTTGTAAAAAAGTTACATAGACATGAAATCTCTATCACTTTCATATACATAACATTCTACATGCTGTAAATTATGCTCCTAATGCATTTTGATATAGAGTCCGTTTGGTACGAATTAAAATCTAATTAATCTAGATCAAAGTCAAGCAATCAATATTAATCACATTTTTCGTGGGTTTCACAACTTTTCAACCACACATTTTTAAAACTTCTATCACAATTTACTAAAAAATCTAATTTTAATCCATATCAATCGCCATCATAATAATCAGGGGCAAAGTCAAATTTTGTCTTGTGAGGTGAGAAATTAAATACATTTTTTATTTTTTTGCAACAACATAACATTAATGAAAATAAGTTGAGAGTATTTTTAAAATCCATGAAGATTTTTTTTTTTCTTTTTTTTAAGGATGGAAATTAGAATTTTCTTGTGTAGAATGTCGTTAAAGCAAAATTAAGAACATTATGGGCGCCTTCAGGACACTCGACTGAAACTTAGACACTCCAAGGATGGTAGGCCTTAGTAATTTGCATTCGAGTGTCATTTTTGACCTTACCTGACGCCATAAGAATGGTTTTTAATAATGCAGATTACGAATTACATACTTCACCTACTCTCATATAACACTAGGCAATACAAACCCCAAATCCAAGTACAACTCGATAATTACAGTACAATTTTTCCAGTCATGAGATTTGAGTGAAAAAATGAGAGGAAAAAAGTAAAGGAAAAAGGATAGAAAATCAAACATAAATACTAAAACATTTAATTTCAAATATGAAAAATTCATTCTTAATTAAACAATAGAGATTGATTAGAGGAGGATATGGATGTCAACGAGCTGAGCCGTATAGAGTTGGCTCGCGAGCCGAAACTCGAAGTTCGAGCTTGACTCGAGTAAAAATAACTTGGGCTTTTTTTAGCCCAAGCTAAAAGCTCGGCCAAAAAATTACGCTCAACCCGAACTTTTGGCTATGGCCTTAGCAAGTCGAGCGGGCTCGCTTTTTTTTTTTTTTTAAATAAAAATTTCTTGACAATTCTAACATTTTTTTAAAGAATTTAACTCATATTGATAGCCAACACTACAAATTAAAATTGATATGAAACTCAAAAATCTAACTCATATTTATAAGCAAAAATATAACCGTTTTAACTAATTTTGAATTTTGAATTTCAAATTTCATCTGCCGTAATTGTTACCTTAAGACGAGCAACACATTGCTGCCTTGTCTTTTTCATTCGAATTTTTTTAACGTTGCTTTTTGGCAGTTTTTTTGTCCTAAGGCTCGATTTGTTATGAGATGAGCCACATGGGCTGGCTTGGGCTCAAGCCAACTCTCTAAAATGGGGCTTGGTTCCTCCTAGCCACGAGCTGGGCCGACCCGAACTTTTACCGGGCAGAAGTATGGGCCTTTCGAACCGACGAGCCAAATTTACACCCTAGAAAAGGGTTTACTTGAGATTGAAATGGTGGTTGTTTATTGAAGAATAGAATAAATTGTAGTCTACAAACACACGATCAAACTCAAGAGTAAAGGGCAATTGCAGAATTTTTGAAAAAGAAAAAAAAAATAAAATTGTGTTGCTCACTTGATCCCACATGACCTCGCGTAGGTCCACCCATGATAGTAGTTATTATAATTTACCATTATAGTTCATTGATAAAAGAAGGTTGTCCTAGAATCTAGCTTCGAGCTCAACTTGTAGTGCAAAATGGTTTGCGTTATACAATATAACATTTGGTTATTGAATAAAGAAGGAAAGTAATGAGATTCTTGATATAAATGAGAGAATAAATATTCTTAAAGAGAGAACTTCGTTCTTTAGTCAAATCACTCACTTGTTTATTTCTCAAGTTTATATATATACGGAAATAATTTCTTAAACACCGGTGCTTAGCTTATACTAAATATCGATGATATAACATACTATTTAATTAGTGAATAAGTTAATGGTATGTCCCATGTATTTAATGATTTACCAATTAAATGGTATGCCATGTCACCACCGATGCTTAGAAGATCATTCATATCTATATATATATATATATGTTTCAAAATATGAATCAACACCAAGAAATTCAATATTTTAAGTTTTTTTTTTTTCTAAAATAATGTTTCATTAGTCTTATTACAATAATTAATAATCTCAAATGACGCCTAATATAACCAATTTCTTTGTCTCGTTGAAATCAATACATTTGTTTGTAAATGATCTAATAATTGTATCAAATTTTCTATGTGTAACAATATAATGTAAATAATAATATTCGATGATGGGATTGCATCTAATTAGCTAGTTAGTGAGGCAATAGCTTACCAAGACAATGATCAATAGCTATTTCAAGTCTTCAAAAGGATAATCATTTTGATTGGAATTGAGACACGGTCCACACTCCTATAGAAGACTACAGTAGAAAATTTTCCGTCATGGACGAAAAGTGCAATTCACATAATCAACTTTCAATTTATCGAACAAGAAGACTTGATGTGTCGTTTGATTGCTCAAAATGCCTATTCAAAAGTGTTAGATTTCTATTGTAGTAGCAATTCTCTAGACAAAGGAATTAATATAAAAGAGTTGTGAAAGTTAAGAGATCTTTTGGAGTTGGTAATATAGTCATTGAAGGAGGTCAAGATGTCCAAGAACATCACCTATGATCAAGGGAATATAATTAGAAGTTTAAAGAGTGTCAAAGAGCCATACAAGTTATGTTCCATATTCTCAGTCGTAACTTGCAATGTATTTTTCACATAGAAAACATTGGAATTTGGACAGGGCTACAACTAGAAGAGTTAGCTTTCAACCTATTTTGAATCACCTTAATCAGACATCAGGAGAGAAAGTTGTGATGAAAATACTGACAAGTACTCATCTGTTGTTCTCCTATCGTTGGCTCCTATCTTGAGCGACATAAACCTTGTTGTTAGCTCCTCGCTCAAGTGATAGACTTACGTGCAAAATACCCTAGTTCGCGTTTTTGAAGAATTTTACACGGCCCAAACTACCTGAACACCTTCAATTATAAGTATCCAAACCCTAGCACGAATTTTGTGTGGTTGTTCATCGTGCCTCTTCTTCATAATACATTCATTTGAAAATCCAAGAACTCGTTCATGCATTGAATCAATCATTTTATTCTTGAGATCCTACAACCACGTATTAGGGAAAACATCAAAGTTGTTGAATCCAAAACACCTATTTCCTTAATACAATAAGGAAGGAACTTTCTCAATTGAATTTTAGAGGCTGTTGGAGATTGAGAGAGGTTAGACTACCAGAGTAGGAAGATTACTAGAATGGGAGATTCTTAGAGTTCCACTTGAAAGAGACAATTGCAGAAGATCAAGAAACTGGTGGAGTCAACAGATCATGGAGAGTACATGAAGTAGATTAGGAAGTTTAGTGGAGTTGGCTAGACAACATCTGATTGTAAATCCATATTGTCTATAGTGAAGGTAACTGACTTGGTTCCAAAGTTTTTACCCTATCGGGTTTCTCCATCAACAATAATGATATTGTTTATTGCTTTGATTATTGACTCTGGCATTCAAACATATGACAAATTGAACTTGTATGTTTAACCATCTAAAAACTATTAAAAAGTGACTTGTTGCTTTTAGTAAAGTAATTCTACACGTAGGGTCAAACTAATCATAATCTAGAATATTCTAACAGTATCTATAGACTGTCAAGTGGTATCTAAAACTTTTCAGAAATACATCATTAGCATACATAACAATATGAGAATTAAAGATACAAAATGCAAAATGGTGTCATTTTCACAAATGGGCGTTTAGGATGCAATAATTCACACAAGGCACTTTCATATACATCAAGAAAACTAATTATGGCTCTACCTTTGGCTAGTGGCTGTGTTTCAAAATATTGTATAGAATCCTTATAGCAAACTAGGATATTTTTCCATATGGGTGGGACATCAACATTATTAATTCAATCATTGTGCATTGAATATTTGAATATATTTTGACTTATTATTAGTAAAAAAAAAAAAAAGATGCATATAAAAAAAAAAAAAAAAACCCAAACATTGTGCATTGAATATTTAAAATATATTTTGACTTATTATTAGTAAAACAAAAAAGATGCATATATAACAAAAACCCAAAAAACAAGAAAAAAGCAAGTGGGATACAATAAAAAATAAAAAAAGGACCAATGGAAACAAAATACAAAAAGCCAAAATTTAATTCTACAGGATGACTTAGAGCATGTTTGCTAAGCTTAAAAAATTTACTAGTTAGTAAGTTTAAAAATGAATAACCAAGTAAATTACTTTTTCTGTAGTAAGGTAAGAGCAAATTCAGCAATAATGATTTTTTAAATTAAAATAAGACGACTAAGTTATCTAGTTATGCTTAATGATAAAAGTAGATTATACTTATTTTCAAGCTTAGCCAAACATTCTACCAGTTTGATCCATCAAACATATTTGATACTTGGAAAAATCTATCTCAAATAAACACTATAAATCAATAATGGAGATTTTTTCTCAACCTCCCTTGATGGTTCAGTATCCCACAATGGACCAACGAGTCACTGATTTTCTAAATCTGCAAGTTGTCTCAGAAGTAATTGTGCTCATCATCCACTTAATTTTCTTGCAAACCACAACTTCTAAAGATTTCTGCAAATGGGCACTTTTTTTTTTTTGTTGGCTGAAAACTTATCTGATTAAGTAGCTGTGGGACTCTATTGAAAGATATGAACAAACATCCAATCTCATCTTTATAACATGATTTTATTCCTATCGTGTCAAGAATATTAGGCTGTGAGTGTTATATTGTGATCATTGTATTGTCTGAACAAAAAGCAAAACGTAGAAATAAAAAATGAATCACCACAAGATTAACGATGTACACACAAAAGGGTACATATCAACACAGCCTGCTTTGAAGCCACTGCAATTTGCTCATAGACAGTAGACCATTCATCATAATCCGGAAAAATGTTCTATCACTTACTGACAAATTTCTGGATGGACATGTTGCGTGAATTCACTATTTTTGTCGCATTCTTGAGAAGATAAAATAATGTTATTTATTTGTAAAATACGTATGCGTTAAGAAGTTGTGTACTGAAATATCAAAAACGTAGATGAGCGTGCAAGAACACAAGATGTGGAACCTTTTAGCTCACAATGCAGTTATTTTATAGTTCGAATAAACTATCTGCTGGGAATTTGCGCCTATTGTCAAATTCAACTTAGGAGTCCTTAAGAAAAATATCAATAGTAATAGAGAACACCAACTTAAAGGGTTAAGTGAACTTAAAAATGGGGGGGAAATAGGGGAAAATGTTGAATATTTATGAAACTTAAACTTTATAAAGTTTCATGAATTATCAAGATTTCTATGCCAAATCACCAAGAGAATCGATTAATGCAGAACTTTCATTGATCTATTGTTTTGAATCTTGAAGATCAACTTACAATCTCTTTAATCTTGATTGCTTCAATCATTCTTCTTGATTGTGAATTTTGAATCTCTCTTTAAAATATTTTTTCTTGTATTCTTGTACTGATTGGATGACACAAAAAATGAGAATCACATATGAATTGAGACTATAAACCTATATATAGTTTTATCGTATTTCGTCCATCATGAAATACAATCTTAATGGATTCGACCTCTACACATAATTAGACTTACATTTTAATTAGACGTCCAAAATCTAATAAATTTAATCACTTTGAATGAGCTTAACTTTAAGATAACTTTTATATATAATTAATTACATATATAGGCCCGCATGACAAACTAATAATTTCCCAATAGAAAATTCACGAGCGGTAAATTATGAAAATTTCTAGAATCATTAGTAACTCTCTCACCCAGAACCCTAACTACACCTAATATAATATATACTAGGAGATTAACCATCCATTTGGAAGGATCGACTTTTGCTTTTGCTTCATTAGATGAGATTCATGATGAAGTCATCTTGGATTAATTTCTTTAAGAGTTCTTTTAACAAGACAAAGCACTTATAAAAAAATATTTAAACATATTTAAAAGTAATTTTTATTTTCAAAAAATAGCTTTTGACTTTTGTCCCTACCAAATGAGCCCTAAATGAAAGTGCTCAAACTAAAATTTTGATTATATTCAACAAGATTACAAATAATTCACAAGTCCAACGCCAAGATAATCTACAATTGTCTTACAATTTAGGATGGAAAAAATTGACAAGGAGACTCGAATTTATCAGTGCTTTAAAAGAAAATACTTAATTCTCATTAGATGTATATGCCCGTATCATGTGCCACGTACAATCTTATGTTGCCATATCTTTTCTATATTTCAATAAAAATATTCGTATCTCATCATTTTACCCATTATAGCCTACAAATTTCAATCTTGTCATGAAAACCCACAAGAAATTGTAGCATAATTTTCCAGAAGAATAGGCAATCCAACGAATAGGGACAATTCCCCTAAATTGACGGTCATGGTATTGCACAAGTACCTTTTAAGTACAACCACATGAATAAGTATTTATCTTATGTAATTTAAGCCCCGTTTGGCCCTCATTTTTATTTCCAAATTTTAATGTTTGTAACAGTTTTTTTTTTAAATGTGTAGTTGAAAAAAAAATGATTTTTTTTTTATGTGTAATATATTTTATGAAAGGCTGTGTGGTTGAAAATGAGAGGGGAAAAATGTAAGAGAATGGGGACCAAACGGGGACAGTTTGATAGACTGGAAAAGTGTTGGTGCATGATAGATATCTCTTCCCTTAACACACCCGACAACACACCTACTGATTGGCTCATTGTCACGTAAACTAGTCGATTTTCCAAGCAAACATTATCAACACGAACAAGAACACTATTGAGACAACCAAAATGTTTGTTCATGCCAATTTTTGTGACAAAAGCAGTGCCTGTTTGCTTTAACTAACCAAACATCTTTAGCATCCACATCCCTAGTGGATGAAGAAGTTGCGACAAGTGCAAATGCTCATGTGACAATGGGTCCAATTTACTACTCATTATTCAAATGCAGCACCATAATTGTATCATACCAAATGCGTTGCACAGAAGATGATTTCTTTTAAAAAATATATACAACACGAAACAAACAAAAAACAGTCATTATACATCAGAGAAATTGGTGCAAAAAGACAGTTATTTTATATTTTCAGAAGAAAAAGTGTTAACAAAAGTAAGGAGAGATGATTCGTGAAGGTGTTAGCAGGTGATGTACTTATCCATTCTTAACCAATCTGTTGACATTTGTTGATCTCATTATGAAGACATATCTTGACATGTATCATTGGGTTTGGAGCATGTTTGGATATTAAAATAAGTAACTTATTTACTTTTAATTACACTTTTTAAGCTTCGAATCATAACTCGAATTTTTAACTAGACAACGTCATATTATAACTTCAGTATTGTAGGTGAAGAATAATTCAATATTCTTTCTCCTCTTATAATACTCTTCGAATATCTATAATATGAACTTATACAATTTTAATTCAAGAAAATCTTGTACTGATTCATATGATTTAAGCATTATTAAAATTAAAATTAGCAACACGGATGAATGAGTGGATACATGAGAATAAAGATAATGAAACCTTAAATCAGATTAAGGAATCACGAGGCAGGCTATAGGCCCCAACAAGTTGAGACAAAAACGTACTTGGGTTGAACACATGATTGTCGTAAGGAAATTCACTACCATAAAAGAAACTTTATCAAGGTTACTTGAGTGGGCTGCATATATGGCTTGCATGATCCTACCACGAAATTGAGATCCCATCAGGGGTAAGAGCACCTGAGAAAAATTCTTGTTCTAAGAGAATTTGTGTTTTAGACTCAAAGTCGAGTTTTTTCTTTTATCTGTGAATAGAGTAGCGTTGTTAAAATTGAATCAAACTAGCTGGTTCGACTCGAAATATTGAGAACTAGTCCGGAAATAGTCTCTAATAAAAAAATCAGAACAAATTAGAATTACGTAAAAACTTATCAGTTTGCAATTAAAACAATGAGATATCAACTAAATTTAAAGTTAAACCTATCGAGTTACGTCAAGATTTTAGTTTTATTTAGGTTTTAATTTTACTTCTGGTTAAATCATTGACCCGGGTCTTTCTTTTCTAGATCAATGATAAATAATTATTCCAACCTACTTTTTCTCATTGCGAAAAAGTATTAGACATTGCATTAGTTTTATGCATCACGGCAAGAATCCTCTCTCTCTAAATAAAATGCCTCAGCGGATTTTCATAACTTCGATAAGGATAGAATGCGATGCTTCTCTTTTCACAAGATACATGGTAATGAACAAATTGGAGGGGGGTCATGCACTCGACAACCTTGAGAAAAGCTAATGTTATAATAATCTTTACATGACAATAATCCAAATAGAAGAGGCTACTCGACTACTTTAACAAAGAGGGTACATGATTTTATTTTACCGCATTTTTTTGCCGTGCAAGTAGCCAAGTGGAAGGTATCGTGCAGCCGACCCGCACCCACACGGACTTGTTAGCCAGTGCCGACCAACACTTTTTTCTAGTCTGCCAACCTTAATTCACATTTGAGAAAAGAGTAATGCTCAGATGTTAAATCCAGTACCCCTTCGTGCAATACCTTAGCCGTTAGTTTAGGGCAGTGTCCCTATTCGTTGGATTGCCTAGGCAATGTCTTTTACCAAATTGTCCTACAAATTCTTGGGTTTTTCTTTAGAAAGAATGAAGTGCGGAGGCTATAATAGGTAAAAATAAAGAGATATGGGCACTATTATTAAAAGATAGATAAGATATGCCTACAAGGGATTGTACCTCAAGTGGGTAATATGTATTTAATCATGTCCTTCACATCAATGAGGACATTGTCTCCAGGCAACCCCAGCTTTTTCTTTTCCACTTGTTTATCTTTGTATAGTAATAAAATATAAAGCAGAAAAAGAAAACGTTACGTTTTCTAAAATCTTTAATTATTTCACTGACCAATGTTTAAAACAATGCTTTAAATATTGGAATGGACCGTGACATTAATAGAAAAAAAAGTAGAGAGTTCAAAATCAAAGAATTAAATTGAGATCCAACTACAATCATAGTAGTGATTAAAAATAAAAATAAAAAAAAAATCCTTTTTTCGAAAAATGAACTAACAAAATGAATTCCGATACACCCGATTTTCAAGTTCAACCGACGGATTCTAAGTTTTTTCTTAGTAATTTTTCTTTTCAAAGTTTTTATTTTCTTATGTGTAATTGGATCAGATTTCAGAATGATTCTTGATTTTCCTTCTAATTGGCAGATTTTATCCACTTCTTATTACATTGGTGTAAAATTAAGTCCTCGAAGCAAACGACAAGGAACTATGACTATGTTTTGTACATGTAACATAACTGAATCAGACACACTTTTAGAAAAAGATTTATCTCGTCATTGATAGCGTTTTTTTTTCTCATTATCTTAATTATCGAGTTTTTGTGGGTTATTTTACTCGATTTTAATTATTCACTTATTTTAATTATCGAGTTTTTTTTTGGTTATTTTACTCTCGATTTTAATTATTTGTGCTTATTTTTGAGTTTTACAATGACTCCCGATCTTAAACCATTTTAGTGATTAAAGAGATGGAAAAGAGGCAAAAAGGGATCAGAAAGAGTGTGTTGAAATAAATGGTCAGACCCTAGTTGAGGGAGATGTATAAAGTCGGGACCACCAAAGGTTAAAGCTTGTCCAAACGAACATATCTATAAGTAATAAGTTCTACCCGGCAATAACTCGCTCAGTCGAGCTCCCCAAGGCATCGGGCGGGCTTGCTCGAGCGAGTAATGAAATTTGATGAGTGAATTTTGACTTTTAATCGACCTTTTCAGGGACAATTTTGGACATATGGAAATCCCAAAATTCGTATCTATATGTTTGAGGTATCTTGGATTTCAAAACAGAATCGGATAATTGGAGAAGAGAAGGGTTACGAATACAATTCTCTCACCTGGGTTTTCAAGAAAAGTAGTAGGAGGAAGAAGCAAGATTTGATGATTCAACCTCAAGATTGAAGATTTAATCTTAATTCATTTTTTCATCTTTTATTATTAAATTGGTGATGTTGTTCTTCAATTTTATGTGTCTGTATTTGACGAACATGCTTGCCAAATTCTACTGTAAGGACAAACGATGTAGTCTAGTTTTTAAGATTGAGTTTTCACTTTTTTTATCTTGACTTAAAAGTATACCTTTTCGTGCTTATGTTTTCGTGGGTTGAATTTGTTATATTTAAATGTCTGATCATCATTTGAAGGATTTGTGAATCAAAATGAGACGTATCAAAAAATTCATAAATTTTGATTGAACATAGAGATATACTTATAAGATTTACGATTGTGCGACATCTACACATAATGTTTTATATACACATGATAGGTCAAAATTTCTTCAACAACCACCAAGTAAAAAGAGAGAGAGAGCAACTTCTCAACTCTCTTTTTGACACTTCACATATAGGGATGTCAAAAGGGTCGCCTTTCACGAACCATGAGCCCGAGCCAAACTCGTGGGTTAAAGGGCCGAGCCGGTTCGACCCATTGCCATCCCTATTCACATGTATATAAATCTTTACGTAATTTCATTATGTACAAATATCATTATTCTAAAACTTATATAATTGTGTGAGGATTTCTGCTAGATATTTAATGCACTTGGTTATATTTGTAATTCACATAGATATTTAGGGAGTTTGTATAATTAATTAGTTTTGATTTTAGTCGATAGAGGCTATGGAATAAATTAGGAAAATCCGATCATTGCAAGATTGTATATTGTCAAAGGCTTAAAAAGTGAATGTCACTACATAAACTACGGTGACATCGTGAAATCGTAGCATCTCAAGTTCTGATATTCTAATTAATAAGCGATTTTATTACTTTAAGTAGACTTAGTTAAATTTACTCGTATTTTCAAATGATCATTCGAATAAAGCTATAATTATCAATATCGGTACTTACTAGCACAATCCTTATGAGTTCAACACAATCCACTTTATTACT
>NC_036243.1:12081412-12132334 GCF_002742605.1 Olea europaea var. sylvestris | reverse complement strand
AGATGACAGTATTTTTTTTATAATTTTCTTTTAATATAGTCATCACCTTATTGAATTAATGTCTTGATTGGAGATACGTAATCAGTATTAAAAAATCTACTGTTCGACTTCGATAGAGGAATGTTACCAAACTAAAAATCTCCTGATTCAAATGACACGAAAAATTTAATAAGTATCCAAGTGCTCTTTTGAGTGTGGAACGAAAACTATTCGTGCAGAATTCTATTAAAATTACTCCTAAAAAGCAACTTTTAAAGCAATAATTGTTTTTGTGCACATATCAATGGTTAAAATCCTTAAAAAGGCGGTCAAGAAGACAAAGGAAAGACGATCAATGAATAGACCATAATTTACATTAGCCCCGGAAAAGATTAGAGGCTTTTGTTCAGTTTATTTCTTTCTGAGAATTCCTCCCATTGCCCAGCTTTATGTATAGTGAAATAAGCACTAATACTCCTTTTACAAAAAACAATAGAAATAAAGTAATGGAAAAGACAGCGGCCTATTAAAGTTTGTAGCTAAGCTATCAATAAAATTGGATTTCCAAACTTGGTCAAAAAGATAGCAAAAAGGGTAAGAATAATATAAGATTCGTTGGACTATGAAATCAGCATCCCTATCTCAGATCAATTAATTTTGGGCTACTTAAAAGGAAAAGCTAATAAAGTAGATTAATCAAAAGAGATCAATAGAATTTTAATGAAAAAAAAATGAACCGTCTGATGTACTTAGTCTTTCAATTTCGTAGAACTGTTGGTTTTTAGTGGTTGCAATCAGTTTGTTATTCACAAGACACGAGTCACGAATATATACCAGTGCTTTAGGAGTACAAGTTAAAGCAGCTAAAAGCAAATAATTTTAATTCCATTCGATAACTTTGTCGTTAACAAGACGTGTAATGAATGTGAAACATTTACGTTCGTTTCTATCAGTATCGACTAAAGTATATTGAAAGAGAAATTTGCATGCATCCAATGAGCACCAAAAGGTTGAGTTCATCTTATATTTTATCTCCTCCTTTTCCTATTATTATTTATCATTAAACAAGATCTTATATTTTATCTCCTCCTTTTCCTATTATTATTTATCATTAAACAAGATCTTATATTTTATCTCCTCCTTTTCCTATTATTATTTATCATTAAACAAGATCTTATATTTTATCTCCTCCTTTTCCTATTATTATTTATCATTAAACAAGATGAAAGAAAAGAAAATAAAATAATTTATTACTTTTGTGTCCATGAATCACAAAATGAACGAACCTATTCATAACTAAATAGGTAACTACAAAAGAAAAAAAAATCAATAAAAGAATCAAAAGTTTAACCTAAAGTCTAATTAAACTGATATCATGTCAGATGAATCGAAAATCAAGAAAATACTATAAGATACCATATAATTTTTTCTATATATTAACTTTGTACTAAAGATGATTAATTTAGTTGAATTCACTAATCAATACACCTTTTTGTCTATTGTACTTGTAGGGATGCTTTTAGATTGCCATTTATCACCAATCCAATACCAAGAACTACCATTCACAATTCACTTCTGTATGGTTTTCTTAAATTGTGCTCTAAATCCTCAAATAGAATTATGAATAGTTTCTCTCGAAATTGGATTGGTAAAAATTGGTAATCTAAAAGCATCTCTACAATTACAAATGACAAAAAACTCCAAATCCTCAAATAGAAAACACTTTGACTTGAAAAAATTGTAAGTATTTTGTGAATAAGAGAAAATTAAAACATATCTCAGAGACAAGAAAAGAAAGAGGAGTCAATATCTGTCTAATTATATTGATGACCAAAGATTGAGTCCACTTAACCTGACCCAATATGCAGGAGAAACATTAGCTTCCATAGAGTTTCTGCATCTTGATGCATTATCAAATTATTTTCTTTAGTGGAAGACTGCATTTCAAAGTACATATCCATATCTCATCACCTTCCCTTCCTCACCACATCATAGAGTAAAAATATAACAAGTTGTGTGATTAATATCAAAACCCGTCTCATGGAAAATTATTTGGATATACGGTCATTTTTCACTCGTTCTATGAGATGAATTACACTAAGTTCTCTCAAACTAAAAACTTTCAAAGATTATTACAATAAACTATTGCAAGATACGCGGAAAATTATATATATACGACAATTTTTTTACTAATTCTATTGAACTATTAAAAATTTAGACGCATAAATGGGTGACCAAAAAACTTGGTCTCCGCAAATTATGAATAATAATGAGCAGTAATTATGAACGTATTGTTGAAATTAACGTTCGATTTATATTCAAAAGGAGGCTTGAACTTTGAACCTCAACTTTCTCGAACAATATAATATTGAACTAACTCGTATACATTGATATTTTGAATGTTATTGAGAAAAGTAAATCAAATAATAGAATGCATAACAGTAATCACGGCTTTAAGGAGTTCTACAGTTGCTCTAAAATAATATAATGGGGGCCACAATACCCTTTTCCACCATATAAATAAGCCCATCTCTTTGGTTTTTCTTCGCCTTCCACCACCAACTTCTTGTACTTACCTGAAAACTCCAACACAGCCAATCAATCCAAAGCTTCTGCCTTCCTATCAACCCAATACTAGTCGAAAAAATGGAACCCGCTGAGTTAACGCAACTCGAATATCTACTTTCTTCAAACTTAAACCAATACCCTTCTCATTTTGGCCTAATCCACAACACCACACCAGCATATCAATTTAACGGATTATCTAACAATTTGTATGAACTTCCCCAAGTTCAAGAATTCAATCTCCAGTCGACATGTAACTCGACTTCGGATGAAGCTAACGAGCAACAGGTTAGGATAATAAACGAGAGGAAGCAACGAAGAATGATTTCAAACAGAGAATCTGCACGGCGATCACGTATGAGGAAGCAAAGGCACCTTGACGAGCTTTGTTCGCAGGTCGTCCGGCTCAGAGCTGAGAATCATCAACTGATAGACAAACTGAACCAGGTTTCGGAGAGCCATGATCAAGCTATACAAGAAAATGCTCAGCTTAAAGAAGAGACTTCTGAACTTCGTCAAATCATCACAGACATGCAGCTCCATTGGAGGGTGTGATTTTTGGTCTTCCCTTTATGTCTCTTGTTCTTTAGTGATATCTTAATTAATGAATAAACGATAGACTAATTTATATTTGGATAATTTTATATGTATATTATGGTATCCATAAGAGTGTCTATAATATATATGTGGAATTCAATGATTGGAAGGTTAAAAAAATTTATTTTCAACCTCCAGAGATGTTATGCCACTTGTAAATTATGGACACCTTTATGGATACCATAATGTACAAGACAAAATGCTTCGGTCGGGGAATTGAAGATAAGTATAAATGCAGAAGGATAATTCTGCATGTACATTATGATAATTCTACATTGCTTTGTGCAGATGCAGAGTGTGTAGTTACTTAGTAATAAAAATAATAATTTTTTAACACGTTAGTTAATTTATAACCATCCTAAATGTAAATTATTTCATAATAGTTCGTAGAATATAAAAAAAGATTATGCATATTATCAATCAATTCGGTCAATAAAGTCTTCATTCCAAAAATATAATAAATAAATAAATAAATTGTTATTTTTTAAATTTCTTATAAAATAAATAAATAAATAAAGGTACAGGACCTATTTGTACCTTTTGCAAGGCATATTGATCTTTTTCATCATAAAATAATAAATATTGTACTAAAACACAGGCTAAAGATGTCGGTGCCAATAATCGAACATTAAGGATCATTTCTACATTGGAACCAACGTTGGAGGCGAAGAATAGAGCCTCCTTTATTGTGGCAAATCCAACTTTGCTGCGTATTCAACATTCCAAAAAAGTAGGACCATACTACATAAACATAATTGTTGACATGCGAGATGATCGAACACTCACACCTCAGGGGTCGGACATTATTTTATTCACGCGGGGTCCACGCTCCATGTGACGATCGTTCACCAAAATTCGGACACTTTGACATTTTCCCAAATCGTATATGAAGCCTGAAGGGAAGGTTCTGAAGCCGTGGGAGAGGTGCTATGCACAAGACCCTATAATTAGAGGATCACCAATTCACCATCCATGTTTTTTTTTTCTCTAACAATTTTAAGAAGATTTTTAGACAAAACCTTTTTAATAAAAGTTTAAAGAAATTAAGAGGAAAAAATAAATCCTATTGCCCAACTCACATAATATAGCCCTTTCGAAAACTAAACCCAATAAATAATCAAAAGGAGGGGGGAGGGGGGATGATATATACACTGAAATATTGAAAAACAACCCACAAATTAAAAACAAAATAAATAAAAAATTGATGTACATAAATATTATATTTATAATCTTTCCAATATTATGAACTACATCTTCCAAAATACATCATCCTTTTGCAAGAAATCACGTTTATTCCCAAAAAATTTAACCCAAAAGATTTTTTCAATATTGATGATATCCCTCGGGGTATATCTCAGTGGTGCAAAGGACAATGGTAAGGTATACTAAACCTTGCTGGCAGCCGCAGTGTGAAGGTTCGATTCCTAAAACATGGACTGAGACTCTTTGTGAGCATCAATGTACATGCAGCTCTTGTTCTCTGACCTGTTAGGGTACATCCCGCGATTAACCTCCCTCACCATGCTCCAGGGGAGAGGCGGTGGGGGACTCTCAGGGTTGGGGTTTAACCTTTTTTTTAATCTCCTTGTCAATATGTAGGGGTGGATATAATTCAATTTTTGACATTTGAAAATCAAACTACTTCAAATTCTAGTTCAAATCACTCTTTTAGATTTGGTTCGATTTAAAATTACGGTTTTGCAAAGAAAAAAAATCATATATTGAATAAATTAAATTATAAATATCAGTCTAAAATTTCACGTCAAAACATATATAGGATCATTAAAACAACACATCCCAACAAGAACACCAGCATATTAAAACAGCACCAGATGTGGTCCAAGTGTTGCCACCGAAGCTAATACGCCGAGGAGATCTCGTAACCAAGGTCCTTCTATCCGAGGTCCTGAGGCTCTAAGTAGCACTGCTCCCTAGAGATCCGGTCTTACACAAGGATCCTCCCTGAGTAATTGATGGGATACCCATCATAGAGCACAAGTGTCTTGTCTTGTCAACGTAGTGGCAGAGCCGTCAATTAATTAATGTATAACAGGCTAGGAAATCAAATGGGACACCTATAATTGGACATGTAAACTTACGAGATTAGGCCACGTGTACTCCCAACCAAGGGCCACGATCTAAGTTGTAATACTATAGATACTCCATACGTATCTCTCACAAGGGTAATGCAAGATTCAACACAAGAACAAATATAACATTCTTTACATTTTACTCTCTTGCAACATACACGAATTCATACTCGCATTCTAAAACATCGATTAGTAATTATTGTACAATCGTTATGCAAACGTTTCGCCGCATTTCGAACGTTCTTGTCCCGTGCCTTTGAGTCACTCTCACGTCCCCTTTTACTATTATTTCTAGACCGTCAACGTGTCTTACCATGTTGGATCAGGCTTACGTGTACGCGGGTGGGTCCGGTATTTGTTAGCAACATATTTTGGGGTCAACATATTGACGCCGTCTGTGAAAAATCATAATATAACCACGAGCAACCGTGTGGAAGAAGCTTATTGAAAAGAATATTTGGGCATCCCCCTTGAAAAAGGATTTGTTCTTGCAAAAGAATAAGTGGAAGTCCCACAACTTAGCAACAATCTGAGATCGGAACAGAAGAGAATAAGTTCAGAAGAGGATGTACTCCCTAGAAGGCTAAGAGAAAATGTAGGAATGCCCCCATCGACCAATGCCGATCGGCAACTGCCCCTGCAGCCCGGTATCGACCTCACCACTACCACAGAAGAGGTGGCATGCGGATGGCCGCTCAATTGTCAAGGGAAATGGCCTCCATGACCGCAAACATGAGGGACATTGCTAGTCAAAACATGACCATGAGGGAACTCATGGCCCAGCTGAGCCAGGGAGGCTTTCCCATTCCTCTCTATGCACCCCAAGAACATTATGACCAAGATGAGGAAGTTCAAAGCCAAAGGGTCGTACTGGCAGAATACAGCCAAGGCAGGAGCCCCATGGAGAGTAAAGTAGAAGTTCATGTTTCCTCCAATTATGCTACTGGCCGACCCACAGAGGCTCGGCATAGCCAGGACAACTTTCTACCAGCATATGAGCTAGAACAAAGACCTAGGAAGTCTAACAGCGTCTTTGACAGAATTAGCCCTGCAGAACCGAGACACAGACAACAGCAACAACAACGCGAGCCTCGGAATAGACCACAGCCCCCACCTTCGATGTCTTATCAGCCGGAGGAAAGGCATGAGAATGCCCCATGTATTGCTCTGCCTAGAAATAGGCGCCAAAGGAGGGAAGAGGATGCTAGGACCCAAGCTGGACCCTCTCATCAAATACCTAGGTATGAAGTCGAGGAAAATAATGACTCAGATGAGCAGCAAAGGTCCCGTGACTTGGACGATGACGATGAAAATCTGCCATTCTCAAGGGAACTAAGAAATGCCTAAGATACCAAAGTATGATTGGAGAGGGGACCCGAAAAAATACCTAAGCACTTATAAAACTCATATGAGCCTTAGAGGCGCCACCCCAACTGTGAAGTGTAGAGCTTTTCATTTGACGCTTAGTGGAGCGGCTGAAATCTGGTATAGTCGGCTATCGCCTAGGAGCATAAGGAGTTGGCCAGAATTCAAGACCACTTTCCTAAAAAGGTTTGCGGTGAGACAGGAGGGAAAGACCCCCATTCAGCGCTTTCAAGACATGAGGCAGGCACATGGAGAATCCCTGAAAAGCTTTTTATCACGTTTTACCGACAAAATGATGTATTGTGTGCAAGTCACCGATCATGAAGCTTTGTCAGCCCTAAGAGGAGGTCTGAATATGAACACCCTGTTCTGTAGGGACGTGCAAAACCAAGATCCCACCACCTAAGACGCCCTGTTGAAAATGATGAGGTGGGAGATTATTAATGAAGAATTAATTGAGCATCAAAATCGGGCCAGCGGAGGCCTCCCACCTCAACAAAGACAGCGCGAGAGGGGACCGACATCCCACCTGATGGACTACCAGATAAAACCCACCTGGGAATGGAAATTCAGGGAAGCACTTGTCACCACTACTTTGAACGCAATTCCAACTTTGGTATATGAAGATGTCAATCCAACAACTACCGACCTGCAAGCACGAACTTCACAACAGGCCCTCCGTAGAGATAGAGGTCGGGGGCGCAATTCAGGACCTAGGAATAGGCCTAATCAGAACTCCCCCGATTATTGTACGTATCACTGCTCCTACGGTCATGACACGTCTGAGTGCCAGAAGTACGCATATCGGAATTAATGGAAAAACCCCCAAGATAGGAGGAATGATTCGCCACAGGCGAACAGGCCCCCGCCTAGGAACGATCAGCGACCTAGGCATGAGGAGGCTGCTCCCCGCCAGCGAGATGTATCTCTTCGTCGAGCAGAGAGACCCAGGGAGGGACACAGGTATCGTAGGAACCGCCATGCACAAAAGGAGGCCCTTATTTATGAGATAGACACCATATTTGGAGGCCCTTAAGTGGGGGAGACTCGAAACGCAAAATGAAACTACGCCCGAGAGGCCAAGCGCCTCCCACTGACCAGTTATATCGCGGACAGTAGCTCCCGAAGAAACCAAGTACCATCCATCGTCTTCACCTAAGAGGACTCTGAAGGGGTTCATTACCTCATTGTAATGCACTTGTAGTAAGGGCTGTGGTGGCCCGAAATGGGCTAAAGAAAATGGTGGTAGACAACGGCAGCTCCGTTAACATCCTATTCGGATCTACCTTCGATAAGATAATCCTGGACCACGAATTGACGCCCACCACCACTCCTCTATACAAATTTATTGGGGATAGTATCACTCCGAAAGGAAAGATAACATTGGCAGTAGAAATGGGAGAGTCCCTTCAAACCACCATGAACTTCGTGGAATTCCTTGTTGTAGACAGTCGATCGGCTTACCACGGAGTCATGGGCAAGCCAGCCCCAAAGGAGTTAGGAGCCGTCACTTCCATCCACTACTTATGCATAAAGCTCCCAATTGAGAACGGGGTGATAATAGTGAGAGGTGACCAAAGAGGATTCAGGGAATGCAACCTGAGCTCCATCGGGAAAGTCAAGCCCCGAGACGTACATGCTATCCTGACATATGTGGATATGGCAGATGTCCCAAGTGAGGCCCCTCCCAAATGAGAGGATGTTGACATGATCGACGCACCTCCCGAGCATGAAGAACTCTCCATGATCGATGAGATCGATCTTCGCGTGATTGAGCATGAACCCCAAACAACCTCGGTTGAGGAACTAGAAAGCTTCCTGGTCGACCCCCATAACCCCGCAAAGGTGTTGAAAGTGGGCGTAGGCCTCAGCAACGACATGAAAGAAAAATTGAAAGACTTTCTCTGCAAGAACCTTGACGTCTTTGCTCTGAGGCATGAGGACATGGTGGGCATAGACCCCAAGGTCAGCTGCCACTACCTAAAAATAGACCCTAAGGTTGTCCCACACAAATATAAGAGAAGAACTCTCAACCAAGAAAGATATGAGGCTTTGAAGGAAGAAGTGCAGAAGCTAATCGAAAATAGCTTAATCAGAGAGGCCATCCACCTGAAGTGGGTCTCCAACCCGGTGCTAGTCAAGAAGCACAACGGTAAGTGGAGGGTATGAATTGACTTTGCCAATCTCAATAAGGCAATGCCCTAAAGACAGCTTCCCACTTCTGAGAATTGATCAATTGGTAGATTCCACCACCAGGCATGAGCTCCTGAGCTTCATAGAAGACTACTCTGGCTATAAACAAATATCTATGTACCCGTTCGATGTGAGAACACCTCCTTCATCATTGACAAAGGCCTTTACTGCCACAAGATGATGCCCTTCGGGTTGAAAAATGTCGAGGTCACCAACCAAAAGCTTGTCAACGAAATGTTTGTAGACCTCATCAGCAAGACAATGTAAGTCTATGTTGACGATATGCTTGTGAAAAACCTGAAGGCAGACGACCATGTGATGCATTTGGATAACACTTTTCGAATCTTCAGAAAGTACAGGATGAAGCTCAACCCCCTCAAGTGTGCTTTGGGCGTTGCCTTTGGCAAGTTCCTGTGGTACATCGTCAACTAAAGAGGAATCGAAGCCAACCCTGAAAAGATAAATGCCTTACTCGAGATGAGATCACCCCAGAACTCGAAGGAAGTCCATAGCCTAACGGGACGGGTGGCAGCCCTTAGCCGCTTTATGTTCAAGGTCACCGATAAATGCCTCCCATTCTTTAAGGTATTGAAAGTTAGGAAGAAATTTGAATGGAATGAGGAGTGTGAAGAGGCCTTTCAAGGCCTGAAAAGGCACCTAGGGCAGGCACCCCTCTTCTCCAAGCCTTAGCCCAGCGATATCCTCCAACTGTACCTGGCTGTTTCCAACGAGGCCATCAGCGCAGTCCTGATCCGAAAGGAAGGAGCCACCCAACTCCCAGTGTACTATACCAGTAAGGCACTCCTATCTCCAGAAACTCGCTATCCCGACATGGAGAAGCTAGCCTTATCCTTGATCACAGTTTTCTAGGAAGCCGAGGCCCTACTTCCAGGCACACACCATTCATGTGCTAACCAACTTCCCTTTGAGGCAAGTGCTATAGAAGCCAGATACCTCAGGAAGACTATTGAAATGGGCAGTGAAACTAAGTGAATTTAACATTGTCTTTAAAACAAGGGCAGCCATCAAGGGCTAAGCTTTAGTCGATTTTATAGTAGAGTTCGCCAATGTACCCGAGGTGGAAGAAGTTATGGAACCTGTTGAGCCCCCCACATGGAACTTGTTCGTAGAAGGTTTGACTGGAGACACAGGTTCGGGAGCTAGAGTAGTCCTGGTCAGCCCAGAAGGTCACAAATTGAACTCAGCTGTGAGGTTCAAATTTAACACCACCAACAACACTGTTGAATATGAGGCGCTCTTCACAGGCCTCAAATTAGCCAAAGAAATGCAAGTAAGGAGGCTACGTATCAACAGTAACTCTCAGCTAATGGTAAGCCAAGTGAGTGATAGTTTTTCAGCTAGGGATAAAACCATGGCCTCCTACTTGAAGATGGTGATGAACCTCCTCCCATCTTTTGAAAGATTCGAAATAATACAGATTACTCGCCTCGAGAACGCACATGCAGATGCACTCTATATACTCGCGAGCAGCAAAGACTTCGAGCTACTTGCCAATTGAGCACCTTCTCGTGCCATCTACCGAGGCTCCTAAAGTGATGTGGGTCGGAGGCACCCCCACCTGGATGCAACCAATCATAGCCTACCTAAAGAATCAGGTCCTGCCCACTAGCAAAGATGATGCCTACAGACTGAGAAGGAGATCAGCTCATTTCCTCTTCATTGATGACGTACTCTACAAAAGAAGCTTCTCCTCTCCTCTTCTTCGCTGCTGGGAGGAGACGAGGTCACCTACATTCTAAGGAAAATCCACGAAGGTGTTTGTGGCAATCACTCAGGAGGACTAGCCTTAGCATAAAAGGAATTGAGGCAAGGATACTACTGGCCCACCTTGAAAAAAGATGGGCTTCAATTCGTGCGCAAATGTGAGAAATGTCAACGGTTCTATCCCATTCAGAGACAATCGTCACAGGACCTTACAGCCGTCTCACCCGTGACCTTTCTCCAAGTGGGGCGTGGACCTGATAGGTCCCTTACCTAAGGACGGAGGAGGCGTGAACTTTGCCATTGTGACCATTGATTACTTCACAAAGTGGGTTGAAGCCGAACCGCTAACAAAAATCACAAAAGCAAACAACTCCAAATTCCTTTGGAAGAACATCATATGCCGATTCGGAGTTCCTCACTCCGTAGTTTCAGACAACGAAAGGCAATTCGAAAATAAGAAGGTCAGGAACTATCAAACATGTCCTCAAAAAGAAGTTGGATGCCTCAAAAGGAGCATGGGTTGATGAGTTGTCTCAAGTGCTTTAGGTAATCTGAACTACCACTAGAATCCCCATGGGGAAAACTCCTTTCCTCATGGCTTATGGAACCGAAGCAATGAGCCCTGTCGAGGTCGGATTACCATCACAGCATAGCCTGCACTTCAGCAAAATAATTAATGATGAGCTGAGGTTTAACCTTGACTTCATTGATAAAAGAAGGGAGGACTCCCAGCTGATGCTCGCTACTTACCAAAGGAAAATGACTAAATATTTCAACTCCAAGGTGAAGAAGAGGTCCTTCCGAATCAATGACCTGGTCTTCAGAAGAGTCTTCCTCTTCTCCAAAGGGCTTGGCGAAGGTACCTTAGGTCCAAACTGAGAAGGTCCCTACAGAATCAAAGAAAAACTCCGACATGGAACCTACAGAATTGAAAACATGGATGGCAGGGCACAGTCTCATCCATGAAACATTGAGCATCTCAGAATTTACTACTAATGATTGTACTGCACGCTGGACGGCCTTTCCCAGCTTATGTAATGAATTTTCAACTTCAATAAAATGTTATTAAAGTTTAGATACTACTCTCAGCGTAAGAGCCTCGGAGGAGAGGTCCTGATCCCCATCTCTGGGGTTACCTCGCCTGAACTCCAAGGCTCACTCCATATGCCTTCCTTTGGCGAGACTGAACGTCAAAGGGAGAAACCTCTACATGACTGCATCATCCACCATGTAGGGAAGCGTGTGAGTCTCAAAGGAGAGGTCCTAATCCCCATCTCTGGGGTCACCTCGCCTGAACTCTGAAGCTCACTCCACATGCCTCACTTTGGCGAGGCTGAACGCCAAAAGAGAAAGCCTCTACGTGGTTGTACCATCCACCATGTGGGGAAGCGTGGGAGCCTCGGAGGAGAGGTCCTGATCCCCATTTCTGGGATCACCTCGTCTAAACTCCGAGGCTCACACCACATGCCTCTTTTTGGCTAAGCTGAACACCAAAAGGAGAAGCCTCAGCAAGCACATCTCATCCACCATCGTTTCACCTCCCTAATTCGAACTCAATTGAAAGATCCAGTCAGATAATCAAAGTGCAATTTGGGCATTGTAGTTTATCTCAAGTGAGGAAAGTGCGGCCAGTTAAGTCATCATTTGTATTGCATGATTATTAACTCGTCCTTAAGCTTGATTATTACAAGTAATGGAAGTTAAGATGTCAAGTTCGGATTGTTAACTCAGACTTATGCGTGGTTATTTACCGAGGTCCTTTTACTTTCATTGATTTTCATTGATATTGAGTATTGAAACGACAATGTTGCAAAACATTAATTTTCATTGACATTGAACATAATATTACAAAGGGGGGACCGAGGCCCATACATCAAAATGAACTAAAGGCAAACTATGCTACTTAGGCTGAAGGTAGCGCTGCCTTGGCAGCAGGCGTCTCCGCAGTTTGAGTTTCAGAACTGTCTGCTTCCTTATCCTCTACCGCTTCGTCACCAACCGCTTCCTCAACAGGCGTCTGAGGTACTTCATCAACAAACTCCAACCTCAATTCTGATAGATTGACGTTAGAGAGAAGCTCCTCAACCCTATCCAGCATCTCAACATAGGCAAAGTTTCTCCAATACAACCCGAAGCTCTGATACTCTTCGGTGAGGTGGAAGTTGGTAATGTAATCCTTAACTGCCTCCTCCCTTACCCTCTTCAACTCGTCAACATGCCATTTTATTTGGCCTTCCAAAAACTTGTACGCATCATTAGCATCGGTCAGCTCTAAATTGGCCTGCTCCAGGGCCTCAGTTGTCACCTTCTGGTGATTATTAGAAATCTCCACCTTTTTAGTGAGGGAGGTCACCTTACACTGGGATTCGTACGCCTCCTTCTTCAAAACCTCAATTTGGGCGAAGGCAGATTCCAACTTGGCCGCATCTTCAATCTTTTGGGCCTTCATCTACTTCGTCTCAGCCCTTATTTTCTTCATCCTCCTTAGTGGAGGCCAACTTGTCCCTAAATGACTTATTCCTCGTCTGAAAGCCGACGAGTATTTCCCTGCACTTAAGTGGGAGGCCCAATGTCCTCACACTTTGGCTCACCAAGGCCCTGGTGAGGTTTACAACATCGTAGCTTGAGGCTTGCAGTTGCCACCTATCGGTCCAGAATTTGTAAAAACTCTCTGTAGTGCCACGAACCTTGGCGGCCAAAGCATCCAACAAAGTCGGTGCAAGCACCTCATCACGACCCGCAAGAAAATTGGGAGACTTACCCTGAGTCCTTGCTAGCCTTTGCTTGGCCGCCTCCTCCTTTGCTTTCTCTGCTGCCTTTTTGGCAGCCTCCTCCTTGACCTCCTTAGCTTCAGTTTTTCTCACCATTTCTACTTTCACTGCCTTCATGGTAGAGTCTAGCAGTTTAGGCTGAGGAAGGGCATCCTTGCTTGAATGGGACACCGATGTCCCGAATTTCCCCGAAGAACTGGTGACATGAACCAGCCTCCTTTTCTTGTGGGAGTCCTCGGGGACCTTTTATTTACTCCGAGGCTCCTTCCCCTTCTCAGACTTATGGAAGGCCGCCTCTCCTAGACCCCCTAGAGCTGCCATCCTTGGATAGCCTCTCCAACTAGCCCCTGACCTCCTTCGTCGCACTGGAGCTCGACTTCAGAGGCCTCGTCCCCGCTATAGAGTTTGCCCTCAGAATCGAAGCCATGTCTGGGACGGGATACTCTCTTCTCTTGAATTTATCTGTAGATACAATAGGTCAGTACTAAATATCAATCATGTATAAATTTGATCAAGTGTACGTGCTTGTTATCCTTGGAAGTCATCAGTTTGAAATCTACGAAGTATCGGCTTCAGTCTATGAGGTGGTCAAAGTGGCCCAAGCTTTAAAGGCCTCTTATATATGTCCTCGATGACCTCGAACTCCCCCTTGCTAAGCTCAAACGTTGTACTTGAATCTGCAAAATAAGTGGCAACAGTTAGCAAAAATTGAGAAACTACTTGGCAAAATGTAAACATCGTAGGCTTGGACACTCACCAGCTTCGTAGTACTGGGACGGTACTGTGCAAGCCACGACCTTGTCCCCCTCAACCGCCTACCACTTTCCCCGAAACCAGAACCACGATTCCTTTCATCCCTTGATGGAAGAAGCCAGTCCCACCAAAAAAGGTGCGTGAGCTCCCCAGGGTGTGATATAATACCACCCCTTCGACTCGTCTTTACCCAACACACGAAACTGAAAAAACGTCTGAAAGACATGCAGAGGCATAGCCTTCCCTAACGACACTTCTTACCACAAGAAGTATGACCCCACTAGTTGGCTCTACCCATTCGGCAGAACCTGGATCAGTGACAACATAAAGTTCCTAAGCACAGACCTAAAGAAGGGGTGCAGAAGAAGACGCGTGCTTGCCTTGAACAGGTATTCACTTACAGCCACACACCCGAGCCTCTAAAAATATGCCCTTTCGTGGGCCTCGGGGACTAACATCTCCACGTAATGGGGGACGCAATACTTCTCCCTAATTTCCTCCAACTTCTTCAAGGTCTTGTTTGACGCTATCCTAGCAGCCCTCCATTCTTCCTCATAATATATAGGCTCTTCGACCATGGCGTAATACTCCACCTCAGATTTTCCACTCATAACAGCCCCGTCACCTAACCTAGCTATGGTCACCAACTCTCTATCTCAAGTGAACTCCATATCAAAAGTTTGGAAAATCACAAAAAGAAATGATTCTTGCAAAAAATACCTACGGGAATGACTAACAAACGATGAACTACAAAACATCGGAGTTTGAAATCGGAGAACAACTTTGGGCGTCGAAAACAACGAAAGGCAGAAAACACAGAAAGTAAACGGTGAAGAAAGGTTCAAAATAGAAGTCTTTGGCCTTTTATAGGGAGCCAAGACGAACCCCAGCCCTTAGATGAAGGCCCTATGAATCTCAGCCCTCCAATTTTAGGTTAAATCTAAAGCGTAGAATTCAAATCGTTTTGAAATCTACGCCTCATATTCGAATGTGCTCCTCATGCACCTCTTCAAACGCGTCTTCTTCTAGAAAGTCCAGCTGTAACCATCATTGCACATTCAATGTAGCAGCCATACATGCCTTGAAAGTTGAAACAGTTTAGTTGCATATTCTTGGTAACATGCGCAAAACATCAAATCATTGGCACAAACATCAAAGACAATCATATCTTAACAAGCCTCGACAGGTTCGATCCACTCATCGCCTCGATTTCTTCTTCTGCTTCTTCACAGATTCAGCCACATCTTCACAAGCCTCGGCAGGTTCAATCCACTCACCGCCTCAGTTCTTCTTCTGCCTCTTCGCAGTTCAGTCACATCTTCATAAGCCTTGGTAGGTTCGATCCACTCACCGCCTCGACTTCTTCTTCTTCTACCTCTTTGCAGTTTAGCCACATCTTCACAAGCCTCGGCAGGTTCGATCCACTCACCGCCTCGGCTTCTTCTTCTGCTTCTTCGTAGATTCAGCCATATCTTCACAAGTCTCGGCAGGTTCGATCCAATCACCGCCTCGACTTCTTCTTCTACTTCCTCGCAGTTCAGTTACCTTTTCCAACCACAGGAACATCACCACTTTCAACTCCAACCATGATATAAATATCTATACTTGGACTTGGGGGACTATTAGCTAAGGTACAAAAAAATTCTCAATTTTTACCCTAAACCCTTCGCCATAATAAAAGTCCACGCATTACATAAAATGACCATACTTGGACTTGGGGGACTATTGTTACGTGTTGACACACTTGGCCGACCTATTGAGGCCTATGGCCCACTTCTGTCGAACCACGTGGCATCTTATCCGAAGCCCCCATCCCAACAGGAACACCAGCATATTATAACAACACCAGATGTAGTCCAAGTGCTGCCATCGAAGCTAATACGTCGAGACGATCTCGTAGCCAAGGCCCTTCTATCCGAGATCCTGAGGCTCTAAGCAACACTGCTCCCCAGAGATCTGGTCTTACACAAGGATCCTCCCTGAGTGATTGATGGGACACCCATCATAGAGCACAAGTGCCTTGTCTTGTCAATGTAGTGGCAAAGCTGTCAATTAATTAATGTGTAGAAGGCTAGGAAGTCAAATGTGACACCTATAATTGGACATGTAAACTTACGAGATGAGACCACATGTACTCCCAACCAAGGGCCACGATCTAAGTTGTAATACTATAAATAATCCCCATGTATCTCTCACAAGGGTAATGCAAGATTCAACATAAGAACAAATACAACATTCTTTACATTTTACTCTCTTACAACATACACGAATTCATACTCGCATTCTACAAACATCGATCGGTAATTATTGTACAATCGTTATGCAAACATCTCGTTGAATTTCGAACGTTCTCATCCCGCGCTTTTGAGTCGCTCTCATGTCCCCTTTTGCTATTATTTCTAGACCGTCCACGTGTCTTAACGTGTTGGACCAGGTGTATGTGTACGTGGGTGGGTTCGGTATCTGTTGATAACATATTCTGGGGTCAACATTATTAATAAAAGGAAAAGAAATGTGTGAGTTTAAACTAAAATCTAAATTCAATTGTATATTCAATTACAATGGGCAGTTGATGAATATTCTTTAGTGGCAGTTGTTCATAACTTTACCTAATTTGAAGATTTTGCACTAACAATTGTGATAACTGATGAATATTTGTATATGAGTTGATTAACTAATTGAGATAGATAATTGTCTATTTTGGTATCAAGAGCTTGAACTATTTCTAATTTTTAAAAGTTTATTTTTTTTCATTTTTATTTTCTAAGAATTTTTTTTATTTTTTTAGATTTTTTTTTCGAATTCTAGTTTTTGTGTTTTTACTAAAAATTCGAAAATGTTTTTTTTTTAATTACTGATTACGGATAAACACGGATATGACACTATTCAACAAAATCATTGACGAAATAAGATCCTCACCCCCTCCCCCGGGGCGGCTCCCCACCCATCTCCTAAAGCAATAAAAATGAATAAAGATTTTTGTTGTAAGGTGTAAAGTGTTGTCATTGATATGTGCCCAAACCTATGGCATCCACAGGGATGGAAAAATCTCGACAGAGATGGGTATTAATTGAGCCATCCCACCTCATTTAACATTACTTAAAAAATTAAAATTAATTATCAAACTCAAAAACATAAAAGATATAAAATATTAAACACAGCAAATGAGTCCCATATCCTGAACCAAGAGCCTACCCCAAACCCACCCCATTGTCATTACTAATCGTTCTACATCTGAAGTGCAAATTATGTGGGACAATTCCTCCTTCATGCAAGGAATAATCCTTTGTTTTAATCTTGTACTCTTATTGAGCCGTAATTATCATATATACTTTCAAAGTACAAAAACAATTCCACTATATGATGCATGACTTCCCACGTTCAATGGTGGATCTGGCAGTGGGCTGCACTTGACTGTAACAAATTGTTGTCCAAGTCTAGATCCACTAAAAATGGTACTTTTAGATGAAAATTGGTTTTAATTTTAATCTATAGCCCAATAACAATCCATATCACTTCGCTAACCCAGTCAATTCTTAAACTAGTATTTTACTTATTTTTAAATTTAAGCCTTATTATTTGTTTGACTCGGCCTAATTTTTAAAACTAACTTGTTTAACTTTTAGTCCATTGTCCATTCCACTTGATTTGATTCCTTCCTTTTTTCTTTCTTCAAAACTCGACCACAAGTACATTTAACTTTTGAAAATCAAATTGAAATTTTTTTCAAACCTTTAAACCCTAAATATTTTCACCCACCCATCAGAGTCATCAACTGTCGACCACAAATCGTAGCTATTGTAAATTGTAAGTATTTTCATATTTTCAACCACTAATTTGATTATCCATAAGATGTCTACTCGACTGCTTCATTTACATTTTAACCGTTGTCTTTTATCTTAACAAAAGCATTCGGAAGAACTATTGACTGACATTGCACAAGGTTGGTCCTTGGGAGACTGTGTTTAAGGGACTTTGGGTTATGGGTGCCTATTGCCAATTGAATGTTTTTACCAGATGAACTTAACAAGAAATCGTCAATTGAATGTTTTCAGCCTACCACTGTGCAATTTCCAATTGAATGTTTTGACCTTTTGTATTTCAGCCTGTCAATTTGAATTACTGTGCAATTGGACCAAACAAAAAATCAAGAATACATAAATGATATATTTGAAATGCAAAGGTATCTTCTGTATAAATGTGTTTGATGGTTATCAATTTATGTTTGTGGATTATTGAAATGTTTTGATTTTTATGCTTTTAGATTTAAAAGGACAGAAGAACAACCTTCTGCTAAGAAGTGAAGATCCTTGTGATTTTTCTTTTCAAATAGCAACAAATCCGAGGTGCTCTATTTCCTAGAGTGTCCATTCTTCCAATTTTATCTTCTACAGTTGAACAATGCCCATCTTCCAAATTTGATTTGGAACCATTTGATTACATTAAACTGAATCCAAGAAATGAACATTTATTCAATGAATGCTGTCAGATTAGGCAGACCTTATCAACCAAAACTTTTAGAGTATCAGAGCAAGGAATGTGGAAAGCAGAAACGTAGAATACGACTTTTTTTGTTATACATGAATTTTATTCAAATATTTTTGCCCCCGTAACATTAATTCCTGGCTCCACCCCTGCCCACGTTCTTTAATTAATCAAATTATGCCGTTATCTCTATTCCTATATGTAGGAAAATAAGTCGCTAGTGGATGAAACCAATTGTATAAGTTTTATTCAAATGCAATAGCCGACTATTGAAATTAATAACCACAAGATAAATGATTTCAATTTATCAAAAAAATTCTGTTTCAGAATCTTCAAACGGCTGAAAAAAATATTTAGCAACACAAAATTAGAAATATAAGTTAACTGCAGGCTAAAACTGTAAACGATGAATATGGAAGCTGCACACTATGGAACTACAAACTACATGAATTAAATAGTAATGCGAAAATAATCTGTAGAAAGAGAACACAAATTGCAGCAGATTTCAAACCGAGGCCTGTGCGTGCACAGTTTCCTTAAGACAGTTTCGCCCCCTCACCATAGGTGCTGGAGGTTCAGTTCTAGCGGCTGTCTCCCAGGATACAACGGTAATAAGCAGAATCCGAGCACCGCTGTCCTACTCTGGTGAATTGATCTAGTATCTGAACAATATCACCATAAGAACAAAACCTTACTGGACAAGGAATGCAGAAAAGAAGAAACTGTGTATGCAAGAATGCAGGTGAGATTTTCGAGTGTGTTAGATTGCTGGAGAATGAGCCTTTTTATAGGCATATTTTCCATTAATATTGTGATCATTGGGAGTCCATTGGAGTTACTTCCCATTAACATTATGACCATTGGGAGTCCATTGGAGTTTTTTCAGTTTAGAAACTCAAAAGTCATTGCATAAGGCCAAAAAAAATTGGCAAAATGTGGGCTCTCCGATGGGGCCATTTTTTCCTTGTTCGGTCCAACATTCGTGTGCACAGGTCACACCCGCACCCAAATTCAAGGTTCGAAGGCCATTTCGGTTCGTGATTTGCACTCCCCTGCGCACGCACGTGGAAAGAGCCTTTATGCTACACATGATTACACATCTCCAAAGCATAGCCATATATAAAGTGGTTTGAGTTTCCTTGATTTTCCTATGTGGGATAAATGCATTTTTTTCCCATAAAACCAACTTCCAATGACCAACTTTGAGCTTCAATTTCTCATTCACCAGAACTTCATTTTTGGCAAATAAATACATGAAATCGATATTCGCGCGGAGGAGAACACATATCAACTTTGATATTCCACATTGGACCAATGGGTCCCATCGAAAATTGTGCCAAAATTGAACCGCTCACTCAATTTTTTCCAACAATCCCTCAATGAATGAAAATTGGAAGAGACACGAGACGTGAGACGCAAGACTTGGTGATAAAGTTCAGCGGTTGAATCCTGCATAGGATAGGTAGGTGTTACCATTTTAACCTTCCCTTGTGAAAGCATATTTACTTTATTGGCTGACCAGTAGACGCGATGTCCTTGAATTGTTCTGCCGTTTGTGTAAACGATGATATACCTCACACAGGATTCTTCCTAACATAATCCAGTTGTCATTGTTACGTTCGTTTTGGCCATGAACATATGCCTGATTCTGTGAAAGTTCTTAAGAATTGAGCCCCACACAATTCTCTTAGAAGCGGCACCACTTCTCTCTCACATAGGTGATTTCTTATTACAAGTAACCTGCATTACTTGACTCGATTTACGACACATAAGAATCATTAAAAGCCTATTGCTTAACCTTCAACCTTACGGGCATCACTGTTACATCATAGGAATGGACAATAGGTAATACCCCCACAGTGATTTTATCAAATCTTAACAGTTAGGTTTTCCCATTGAACCTATATCTTGGGATCTCCAGTCAACTAGGTTGGGTTTTCCTTTGTAATGACTTATTCTTTCAAGGGCTTAAGTCTAATTCCTTTCGATGATTTCATAACTTACTCTCTATTTAACCCTTTGGTTAGCGGATTCGCAATGTTATCTTTTGACCTTATATCGTCAATAGTGATAACTCCAGTTGAGAGTAGTTGTCTTATGGTATTGTGTCTACGATGTATATGTTTAGACTTACCATTATATATGTTACTCTGTACCCTTCCTATTGCTGATTGACTGTCACAATCTATGCAAATTGTTGGCACATGTTTTGACCATCTTGGAATATCCTCTAAGAAGTTGCGCAACCATTCATCTCTTCACCACATTTATCTAGAGCTATAAACTCAGATTCCATCGTAGATTTGGCTATAACCGTTTACTTAGAGGATTTCCACGATATGGCAGCACCACCCTATGTGAACACATATCCACTGGTGGATTTTGATTCTTTTATATTAAATATCCAATTAGCATCACTGTATCCTTCAATGAGTGTTGGATATCTAGTATAATGTAGTACATAGTCACGAGTATATCTTAAGTACCTTAGTACTCTTACAATCCCTCTCTAGTGATCAGCTCCTGGATTACTCGTGTATCTACTCAGTTTACTGACTTTGTATGCTATGTCTGGTCTAGTACAACTCATTAAGTACATTAGACTTCCGATAACTTTCGAGTATTCTACTTGAGAGATACTTTCTCCTCTGTTTTTAAACAGATGTTGACTCGTATCTATTGGTGTTCTAGCCAAGCCAGTATCATCCTTATGGAATTTTACTAAAATTTTGTCCACATAATGTAACTGACTTAGAACAAGCCCATTTGATGTTCTTGAGATTTTCATTCCAAGTATAACATCAGCTAAACCTATATCTTTCATGTCAAATCTCGAGTTTAACATATTATTAGTGGATTCAATCATCTTATTATCACTACTAACAATAAGCATGTCGTCAACGTAAAGACATAAGATGGCATATCCATCTTTAGTGTCTTTGACGTAAACACATTTGTCACATTCATTAATTTTAAATCCACTCTCAATCATGACATTGTCAAATTTTTCATGTCATTGTTTTGGTGCTTGTTTCAAGCCATATAGTGACTTCACCAGTTTACAGACTTTCTTTTCCTATCCTGGTGACGAAAATCTCTCAGGTTGTTTCATGTAAATTTCTTTTTCTAAATCTCCATTTAGAAAGGAAGTTTTAACATCCATTTGATGTACTTCAAGATTTCGCAAAGCGGCAATCGCAAGTATCATCCTAATAGATGTTATTCTCGTCACTGGAGAATACGTATCAAAGTAATCAAGGCCTTCCCTTTGTTTGTAGCCTTTAATTGCCAATCTGGCCTTATACTTCTCGATAGTTCCATCTGCTTTCATTTTCCTTTTGAAAATCCATTTGCAGCCTAGTAGTTTGCTTCCTGGAGGAAGATCCACTAGCTCTCATATATGATTTTGCAGTATGAAATCTATTTCACTTTCAATGGCTTCTTTCCATTGAGATCCTTCCGAGAAATTCACTGCTTCTTGATAACTTTGAGGTTCACTTTCTAGCATATAGGTCAGAAAATCAGGACCATAAGATTTTTCTGTCCTTTTCCGTTTGCTGCGTCTAACCTCAATCTCTTCTTCTAATTCTTCGTTCTGACTATTTTCAGTCATTGTCTCATATGTTCGTTTAGAGGAGCTTGCTTTCTCTTTGGACCAGTATGGAAATACTTCTTCAAAGAATGTAGCATTCCTTGATTCCATTATCGTGTTTTTGTGTATGTCTGGAATTTTTGAATCATACACAAGAAAACGATACGCATTGCTATTATGTGAATAGCCAATGAAGACACAGTCTATAATTTTCGGACCTATCCTTACCTTCTTTGGTGGTGGAACAGCCACTTTAGCAAGACACCCCCACACTCGCAAGTGTTTATAGGTAGACATTCTTCCTTTCCATAACTCATAACGGGTCTTTTCCGATTTCTTTTGGGGCACCTTATTTAAAAGGTAATTTGCTGATAACACAGCTTCCCCCCACATGTTCTGAGGTAACCCAGAACTTACGAGCATTGCATTCATCATCTCTTTTAAGGTATGATTTTTCCGTTCAGCAACACCATTTTGTTGCGGTAAATAAGGGATGGTGGTTTCACGTATGATTCCGTGTTGTGCACAGAATTCAACAAATGGTGCTTCATAATCACCACCTCGATCACTTCGCAGCACCTTAATTTTCTTATTAAGTTGATTCTCAACTTCATTCTTATAGAGAAGAAATTTCTCTATAACATCATCCTTGCTTTTAAACAGATATATATAGCAGTATTTTTTGCTATCGTCGACAAAAGTAATAAAATACTTGTTGCCACCTCTTGTTTATACAAGTTTTAGATCACACACGTCACTGTGAACTAAATCTAGTGGTTCTGTGTTCCGTTCAATTGATTTAAACGATGACCTTGTCAATTTTGTTTCAACACAAGTTTCACACTTATGTTTGGAATCGTTATTGAACTTAGGTATGCAGTTAGAGTTAACTAGTTTTTGTAAAGTATCATAGTTAACGTGTCCTAATCTACCATACCACAAATTGGAAGACTCAAGCAAATAAGCAGAAGAACTTGTTTTATTCATTTTTAGTTTCACAACCATTACATTGAGTTTAAACATACCGTTGGAAACATAACCTTTTTCTAACAAACATTCCACTTTTTGACATAATGACTTTGTCTGACTCAAAAACAATGCGGAAATCATGCTTATTCAAAAGCGATCTGGACACTAAATTCTTGCGAATTTTCAGCACATAAAGCACGTTGTTGAGAGTCAACTCCTTTCCCGAGGTCATCTTCAGAACCACTTTTTCTTGACCCTTGATTTCAGAAGTTACTGAATTTCCCATGAACAACTTCTCTCCATTCTCAATAGCTTCGAACATATCAAACATCTCTTTATCAGAGCACACATGTCTTGTAGCACCGGTGTCAATCCACTACTCTTTAGGGTTTGAACCCACCATGTTTACTTCAGAAATGACTACTGCGAGATTCAGCTCCAACACCTCTTGTGCCATGCAGTCAACCACGTTCACTTCTTTCTTCTTCTTCGGTAATCTGCACTCCGAAGACTTGTGACCCACTTTGTCACAATTGAAGCATTTCCCTTGGAATTTCTTCTTGACAATTTCACATTTTGGTCCTTGCTTGGTTCTTTTGCCACCGGATGGCCCAGACTTATTTTTGTAGCTCTTACTACTTTGACCAAGCTCCACAACATTGGCTTTGGCCACTCCAGGATTGAACCACTTCTTCTCGAAACGCTTGTTGTCTTCTTCAATTCGAAGTCTAACAATGAGTTCTTCGACGTTCATTTCCTTTCGTTTGTGTTTCAAATAGTTCTTGAAATCTTTCCACGTACGGGGCAATTTTTCTATAATTGCAGCCACCTAAAAAGTTTCGCTCAACATCATTCCTTCGGCATGAATTTCGTGAAGGATCACTTGGAGTTCTTGCACTTGATTGATAACAGTTTTAGAGCCCACCATCTTATAGTCTAGGAATTTGTCGACTATAAACTTTTTAGCCCCGTCATCCTTAGTTTTGTATTTTCGGTCCAAGGACTCCCACAATTCCTTAGCAGTTTTCATGGTGCTATACACATTGTACAGCGCATCTGCTAGGCTGCTCATGATATAATTTCGGCACAGAAAATCTGAATGCTTCCAAGCATCAAGTGCACTCAATGCTTGCACATCTCCCTCGCCCTCATTAAGCTTTGGAGCAGTTTCAGTCAAGAATCTCGCAAGATTCGAGGTGGTCAAGTAAAAAATCATTTTCTGCTACCACCTTTTGAAATTCAAGCCATTGAATTTCTCCGATTTTTCTCCATGATTAACTGGAACAGTTACAGTTTGGCTAGTTTGGCTCACAAGATGACTTGACATTCTAGCCACAGTCTGAGCCACAACGGAGCTTGGCCCTTGAACCACATTAGAACCCACGGCCTGATTTCCAGCGGGAACATTTTGGGTCACATCCATGTTGTTCGATTCGATTGCCATTTCTGAAAACAAACCAAATATTAGTTCCAAGTAACTAAAATTCAGTTAATCTAAAAACCAACTCTTGTTTTCTGAATTTAGAAACTGTCTTAAGCTTGTAGGAAAACAAGTCGCTACTGGATAAAACCAATTATATAAGTTTTATTTAAATGCAATAGCCGACTATTGAAATTAATAACCACAAGACAAACGATTTCAATTTATCAAAAAAAAACTCTGTTTCAGAATCTTCCAACGGCTGAAAAAAATGTTTAGCAACACAAAATTAGAAATATAAGTTAACTAAAATAGTAAACGATGAATCTGAAAGCTGCACATTATGGAACTACAAACTGCATGAATTAAATAGTAATGCGAAAATACTCTGTAGAAAGAGAACACAAACTGCAGCAGATTTCAAATCGAGGTCTGTGCGTGCACATTTTCTTTAAGACAGTTTCGCCCCCTCACCGTAGGTGCTGGAGGTTAAGTTCGAGCGGCTGTCTCCCAGGATACAACGGTAATAAGCAGAATTCGAGCACCGCGGTCCTACTCCGGCGGACTGATCTAGTATCTGAACAATATCACTACAAGAACAAGACCTTACTAGACAAGGAATGCAGAAAAGAAGAAACTATGTATGCAAGAATGCAGGTGAAATTTTCGAGTGTGTTAGATTGCTGAAAAATGAGCCTTTTTATAGGCATATTGACCATTAATATTATGACCATTGGACTTACTTCTCATTAACACTGTGACTATTGGGAGTCCGTCAGAGTTTTTTCAGTTTAGAAACTCAAAAGTCATTGGAGAAAACAAAAAAAAATTAATAAAACGTGGGCTCTCTGATGGGGTCATTTTTGCCTTGTTCGATCCGACATTCGTGTACCTGGGTTGTGCCCGTACCCAAGTTCAAGGTCCGAAGGCCATTTTGGTTTGTGATTCGCACCCCCCTATGCGCGCACGTGGAGAGAACATCTATGCTACACATTATTACACATCTCCAAAGTATAGCCATATATAAAGTGGTTTGAGTTTCCTTGATTTTCCTATGTGGGATAAATACATTTTTCCCACAAAATCAACTTCCAATGACCAACTTTGAGCTTCAATTTCTCATTCACTCGAACTTCATTTTTGGTAAATAAATACATGAATCGATGTTCACGCGGAGGAGAACACATATCAACTTTGATATTCCACATTGGACAAACGGGTCCCATCGAAAATTGTGTCAAAAGTGAACCGCTCACTCAATTTTTTCCAACACTATATTTTCATAGAAATGCAGGTGGCAAAAATACAAGATATAGAGTGACATTTGTGTTTAAAGGTTATTAACAAAGATCTAACCTACGATTAAAGATAAAGAAAAGAGGAAAGGGAGAAACAAATGGCAGTTCTCTAAGAACACGAATGACCTATCTGAAGAAATGATGGAGAAAATACACCTGAAATAGATAAAGAAATGGGTAATTATATTAGTGATACGAAAATTGTTAGTTACACATTTTTTTTATTTACTTAAATAGCTTTAAGTAAATTTACATAAATAAAATTTTAATATATTTAATTATTTATTACATGAATTAGTTTATTGTTCCACCACAATAGTAAACCTAGTATTTTCCTTACATTTTCCCCCTCATTATTAGACGGCAAAACTCATCAATTTTTTTGATCAATTACGGACTATTGAACATGAGGATTAAGATACTTGTACAAACTTTGGTTGACAAAAACTTCCACTCACTCTCACATGCATGCGGTCTCCATATGAATTAAATAATTCTGACATGTAGACCTCACCTTTCCATTGTAAGTGTAAGTAAAAGATTTTGTACAAAAATATTAGTACATATTGCATCTTCCTTGAACATGAATATCACTACCGACTTGGCTTAAATATTATATTATAGATTTTTCTCTTCTGCAGCCAACTAAATCAAGAAGAAGCCAGAAGAAACCATTCCACCGCCAAACTCTCCAGAATCTTGCTGCCTTCTTGCCACCGCCATATGGGAACATTGTAAGAGCAGAAACCAATGCAGTAAATTTATTTCTAAAGTTGTACAAGAGTATTTTATTAAAAGAAAAATTTAGATTCTTTTGAGGTTTGAAATACAACCGAAGCATAAACCTCCACCACCATTAATTCCTCCGCCTCAAGTTGCGGCGGTGCCATAGCCATTTGGTACTACAATTCCACCAATAGCAACCAATATTAGTCTTATAAGCACTGTCACACAAGGTACCAATACTCCAACAAAATTTTCATTTTCATTTTGTTGGGAATATTGGGTGATTTGTGTGTAGATAAATATATCAACTAAAAATTATAAATAACACAATTCAATTAAATAACATAAACATGATTCAAAATAATGTAAACATAAGAAGAGGGTTAAAAAAATCAAGCCTTGGGAGTTATATCGAAGACGCTGTCCTAAAGTCGTGTTGCCTCCCATTCGTACTGGTTCTTTCGGCACTACACGATTCCAAGATAAAACTCATGTAGTTTTTCTTCTATGTGCACGATCATAGGGAGATAAAAAACTAGCCTCACATCAAGTTGCCACAAACTATAGAAATATAATATAAAATATAGATGTAGTACTTTATTTTTCCTTGTATCTCAAGTTTTTTTCTCAATGAAAGAACTCCCTTTTATAGGGATAAATTTAACCCCATAATTAAACCATTAAAATATAGGTTACCATATGTTTTAATTTTATATTAAAACTTAAAATTAAAGTTCTTTAATCTTTTGAAAGATTGAAACTTCTTTTAAGTTATAACAATCCCCCACAAGTTTTAAACTTTCAAAAAAATTAAAAATATATAATAGTGGCAACATAATACTGTGCAATAGGTGAAGGAATCTTTTGGTCTTGAAACCCACTTAATAATAACAATTTCCATTTGAAGGAGTCATAATGAACTAAGCCTTGAATTAGGCCCATTTGATCAAATTTCAATTGTTCCACTCAGAGTATCGATTTAGACTCAGTTCATTGTGGCTAGCGCTCTTGATTCTAGTATGAGCCTCTAGGGAATAGCCCAATCCTATACCCACGGCCTCATGGTAACTCTTACATAGGTGAGTCCTCCAAGGGGATGTGTGTGTGACCCACACCTCGCGAGAATTCTATCATCGGTACTCATTTAGGGTTAAACCATTTCTAACATCACATTATTATTATTAGTACTATCACTATAAGGATGAGCACAAATAAAATAGTGTTATTATAAGTCAGAACTCCCCTTATGGGCTCAAACTCATCCCTCTCGATGATATATATCTATGCACTTCAATATATTCATGTCCCTCTTGGACAATAATTTAGTACCATAATATTTGCACACTCTTATTTTTAGCTTGCACATCAGCACATCTGTAAAATCTTCTAAAACATTTTAAAATATCAAAGTCACGTTAAATATTATAAGATAAATAATGAAACTTAAAGTTGGCTTCTGATCACATGTTGAAACATATGCATCCATTCAACTCTTGTATTCGACTTCCGTATTCCAAAGATATCCATCATGTGGAGCTTCTTTGAAAATGTTCCGTGTCTACAAATACTTCTAAACATTTTCACAAAATATTTCACAATATATAAGAATAACTTAGATAAATTTAAATAAAAGTATGACATTTTGATATTCATCCAACTTTTCTTCGAGCATTGACCAAAGAAATGAAAACTATATTAAATAGTTTAATATCCCCACATTTCAAGGATATCCAACCTGAATTGAGTAAATATATGATCTAACAATTTATCTCTTTTGATAGGATTAAACTTTGTGAGGAGATGATTGATGCATATGTTTATCAACCTCACACTTTCACGACTTCTATCCATCAATAGATCTAGAAATTCTAATATATTCGCAAAATATTTTTTTCATAACAGTAAGATTTAAGACACTTGCACACGCCCTTTTTTTCACGTCTAAATATGGATCAATAAAATCATTTTCGTTGCTAATCACCTTTTTGACTCAAAAGAATAAAAGCTCATACCAAACACCTATTTTTTCCAATTCATCCATTAGCCTCTTTTCTTTTGACATTTTTACAAGTCACGTTCATAAGGCTAAATTTTCACATGTCTGAAAGAGTTTATACATTCACATCTTTTATAACATAAATTTTAGTACACAATACAGATACATGTATCATAACTTTAAATTACATTTCAATTTTAAAATATAACATCTAAATAAGTTGCATGTTCTTGTCAAACAAGAATATACCGACACCCCAAATCACATTTTCTGCCACTACAATTAATCAAATAAGGTCTTAAAAGACATCATAAAAAAGACATGCCATTCATATAAATGTTTTACATTTGCCAAAAGTCCAGAACATGAAATAAAACTTCAGATATCATTTCTTCTTGATTTTTGTGTCTTTATCCTTGATTTAAAATGGCTTATTTAACTTTAAAAAAAAATTCTTAATTGTCACTTTTGTGAAAACTAAAATACTTCATTAAACAGACTTTTCCGACTCTTACAATAGGCACGGACCCAATTTAAACCAAGCCATTCTACTTGTGGAACTTCTTTACCATATTTCAAAAGTAACGGAGGCCAATACACCACCAAGGACAGAGGTGTCTAATATATAAGTTTTATCAGGCACCTTAGTTTAGGTTTGATTGACTTCAAGGCCAAAACATATCTCTTAGAAACTGTTCTTATACCAAGTTAACGGACCATGAATTTCATTATCTAGAACGAGATAATGTTCAAGCTTCCCAGAAAGAATTCAACAAACAAGTTTTACAAAATTGTTTAGCTTAACGTGGTAATGGAGACGATGAAGACAATAGGATTTATGCCTACCAGATGCAACCCATAAATGCTAGTAAGAATAGAGTGAGAGGCACGGATACAGTATATTGTGCTTTCGATGGAGTCATGTATGATGGATTGAAATCATCGATTACTACTGTATAAGGGCTTGTTTTGATTTCAATAAAATTTGATCAGGGGTAGCATCATTAATATGATGGTTGTTATAATTTTCCCATGGCTATAATGTGGTTTAATGACTGACAATAACCTTCGTAAGGAAATTCATATGTTCCTCTAAAATTATGGCCAAATTAATTTTCATGTTAAACTTTAAACTGATATAGCACACAGGTTGGCAGGTTCATTGCTTCAACATTTATGAAAATAAATTTTCATAACCTGTTTTGACTACCTTTTCCTTCTGAAACCCCCCTGCCCCACCCCAAACAAACAATAAGTCACTGACCAAAGGTCTAAATGGATAATCCATTTTGATTGCACAATCTGTCAAGTCTCCTAATTATATCACTCACAGTGAAGAGTTAACAAGAATTGAATTGGTTTTCAAATTTTGAGTCACGAACCATAACCATATAAAAGAAAAGAAACCAGAAGATTTTAGCTGTAGAGGGCTTCACATTGTCACTATATAGATTGCTTCTAAAAGAAGTTAATGTCAAAAGGCCTAAGTAATCATTTTCTTTCATGCTGTTTTCCAAGCTACATGCCCAAGATTTATGCCAAATCAAATCTAGCCAGAAACTGCAAATACAAAGTGGGTTGGGAATGGCTTGGGGTTGGCACATGACTTGTGAGTATTCTTTTTCTTAATAGAGAAGGGCAAGGGAATTTCAATTGCCTGATTTGTTATCGGACTAGAAACTTTTGATTTGATGAGATGCTGATGAAACTAAATTTTGTTTTCTGAAATTTGGTTGAATAAATAGTGTAATTAGTTGTTTCACTTACCAAGAAAAGTAAGGGAAGCTGATTGTTTATTACCTAGAAGTCAGCACCACATATAAATTATAGAAGTTTGTGATTAGATATGGACTCAAGAGGATGATAAGTAGGTAATATTGCCTCACCCTCTAAATTAGTAATTTAATTTTTAAATAATTTCTTGGTGCTACCATGACACTATCATTTCTTCTTGTTTCTGTAAACTGTATTATTAAAAAGGAATCTCTTAGGCGTTCCTTTATAACCATTAACATTGTTTACGAAGAATGGTATAGAACAAATCTGGTCTTAGTGAAAAACCTATGAATTTTCATTTACATAGGTATGAAGTTTGTAAGGATATTCTAGTCCATACTAGTTGCCAACTAATGCTACTTTGGAAATTTTGCAATGTTACTGTTTGTGATCATAAAACTAATAATTTACACACAAATCACATACATACAAATCACCAACACGACTTTAGATTGTTAGGAAAATTCGGTGATTTGTGTATAGATAAATATATTAACTAAAAATTATAAATAGCACAATTCAATTAAATAACATAAACATGATTCAAAATAATATAAACATAAGAAAAGGGTTAGAAAAGCAAGTCTTGGGAGTCGTTCAAAGATGCTGTCCTAAAGTCGTATTGCCTCCCATTCATGCTGGTTCTTTTCGCACTATTTAGATTGTTAGGAAAATTCGGTGATTTGTGTATAGATAAATATATTAACTAAAAATTATAAATAGCACAATTCAATTAAATAACATAAACATGATTCAAAATAATATAAACATAAGAAAAGGGTTAGAAAAGCAAGTCTTGGGAGTCGTTCAAAGATGCTGTCCTAAAGTCGTATTGCCTCCCATTCATGCTGGTTCTTTTCGCACTACACGGCTCCAAGATAAAATCCATATGATTCTCTTTCTATGAGCACAACCATAGGGAGATAAAGAACTAGCCTTACATTAAGTTCCCACAAATTACAGAAATATAGTGTAAAATATAGATGTAGTATTTTATTTTTCTTTGTACCTCAAGTTTTTTTCTCAATGAAAGAACTCCCTTTTATAGGGATAAATTTAACCCCACAATTAAACCATTAAAATATAGGTCACCATATGTTTTAATTTTATATTAAAATTTAAAATTAAAGTGCTTTAATTTTTTGAAAGGTTGAAACTTATTTTAAGTTACAACACATTTCACCTTTGCAGCAACCAAAAATGCACACCACAAATCCTCCTGAAACTCGTACGTTTGGCCTTCTCATCTGAATATATCAACTAGCCATCTATCGATTTCGACCTCTTCTTCAACTTCGTCTAACGAGGATATTCAGAGGCGGTACAAGAGGAAGCGGAAATGGATGGACTACTTTGAGAGACTAATGAAGGATATAATTGAGAAGCAAGAAGAAATTCTTAGAAACGCGAAAGAGATCGAATAACTATTGAGGAAGCTTGGTCATTTTAAGTTCTTATTGGACTGTGAGTATAATTGTAAATTTGTTGTAGTGTATTTATTGAAAATATATTTTAATTTTAGTGTGATTATAATGTGACGTAGTAAGTAAATTTTATGGTGGTAATATAATTACCCTAAACAAATTATTAAGAGCACCGAGCACGGACCGACTTTTATTCATTTATGTAAGAGCACATTACTCTGAACAACTTAATTCTCAAGTTATTATTTCGTGTTTTTTGGTTCCACTGCCTGAAAGTGTAATATGTGAGGTGACATTTCTGGCAAAGACGGAGCTAGAAATTTTTTTCACAAATTAAAGTTGTCAGTTGGAATCGTTGGTATGTCAAATTGGGCGGACCCAAGATCAAATCCAAGTCAATTTGGGTAAATTTGACCAGAATGCCAACTTTTGGAGTGTGTTAATGGAGAACAGAGAAAGTTTGTTGTGCGTGGAAGCTCCAATAACACACGTTGATTTCAAATTGAATTTTAAAGAACGAGATGATATGACAATATTAAAGTATACTAGATCACACACCGAAAAATAAGATTTAGCAGAAAAGAAAAACTCAAAGGATTAATGGCAAATGACAATATTTATTAATTCAACAGTATGGAAAATATAAAGCAATTTAGCAATTGGCTCTATTTGTTACACTACCTAAACTAACAAACTAGCCTAATATTTATACTACACGGCCAAACCCTAAGTAGAGTCCCAAAATGTAAGAAATTAGGTTACTATTAAGAATTTGATCTCCTTTCCAACTCTAGTCAAATTATGCTTCTTCAATCTCCTAATTTGAGTCACATTGACTCAATTTTCGGTTTAACAAACGAAATTCATAGATTTCAAACCCGTCTACAACAAAATGAACTGGCCGAATATCCTTAACACAGTAATCACTCCATATAAACCAAACACTCGTCCTCTGCCCGGTGTCCACAACCGACACCCGAACCCAAACCCAGGGTTCATAATTTCACCAAAGAATTAATGTTGATCACACAGAGCCGAAGCACACCCTGTAGCAAGAACCAAACCAAATGCTTGATCAGAAGGCCCCTTACTGGAACTATTGCCTTCAACATCCCCAGAAGCATCCCAGACATTGTTGACACCACGATACCTACGCTCAATGAGCCCTACCTCGGCAACTGAACACAGTGTACCAGCTGAAATTTGTGGCAAAGCGGGATCATCAATGCTCTCCCTGGCAATGTTTTGAACTGACTCAGAGCCCAACCCAGTAGATACGTACCAAACTGAACTTCCACCATGGTACTAAACTTGTCCAAATGTCTCCTAACTGGTTCTGCACTCCCCTGCAAAATATAAAACTGAGATCTTTTTCGTCCCTCCAGTACAACCCGGACTCCCTTTCGAACCTTCAAGATTCCACCTCCTCCAGATAATTTATACCATTTTACATCCAGGGTACTCCGTGAAATGAGATTCCTTCTCAGGTCAGGAACATGTCGAACCTAATCAATTGTTCTAAATGTTCCATTCCGCATCCTCAATCTGACTCGACCGATCCCAACAATACAGCAAGATTGATTGTTTCCTATTACAATTCCACATTTCTGAATAGTCTCATATGTCTGAAATAAATTCCTAACGGAACACATATGGTGCGAACATGCCGAATAAAGAGTCCACTCCTCGTCAAGCCTAGATTCCACATTAGCTACCACGGTCAACATCACCTCTTCGTCATCTAAACAATTCTCAACTACATTAGTTTCGTCTGAATTTAAAGGTTGCACCCCACAATTTGCAGCTAAATCACCTTTAGCCTGCAACATATCGCAATCCTTCCGAATGTGTTCCTTCCTTTGCAGTAGTAATAGGTCACGTTGCTAAATCTGACTGTCAATCTGCCTCGTCATCGACGGCCTTCAGATATTAAAGCTTCTCCATCCCTTGATGTAGCTCCAACCAAATGTTTCATTTTCTATTTTGAGTGTAAAGCATATAGACATCTTCTATAGTCAAAGTATCTCGACTATACAAGATAGTATCCTGAAACGATGCATAAGACCTAGACAACGAACACAACAGGATCAAGGCAAGATCCTTTTCATCATACTTAACCTCCAACTTTTCCAGATCTGCAATTATTTCCTTGAACACGACAACATGGTCTTCCAACGACTCTCCTTCTATCATGTGATGTGAATACAGTTTCTGCTTAAGAGCCAGTTTACTTATACGACTCTTAGTCATACACAACTGCTCCAACTTCAGCCACAAACCAGCCGCTGTTTTCTCCTTCAAGACATCCTGCAAAATGTTGTTGAACGGATGAAGATGAATCAATGACGTAGCATTCCGTTCCTTCCGTTGTTTATCCTCCGTTGTCCATCCTGCTGGCATCCTTTCAAAACCCAGCAACGCATCTTTCAAATTCAACTGCACCAAAATAGTCTTCATCTTTACTTGCCACAACGAGAATCTTTATTGCGATCTAATTGCGTAATATCATACTTCAACCCAGTCATCCCAAAAGAATCTCAGTCAATCCACAGAAAATCAACAGCCTCGCTCTGAGACCATTTGTTGAGCGTGGAAGCTCCAATAATACATGTTAATTCCAAACCGAATTTTAAAGAACAAGGTGATATGACAATATTGAAATATATTAGATCACACACCGAAAAACAAGGTTTAGAAGTAAAGAAAAACACAAAGGATTAATTGCAAAGGACGATGTTTATTAATTCAACAATATGCAGAATACAAAGTAATTTAACAATTAATTTCTATCTGTTACACTACATAAACTAACAAAGGAACCTAATATTTATACTACAAAGCCAAACCCTCAGTAGAGTCTCAAAAGGTTAGAAATTAGGTTACAATTAGGAATTTGATCTCCTTTCTAACTCTAGTCAAATTATGCTTCTTCAATCTCTTAATTTGAGTCACACTCCTAACTAGTGTTGATTAATTGGTTGGGAATCAGGATCATGGTTTAAGCCAGGGTGTGTGTTTCAAAATAACTTAAGTCACTATTTAAACCCTATTTTATAAAAACTTATTTTTTTTTTCAAACTTATTTTCTACCATACATTCTGTTAATAAAATCACTATTACAAAATCTATTATATTCAAAAAATGGGTTTAAAAGACCTGAGTGTAATAGGTTGGAATTAGGATTTATAAGTTATTGGGCTACATAATTTTTTATTTTTATTATTATTATTATTATTTTGCATAAGCCCAAAACAATTAAGGGAGTGTTTGACGGCCATTTTATGTAAAAACGCATTTTAGAATAGTAACTTGATGAGAAGTGTGTGGTTGAAAAATAAGAAAAAAAATTTGATTTACGTGTAATATTATTTTAATAAAGAATGTGTGATTGAAAAGAAGAGAGGAAAATGCATTTTGAAAAAAGGATAATGCTACTAGTATAAAGTAGCTTGACAAAGGAGGCTTACAAAGTGACGTGTACAGCTCATATCAAAAGGCATTGGACGGCTGAGATGTAGGCAGAATCTTTACCCATTTACTGACCCATTCAGAAATTCAAACGCCATTTACTACCCATTTAGAAATTGAAACCAGAATAGAAGAGAGACGAAAATTCTCAAATTAGGGCGGCAAAAGCGAAGCGGGATTCCGATTGATTTTCACGTTATTTGTTTCATCGACGAATCCGGCATTGAACGTGATTGCTCCTCCTGTCCATCTTCTCCATCCGTGAAACTGGGTACGGTATGAATTTTTGGTTGGAATTTTGTTGATTAATTTGAGCTGAAATTTTAGTCACCAGTTATATGTATAGAATGTTAAACATTGCTAGGCATGGAAATTTTAGAATTTTGGTAGGAATTTTGTTGAAAGTTTAAGCTGAAATTTTAATTACCAATCAACAGTACCTATATCTTTCACGTCTCGGTCTCTCTTACGAAATATTCCAAAATTTATTTCCAGTAATGCATGATTGTTCTCTGTCATTACCCATTTTTGCATTACCAGGTGAGAAGGGTTCTAAAAGGTGGGGCAAACTTTATTTGTCTTACCTTAGCAGAAAGTCCAATAGGAGTGGTGATTTTCCATAGTTTATACATGATGAATACCTTTATATTTTGCTGTTCCCTAATATATTCATAATTATAATTAACATCGTTTGCATAATGGCTAATGCAAAGAGTTAAGTTTTGTTTTGATTACATGAAATTCTTGCAGAACTATTTTTTTTTCTCACCGTAATGTCCCGTTCGGAAAGGTATTCATTCTTTTAGGCCTTTTGTCTGGAAAAGATTGAGTTTAGGATCATGATTGCAGAAGAGAAATTTTGGTTCGATACGAATAATCACGTGTTTGGAAAATCTAATAAAAAATGGAGTTGTGGACAATGAAATATTTGGAAGAATTCCTATTGTTGGTATGGGCGGAATAGGAAATATAACTCATCAAAGCTGCTCTTTCTCCTTTAAAACATCATTTCAATCCATTTTCAAAGGTACACTTCGTATATAATAATCTGGTTTTCATTATGCAAATTAGTTAGCTAAAATTCTTTTGATGATGAAAATGAAAGTACTGATTTTATTTTCCTTTGTAAATCTGGTTTTAACGCAAATAATTTGAAATGTCTGGTTTATAATATTTGTTCATTATGTATAACCATTATGTTGTTAAAAACTTAATCTGTTTGTATAGACTGATGAATTAAATCTTGAATAGTTCTTCCCTTGATACTAAGTTGATTAATGACTAGTTGTGTGGAGCACTCAGATTACTAATAATCTAAGATTATCATCATAATCTTATTTGCAATTGTTTGATTATTTTCTTTTACGCTTTTGAGTACACCACTGGATGTTTGATCATATTTTTTTTGAATGCAACGGAAAATGGTATATCGTTGAGAAGCTAACACACAATCTCCATTCTCTTTGCAGAATATGTAGCAACTCGAGTATCCGGAAGCAACTCATAATAGTCGTGATATGATGTGCTTCACCACTCACCGAAAGAGTAGATACCAATAAAAATAGGCACAAACTATTCATGGAAATGAAGTCGTGAACAAAAACTTGAGACCTTGGTTCTATTTTCACCCAATTGTTGGGTGAAATTTGAGTGGGCTAGCAGTGGAAAAAGTAGTAGCGTGAATGCCTTTTGTGAAGCTATGAAATTGCGTTGTGAGGCAAAGGATTATCAGTTCTTATGGAGGTTCCATAAGAGTTGAAATAGCCAGAGCAGACTATAGAAGTTCTCTAAATATATATACACATGTAAATAAGCTTGTGGAGGTGGCCTATTGTCTATCTCTGAAAAAAGTTTTATGATCTACATGGTTTTCTTATGTATAAGAAATGGAATTAATGTATGTAAATATTAGCAAGTATAAAATTCTTGTTTTCTCCTTGAAACAGTGATAGATGTTCTAATATATATAGATTACAAATGCACACTGAATTCACGATCTAAACACTCACTAGAAGAGTGTCATGATGGTGTTGAAAGTTTTACCTCCATCATAATCCCAAATTTGAAGCTAGTCTTTCCATTTATCAACAGTAGGACATTTCTCGGTTCTTGCTAGTCTATGTTTGAACTAACTATAATCGAAACACGTAAATTTTAATAAATTTGGATGTGTTTAAACTAAACATAACCATCACATTTAACAAACTCCAAACTCTTGTTATTATAATTAACCAAACATTCAATGTGCTAGTAAGACAAGGTACCTGAAGTAAGTCATCCATTTCAACCAAAATCTACCAATTCATTGCACTACACTAAAATAACAAATTAAGATTTTGACCTTGCAGCTATTTAACTTAACATAACTAGTTCGACATAACCCACTAATCATGCCATGTTCGTCCATTTTCCCTAGCTAACTGCCACATTCACATTCACATTCACAAAAATCAAGAGCTCTTCTTCGTTATTTAGCCCCTAATAGTACTGGAGTTGAGCGATTGCCAGAGATGTGACGACGCCGGAAGCACAAAGAGACTGCGGGAGCTGAGCATTTGCCGAAAATTGTAGTTCTGCAAGAATTTCATATAATGAAAACAAAACTTAACTCTCTGCATTAGCCGTTATGCAAATGATGTTAATTATAATTATGAATACATTAGGGAACAGAAAAATATAAAAATATTCATCATATATAAACTATGGAAAATCACCACTCCTACGTGATTTGCTAAGGTAAGACAAATAAACTTTCCCCGACCTTTTAGAACCCTTCTCACCTGGTAATGCACAAAAGGGTGATGCTAGAGAACAATCATGCATTACTGGAAATAAATTTTGGAATATTTTGTAAGAGAGACCGAGACGTGAAAGATATAGGTACTGGTGACCGGTGATTAAAAATTTCAGCTTAAACCTTCAACAAAATTCCAACCAAAATTCTGAAATTTCCATGCCCAGCAATGCTTAACATTCTATACATATAATTGGTGACTAAAGTTTCAGCTCAAATTAAACAACTAAATTCCAACCAAAAATTCATACCATACTCGGTTTCGGAGATGGAGAAGATGGACTGGAGGAGCAATCACGTTCAATGTCGGATTCGTCGATGAAACAAGCAACGTGAAAATCAATCGGAATCCCGCTTCGTTTTTTGCCGCCCTAATTTCAGAATTTTCGCTGCTCTTCTACTCCGGTTTCAATTTCTAACTAAATTCTAAGTGGGTAGTAAATGGGGTTTGAATTTCTGAATGGGTCAGTAAATGGTTTAAGATTTCCGCCAACATCTTAGCCGTCCAATGCCTTTTGATCTGAGCCGTACACGTCACTTTGTAAGTTTCCTTTGTCAAGCTACTTTGTACAAGTATTATTGTTGTTGAAAAAAATGGGTACCAAACTAGGGCTACAAATAATAATAATAAAATGATAGTCATAATAGTAATAATAATAATAATTGGAAAATTACATAACTACCTAGATTTAAAGATACAATTTCAACTTTGACAAACACGTTCCTTTCAAAAATCAAGTGGTACAAATTAAATTGTTAATTATATATATTTTATTAATTAAATAGGTAAGGTCACAATAAGGTACGATTTATAGTCACAATTACGTAATAGTCATAATCATATAATGTCACAGTTCACAAATCACAAATTTTATAAGAGAAGTGCTACATTTACATAATAGTTTACATAATGGTATCCATAATTACACGTGGCACTGGATCCAACCTTTAATTCAAATCTAACACTTGTACATCAACAATCGGATGATTGCCACATCACATTATGGATACCATTATGTGCAATAATTATATACAAGTAGAATTTTCCATTTTATAATATCAATTTATAAAATTGGTTGTCATGTCTTATTTGTCGGTTACAAATCATAAATTTTATAAGTCACAACTTATTTCACGATTACAAATTATCAAATCAGTTGGTCACGAGTTATTCCCCAATAAAAAATTATCAAATTAATTGTTCACAACTTATTTTATGATCACAATTATCAAATTAATTAATCACAACTTATTTGTTGATTATGAAGAAACAAATTGGAGTCATAAATACAAATTTACTCACAAATTATATAATTTTAGGTCATATATTATTTATTCGTCAAAATTTGTTCATTTTACCGGTATCAATTACCCAATAGTTTGGTCACAATCACTCTTCATCCGACCCATTACCGCCCTACAATCTTCAGCACTGTAAAAAACATCAATTCCATCAGCACCACCACCCGTGTCAGCACTACAACACCACCATCGCCACCAAACCATTACTACCACCTCCAAATGCACCACACAAAGATCACCGTACACATATCAACACTATAACCCATCATCACTGCTTCCAACCATACCACACATCGCACAAACAGATCACCCATCGACGCTGTAGATCAATACACAGGAAACGACTATCGCCTACCATCACTGCAGATCAATACACAGGAAATAGTGACTATACACATAGATTGGTACATAAGAAGTAGTAGCGCTCGTCCCCGTTGTCGCAGCGATGATAGGCGAGTGCCAAACAGACACTTGTCTTATCATGGCTTCAACATCATTTTCTCAATAAAATCATTTGATTCAATCTGTACCGTCAACATTGAAATTCCCTTCCAAGACATAGTTGCGCGGGCATTGAACTTTAAATACACTTCAAGCATCAGTATTATCCAGCAAGAAAATAATTCTTCAGGAAAACCATGAAACTCTATACAATGAGAGAGAAAAAATCAAAGCCCTTTGATACTTTGATGTTTTACTGCGACAAAACTTAATAATAATGACATGTGATTTTTGTTTGCAGTTTTTAACTATGAACTTCCTCCTTTCCGAATTCTAATTCCGTATCGCGTACTGTAGAGTGTATACTGTTGTCTTACCTTGGACCAGAGAGCTCTATGGCTTGTATGAGTAATAAAGAGTCATTTGTGAGGTCTGAATATCGTTCTGATAAGATGAGCTCTTGTGATTTATTCTTGCTCGCTTCTGCTCTCTGAGAAGCTTCCCATCTTTCAACAAGTCCATCGCCTTCAAGCATTCGAACCACTTCTGACATCTTTGGTCTATAGCTTGGAAGATATTGGGTGCATAAGAGAGCCACTTGTACCATTTCCTCTAGCTCTATCAGATCGCAATGGCTTTTTAAATCTTTATCGATGAGCAAATCGAGTCTCTTCTCTTGATGTAGTTTCTTCACCTGAGACATGATTTAGCATCAGGTAAATTTATTAGACTTAAGCAAATTTATCAGGAGAGATGAGCTATAAAATTAACGTGCAACTTCAAAATTTGATATTAAATGAAAATTAGAAAACAATAAAGGAATTGTGTGCCAACCCAATCAAGCATTGCTCCTTTCTGATTAGCTGCTTTGCCGAATTCAAGAGCTGTTTGACCTGTGGTCAGTTCAAGTAGAAGGACCCCAAATCCAAAAACATCTGTTTTCTCAGAAGACTGGCCAGTTGAGAGATACTCAGGGGCTATATGCCCTACAGTGCCCCGTACAGCAGTCGTAACGTGTGAATCCTGGTGATCCAAAAGCTTTGCTAACCCGAAATCTCCCACCACTGCTTCACAATAGTCATCAAGCAGTATATTTGCAGCTTTAACATCCCTATGAATTATCTTGGGATCACATTGCTCATGGAGATATAACAGTCCCCTTGCAGCTCCTAAGGCAATTTGCTTTCTCGTGACCCAGTCCAAGACTGGTTTTGCTGTTCAAGTTGAATGTGTCAGGGACACATTACCAAGAGCGATAATGAGGTTAATAATGGAGGAAACGGGAAAGAGAAATATACCGAGACACAGATTTGCAGAGTTGGCCCTCAATATGAGAGCTACATCAACTTCACTATGGAATTTTCAATTTAATAGAGGAGATTAAGTTTTTCCCTCGCATCATCTTATAGAAAAACTGGCTCCACACGTTTCTTCATTTAGCGTTAGAAACTAAGTCAATCTAATGCACAGTTATGAATGCCAAATACCCCCCATACTAAATCAATCCACAGTTGAGCGGACAAGTGAACAATATAGTAAGACTCCATGCAGTCCCAACACAACGATTCTACAATAGTAACAGAATGTCAAAAACTCGTTCAGTATATTACCTTTAAGTCGAGAAGCAACACTTCCATTAGACATATACGGGTACACCAAAAGCTTTTCTGTGGCGGTCATACAGAACCCATATAGCCTAAGAAGGTTCCGGTGCACTGCTAGGCTGATCATCTCAACTTCTGTCTGAAATTGTCTTTCCCCTCCAATGGCACTGCCATCTTTCAGCCTCTTGACAGCCACGGCAGTCCCATCTAGAAGATACCCCTTGTAGACATTTCCAAACCCACCTTTTCCCAGAAGGTTTTTACTGCTGAAGTTGTTGGTTGCTATCTGAAGTTCCGTAAGTTGAAACCTCCTCAAATTTCCAAGAGAAATTTCTTCATGATGCCCATCTGAAATTACCAACAAAAATATTAATACACAACATGAAGAAATATTAATATTGCTCATGTATCAATCAACTTCCATTATCTTTCTCAAACCTTTAACATCAAAAAATTTCTGCTGTTTTTGCCTTTGTCTCATCCACAGAAACAGCCCAAAACCAATGATCAGCATACCAATGCACCCAATGCTTGAACTAAGGGCAAGTGCAAAATTGTGACTTTTTCTTCTCCCCGAAGGTAGAGCGGCTACTAGAAACATGGAGAACAAAGTCAGGATAATCAGAAACATGTACACAAAAATTTGAACAGAGTAAGTCAGTTTAAAAACTCTAATATAATTCAGAATACAAGAAGACATTAACAATGTGTTTTTCCGTACTTTCTGAAGTGTTCAAGGTCATGGACATCGGCATCAATGTTATTCCATGGCACGGTGGCTCTGACCCTGTTGGGCATATTGATGGGTTCCCAACAATACTGCAATGACAATAAAAAAAAAAGGCGTCGATAGAAATTTTGCAATCCTAGTTCCTTATATACATATTTTGATAGAGTTGTAAAACCGTGAACTAGTAGCTTACTTGAAAATCTTCGAGGGGAACCTGGGTAAAGGGCCCATCAAGTTATTAAAAGACAAGTCCCTAAAATAAATAAACATTAAAGAATTTCAAAAATGCTCTTGACATGAACATTTCATCAAAAACTTGAACCAAAATTCAGCAGTCCATGTTAAAGGCTAAAGAGAAATTACACAAGAGAGAGCTGCGTCATGTTGGCTAATGACATTGGAATCTCTCCGGATAGGCTATTATTGTTGAGCCTCCTAATTCAGAGAAATACACCACTTGAGATCAAGAGAGAAGTAACTTCATGGAAAGTTTGTTAGGCAACACTAGACTAGACAGAACAATATACTGAACAAGATTTTAACTTCTTTTATGTTATTCAATCTAATCATTGTATGTGACAAAGAACAAGATTTTTTGGATTTTTATGTTATTTTTTTTATCATCCTTAATATTGTTGTCCATTTCACAGTACCAAACGAGTTGTTAAGTCCTTTTAGTGGTTTAAACTTTGATGCTTACAAGTACTGAAGGGTCTTCAAGTGCCCTAGTGAAGAAGGAATACTTCCATTAAAGAAGTTATCAGAAAGATCAAGAGTCTGGAGCTTTGAGAGCTTTCCAAGTTCTGCTGGGATTGGTCCTGTTATGTTGTTGTTCTGTAATAGGCTGCAAACATTTCATTCATTAAAACCAGCAACATAATATGCAAAACTTATGAACCGTTATATTTAATCAAATCTTCTACTTACATAAATTGAAGATTTTTTAAATTCCCAATGCTTGGAGAAAGAGTACCATACAAATTCTGACTTGGAGTCCCTCTGCATAAGACAATCTATCAACCAAATTAATATACTTAATTTTTCTTAATCCATTTCTTTGTTGAAGATATTCCAAATGAATCTAAAATGTACATATATAGAGTAAGAATTGGTTTTGATTGGGTACAAGACTTACAGGCCAATAACAAGACCTTCGGCAGAACAAGTGACCATAGTCCAGCTACATGGATCAACAGACACACCATCCCAATTATCAAGAACACCGTGAGGATCTATTAAACCAGCTTTTATACCCATTAAAGCTTGGACTGATTACGGAAAAAAAAAAATAAACACTGAGAAAACTTTTAACTTAACTATTGAGACAAAATTTACCAAAAAATAAAAAAACATAATCATATTCACCTTCATAGTTTACACCTGTAGAAGAAAGCAAACAGGTTGCACAGCTCCAGAAGCAGAAAAATGTGAAAATCCAAAATGCCTCTATTTTTCTTGCCATTTCTACTGATTATATTCAAAATAATTATAATAATAATAACAGTAAATAACAGACTAAAAAACCCTGCTTAACTTTATAAATGGAGGTGTTCTATGGACAAGATTTCTAGTGAGTTTCTTCTCTGCATATTAGTTTGTTGCTTTCTAATGCTAGAAACTGATTTTTTTCCAGTTTGCCAGTAAAGAAAAGTTATTCAGTCCTTTCTTGTATAAAGAGAACAAGCGTGCCTGTCCCTGGGTCAGGAGCTTGTCAAGAAAAGAATATTTTACAGACTAAAATATTAGCTGAATATGGATAAATTCTTAAAGGAGATAAGAGGAATATTTCTGGCGTGTAATTGTGTAAATCATGCAAACTTCCAAGTTGTGATAATTTAAATTTTGAGCAATTGATCATGACAGAAAAAAAACAAGTAGTGATATACACTGGGGTGAACGCGGTTCGATTTGAATTTTTCTGGTTGAGCCATATATTGATTTATTGGTTTAAATTTTTATCGCGACAAATATATTTGTATTACAACATTTAGATCTAGAAGAGTTTAATACAATTCTTATATTGAGATTTACTCCAACATATTTATTTATTTCACTTGTTTGAAGATATTATTTTTATATTGCTAAAAACGCGGTCTGAAATCAAATCAAAATGCAAGAAAAGAAATTATTTGGTTTGAATTTGAAAATGAAATTATTTGATTTGGTTTGGAATTTTTCTAAATTGTTTAAAATAGCTTGATTTGAAAATAGTTTAAAAATCCTCAAAATCAAACCGTTATTGCCCTAACTGAAAGTAGACTACAATATCTAATCTATAGGCGAACATGCATGGGAACATTTGCAGAATGTAGGGAAAATAATTCTCAAATTGATTATTAATAAAAATCGGAAGACGATATACATAACTTTTAGATGTGATCATTCATAAAAAGTTAATAAATCGTTCAAAATGTTGCAATTGATCAAGAAAATAGAAGAATTATTTCACTAAAACGTATAGGTGCAACTCTTGAAACAAAAGTATTTTAATATTGTAAATTTTATCAAGTTAAGGGTTTGTTCGGTAGTGATGTTGAAAATTGATCTTTTGACCATTGAAGGAAGAATAGGTCTTATCTGTGAGAGAAGAAGTCAAAAATGGCGGTTTGAATAGTGAAATAACGTTTAAAAATTGATTTTTTGAGTGAAAAATTGCTACCAAGCACGCACTAAATTTTTTCTTTGAAGAATAAGGACTATTTCCCTATTCAAACTACTCCAGTTTTTTCCAACAATAAAAACCAAAAATTTTCTTGGGACATTTAATTCCTAGTCAATGTATTGCTTGGATATTTGTCATTTTCTCTTTGAACTTTATATAAGTGAGATTTTCTAATGCTTGAAATTAAAAACTTGGCACATATGCATGCAAATAATTTTATATTAATAAAATGGCAAGAGAAATGAGGGAATCCAACATCCCCTGAGTTTGGCCATTCAATAAAATCTCAAAATGCATTTACTTTAAAGTACAAACTAATAAGAAGGTGAGAATCTCAAGGTTAAAGTTTAGAAATTGATGATTAATTTAATGGCCTTACCATGACTATAGTCGATATACAAGACCATGAGGAGGGTTTATGGATCTTTATTTGCTGTTTTTACATATATATATTTTTTGCACTTTATTTTACTAGTCGAGTATCTTCAAAGGTGAGACAAATGTAATCACTCATGTCTTATTTGCAATACTTCCCTTCACATATAAATCGAATTCATTTTTTTATCTGATGCACAAGGTGATGACGAAAATTGAACCAAGTTCTCTTGTATGGCTCTGATGTCATTCTAGTAATCTTATCTAAAAGATTAGATTTTAGAGACGACACGTGTCTTTAACAATTATTAGGAATTTTTATTGAAAACCTAACTATTCTCGTAAAAATAAAATCCTAAAAACCATCAAATATGTTGACCAAGCTATAAACATTGAATAGATCTATATGTACAAAGTTGATTGATAAAGTAATATCTATACCAATCATTTCAAAAATAAATTTTTAAATCGTTAAAAATCAATTATCTGAATTTTGCCAATACTTATTTTATCAACCAAATTTGTAAAAATACTTTGTACAAATTGGATAAGGATAAAACTATTTGTACAAAATTTGGTTGACAAAATGGTTTACTCACTCTCACATGCATGCGGGTCCCCTTGGCATTAAAAAATTCGGCCATGTGGTCCCTACCATTCTATTATGAGGGTGTGTAAAACTTTTAATACGAATGTATTTATACATATAGCACAATCCATTAAATAATACTTGAATAGATACAACCCATGACATTTAGAGCATCATATATGGGTAATTCCCTCTACATTAATCATTATTCAATTTGTAAAAATTACTAGAATGTGGGTTGGGTGATGTGATGTATTGACTCTTGAAACAAACATGAGCTAAAGATTTCTAGCTCTTTACTACCATTAGATGACAAGCAGTCCAAGCAACTAACCAAAAAAGATAGTCACTTTAATAATTAAAAAGAAAAGAAGATGCCTCCCACCCATCCCAACCAACTTTATCTTTTCTAAAATGTAAACTCAGGAGGGAGAATATTACTTAGATTCATTCATATTTCGAGGGCGTGATAAGAGAGTGATGATTATGAGGAGACAACCTTGTTTCTTCTTTTCCCTTTGTCTTTAGAGATAATTTCCTAGGATCCATGTGGTAGAGCATTTGTAAAAAGTTGTTCATAAGATTGAGTAGTTGTTTGTTAATATATTTGAATAATTTTTTGAAAATACTTCGACTAATTAGAAGAACTTTTAAAGAAATTTGATATAAGATATTTTTCTCGTAAAACCCTTCTACAAGAAGCAGTGTCAAATGTGTCTCTAATTTCTCCTCTACTTTTGAGAGGAAAAATTATTAGGATCTGTACAATACTTAGCTTTTACGGCGTTTATTTACTATCGCACCTATGTACCTAACTTGCTTTTTCACGTTCCTATCTTGTACCTTCCACCAATTGTCACAATTTGTGTCCTTGATGACGGTTTTCATAATCAAATAGTTTGTCCCTAATTACTGGAGTTAATGGTACCTAATATGCTTGCTCTTTGATATATTTTACTATTGTAAGATATCCAAGTTGTTTGGATAATATGTCGTTGGAATATAATTAGTTATCAATATAAATTAATCACGAGGTGTCGAAGCCTCCGAAAACAATAATTGTTTGTCTCTCGGAGAAAGGAACGATTTCACATATTCAAATGTAAAATATAATCTGTCGAAAGATTAAGGAAATTGGCCAAACATATGAAAAAATAGAACTATATAATACTTTGATATTGAAAATGACCAAAATGTACTGTTTAATCGAATTTTGATCAATTTTGTAACCAATCTTATTTGATTTTAAAAACTATTCGTTAATGAAATTTTAAGATACCACTAAATAAATAGACAGATTTGATCTCATGTCCACGGTGAACATTATAATTTCCGTCCACCGTGGACAGAGTTATAATACCCACCGTGCACAGGAGATCAAGTGTGTGTATATATAAGAAAATTGTTATTTGTACAACATTTGTTTGACAACTTTTTTTTACAGCTATCTCACAAAGGTGGGTTCCACGATTATTTTAATTGTGGACCCCACCCACTTGCATGCGTGTGTGCTGTGAAAAAAAGCTATGAAAATTAATGTACCTATAGCATCTTTCTATATATAATGCACCACATTATAGTTATATTAAAAGTTCTTAACTATTATTTATTTTGACCTTTATGTTTCTAATTTTTCATCACAATGTTATCGTTGACATTTTATTGATTAGCAATTTTTGTCTTTAATAACTATTTTCATCCAAAAGGTTTATTATTTGGTATTAAAACTAAAGACAAATATTTGATCGTAATTTTCAATTTACTATCTTTGTCTTATTCAAGAACACGAGGCTCAAGCAAAGTCTTTTTTTACTTCCTATCGATGGAATTTTCGGACAGAAATAACCGTCAAGAATAAGATGAGCTAACTAAGGTAAGGTTGAAAATAAAATGCAAATAAGAAAAAATCGATGACATAAATATGACAATGGTACATAAATACTTTTAGGAATTCTATATACCTAACCATGATTTAGTTCATACACATGCGGTAATTGTGCAATTTGAATGTTTTCAACTCTTCATTTATGGCCTGCACGGGTTGGCCACAACATAACTTGTCCCCACGAGCTACCCTCGACCGAGCTTATTTTGGGCTCCGAATCAAGCCATCTAATAGTCAAGTTGATCTGGCTAGATAAAGTGTTAATAAATGATTTAATAACGACGAATAAGTAAATAAGAATTGTGAATTCTACATAAAGTATAGATAAAAAATAATATGACCAATTGTAAACAGTTCATAAACATTAGCGAAACATGTGTCTAGTTATGTCCGTATTGATCATCAATTGATTCACATTCAAATAGTCGTAAGCAATGATTTTCTTTATTATATAAATTGTGTTTAATATTTTATTAACTTGGTAATTGGCAGAAATGGGAAGCAATTAAAATGTTTAATAGTAGTGGAAGAGAATCATGAAAACAACATGGAGTGCACAAAAGTAGTCCGCCGACATCCAAACAGGTCCTAAAATTTATCGAATAATTATGTTTAAATATTATTATGTGAAAATGCTTTTTATATAGTATACTCTGTTGGGTCCAGACATAATGACTAGCTTTCAACAGGCGTGCGAAATCGCACGTCTTTTCATTTTATTGTTTGCTTTAAATATTCTAGAAAGAAAGTATGTAGCAACTTCTATTAATTTTTCTATTAGCTTCTATTGTTTAAACTTCTTTTTAGGGTCTGTTTGGAGCAATTTTTTATCTCAAAATTTTGATTTTTTGACCGTTATTTCACTATTCTAGCCATCATATTTGACTTCTCCAATCACAAATGGACCCCACTTTTCTCCTAACGGTCAAAAAATCAATTCTCAAAATCATTCCCAAACATGCTCTTAGTATTTTGTATCAATCAAAAATTTTAATGTACCATAAATTTAGGGAGCTGTTCACAAATTCCTAAAGAGGCTCCCTTCATAAACGTGTTAATGAAAAAAGTGGATTAACTAAATTCTATATACATATATATCTCATTATTTTCATTTTCTTGTACATACGATATGCATTATTAAACACTTGTCCAAGAAATGTCCCTAATGTATCATATGCGTCAGAAATTTAAAAAATGTGTGAAACAAATACATGCAATGTGGCTTATCGAACCCTTGTCATGGAGTGTGCGCGATTCTTGAGGTGGTCCAACACATCATTGTACATGTCAAACGTAGATATAACTTCCTAGTAAAAGTGTACGTGCATGCTAACCAAGGATCTCAATAGCAACAACAAAGATTTACAAGTCAGCAACAAACTCAGGAAGTAAATCTAACGGAAACAGCATCAAGTTCGTTAAGAACAAACCAAATTAATCGATAAACACTATATTTATCTGTCAGTAATAGGAATATACAAATGTTAAAGGAGACATTTTCACAGAGCAAAATAATCTTTCAGCATACGCTAAAACTCTTACAAGCTATGTCATCTGCAATTCGAAATTAGGCAGAAATCAGAATATTGATCTGTTTCACATAACTCAGTACTTCTACTCCTATTCAGAAGCACAAGAAACAACAAAATAATGTCTCTCAATGTTATAAAGCTTATAGCTTCTAATCGAACTACATTTGTTTATGACCAGAATGAAAACAAGAACAATATCCCAAATCCTATTACAGATTGCTCTGCCATGTCTTTTAAGTTTTTTAGGCATGCACAATCAGAAGGAAGTTAGGCCTGTGACGGTAGGAAATTAACCGCTTTCAAGATCAAATAAAATTAGCAAATTGATTACTTCTAGTTTCATAGCATTTTATTGATTTTTCCAGCAGAAAGAAATCCAGGGGCATCACAATATGCTCAAAACAAATAAGAACCAAACCTGGGGAAATTAAAAACAGAAGAGAAGGAAGTCATGACCATACACCTATTAAAACCAGAAAAATTGGTGAAATATAGCACTAAAGACATCCGGAAGAGGAAGGAAACTGTAAGCTGAGTCTGTAACCAACTTCTAGATCAATCACTATTCCATGATACACTTTTTGAAATTAAAGGGGGTACAAACAGGCCCTAAGATTAAAATGTGCCGCAAGGAATCAATCATCTTATTTTCATAAAAGCCAAAAGAATGTCCTACAGTACTATCTCCTCTTTCCAAGGATCAAATCAACACTAGAATACAACGTTGCAGAGGTTTTGAAAGCAGGGCTAGTTCAGGTTGACAAAGTAAGCTCCAATTTTAATGCTTTAAGGATCCACTTCAAATGTAAACGCCTCAAACTGCTATCATTCGTCAATCAGCATATTGATGTAAACATATTGAAGTTAATAATAATAACTCATCAAGAGCTGACAGGCAACATAAAACAATAATAGAAAAAGAAGTGAGTCGGGCTAGACAGATGAGAACTTCTGTGGTTTCCAGCTTCAATTTTATCAAATTATGTAAGGCATGCTCCCCAAGAGAAAAATTCAATGGAAAAAGAGGGAACAGTTCCTTTTTTTTCAATCACATGCCCTACCATTATGATGTCAAAAAAAGAACAATGTGTCATACATCTCTCTGAGTCCTATGCAGTGACAGCAGCAGTCTCAGCTGCATCTCCAGATTTTATGGAACAAAACAGATTCAAAACATCAGCATGATTTCTTATATATCTAGGGCACTTTGATAAGAAGTCCTGTGCTTCACTTCGCCTCCCCTTTTTAAAATATGCTTCAAAAAGACGAAGATATATGGACATTGATGGCAAACTCTTCGAACTTGTGGCTTTTGAAAATGTTACAGCATCATCTGCACTGCCAACCTTTGAGAGGTACGCAATAAACGGATTCAAGTATGGTGGATACCCTTGATTTTTCATCAAAGTCATAACATCCAAAGCCTCTAAAAAGCGTTTTCGAGCTAACAGCTTGCTCGTCAATTCTTTATATGTACTGTGCCAAGGACGTAACCCTTTTGAATTAACCATTTCAGAAACAAGCTTGAATGCGTCCATTGCTCTGTTCTTTCGGCAATATGTAATACTCAACATATCTAAAGCAAACACAACAGATGAGGCCCCTTCTTTTTCGACCATCTTTCGAAATCTATCAGATGCTTTATCCAAATCACGAGCTTCACAATATCCTTTAATTGACGAAACCCATGCTTTGTAATCATCAACAGTCCCAGATGCTTCCATGTTATCCAAAAACTCAAGTGCTTCCTCTGCTTTTCCACCACTACTAAGCTGGAAGGCTATCTTATTCTGCAAATAACCACTAGGTAGATAAC
>NC_036243.1:12059274-12081312 GCF_002742605.1 Olea europaea var. sylvestris | reverse complement strand
CCAACACCGAGTTCCAGCCGCAGTGGCTCAGAAATCCCTGAACGATTTCGTGTTCAAGAATATGTTTCTGATCAACCCATTCTCTTACTACCATTCCTCTTTCCTTTATCCTGTCTTCAAATTCATAGCCTAATTCTATTCCACTCTTTCTCACCACCCACAAGAAGCTTACATTCGATTCTTCAAGGCCACGAGCAATTTCGGTTAACTGCGTTGACGATATTTCTGCTTGGGACCCGAATGCAACGTAGAGAACTGGATTTCCCTGTGCAAGTTTTTGGTCCAGCCATTGAATCCATCTACGTTCCTGGTGCAATACAGGCTCTATAATTGGTAGTCGGGTCAAGCAAAAGGGTCCAACACAGAATGCTTTGGGTTTAGACTCGCGGTTGCAATAATCTACATACAGTGGCTCGAGCTCGTAGAAACTGTTAACCAGAAGGCCGTAACTATTGGACATGGCTATAACCGACTCAATAACGAAGTCGAATAGAGGACCTGAAGGCTCCCGTTTATTAAACGGGTCGTCAAAGTCATTCCTGGTGAGCTTGATCCATGGAAAGCTTGTGAGATTAAAGGGTTCGTCAGCGGACTCGTGCAAGGAGAGTAGCCCATTGACAGCCGCATCTCGGCTGAGTGCACTGGCGTAGTTGCTCGTACCAAAGAATCCCAGCCGTGGAATGCCTAATTTCGTGGCAGATTCCACCGTCCAATGGAGGAACTGATCCGATACGATACAGGTGACATAAGGAAGTGTTTGCAGAGTCTTTTCAAAGTATGGTTGCATGAGTTTTGTGGCTCTGGCAAAAGGTAAGAATAGAGACATGGACGGGAGTTTGTCGGTGCTCTCAATTCCGGTTGGTATTTCAGGTATGTCTGCGGGAAATGGAAGGTCGATGATGGTAATATCATCGCCTGGGAGAGAATGAACGATGTACGGACGATTTACTGGGGTAGTGAAGAGAGTTACCTGGCAGCCGTGGTCGAGGAGTAGGCGAGATAGATGGAGAATGGGGATAGTGTGGCCTTTGGACATAAAAGGAAAGAGAACCACATGTGGTTTGGGATTGCAAGAAGAAAGAAGAGACATGTTCTTGCCTTTGTTTGGCGGAAATCTCAATAAGCTTATATATATAATCAACAAAAGTTTCAAATTAATGGAGAACCCAACGGGTTACCTTTTCATTGGTTGGGTATGGGTAATTTGCTTGATCAGGTAATACAAGTGTCAACAAAGTCCCCCGTTATGTTAGCTAAAAAAATTAATAAAAATTTATGTCTAAATTAATAATTAATTTTAATTACATATTTTATCTCACGTACAATTATTATATAGCAGTAGATATGTATTTGTCGTATCCCAAGCACCTATAATCAGGTTCTCGAGAGGCACGTCACAAAAAAGACACCACGTAATTGACACAAAAGTAAAAAAAAAAAATGGACATTGGTTTGTCAATAAGGAATAATCTATTTGTACAATAGATTTGTACAACATGCTTGACAATGATGTAGGTGTCAAAAAAGTATTCATGAGAAAGATAAAATATTTTTCAAACTGTCCAATAACAACCTGTCACGTGGTATGTTGTTAATCTTGTTGTAAAAATCATTGCACAACAAGCACGATTCTTGTCAATAATTCACTGAGAATGAAGTCAAAAATGTTTGCCCCACTAGGGAATTGCATTGAAGTATAAGCATGTTCTAGATAGATGCTCTCACAAAAATTATAATACAGCACACCGAAAGGTACGTTAATGGAAAGACTTTTCAATTATTGATTTAGTCATACTATATTGGTTAGTTCATTCAACTTGACAAGTTGAAAAATCTATGCACATTGAGACCACCATCAATGATCCATTTTCTAATGAACTCAATCTACGCAATGGTACCACTTTAGTGCAGCGGTAATCAAACCAATAAAAAGAAAAAAACGAAAGGAATTTTTGTGAGGTTTACTAAAAGCATCATAAACAGAAATAAGGCCACGTTGGTTTAAGAACCAAGAAGTCCACAGTTTAATCATCCATTTGATTCTAAGACAATAAAGAGGTTTATATAGCTCTTGACTTAAACAAAAAATGAAAGAATAAATTAGACATTAAAATATGTATAGAGACAACATCATTAGGGTCCAGACGATTCTACCACAAGTACACACATCCATTATGATGGGCTTGTGCCCCTCGACGTCTTTAAACAATTTCGGCTCCCTAATGATCTCTCTTCAAGGTTCTTAGCTTAATAGGATTCAAGCATTATAGTTCTAATGCCATCTGATAATGAAAGTCTAACAATTTCAGTAAATCTCTAATATTTGCTCATCACAGAACTCTTCGTCCTCTTGAACTCTTGAGCAAACACGACATTCCTAGTCCCATCAGGATTGCATCAACTGATACTATAAATACAACATCACTATTCATTATCTAGGTATGTTTTATATTAACCCAATTAATAGCCTTACGAATATACATCCCTTTTCCAGAACTTCACCATGGAAAGAGAGACTCAACTCTTTTGTTTCAGATTGAAAGTTCTATTCATTCTCGAGCTTTGTCTTCATTCTTTAATCTTCATGGTACAATTTTCGATAGCATCAGGTATCATAAAAATTAAAATATTAATTCCATCTCTAATTATGGAACAAATAGGAAACAAATTGGATGTCATTCAATTAAATGTTCTAAAATTCAGACCGACCAAAAAAAAAATGTTCTAAAATTCAGTAATCAACAAATGGAATGTTTAATCGTAACAAAATTCTTAAAAAGAAATTTAACATTTAAATAAAGTTAAAATTATTAAATGAAACTAAGTTAGGCATAAAATAAAGATGAATCTCAATTTCTAAATACAAGATATTACGTCAAGAAATATTACTACTAGTGAATAGAGCTTAGTTTACTGAATACTTTAGAATTTGCACACGTAATGAAGAACTAATTTTTCACCCACTTAAAATAGTGAATACATACATATGTATGTGTGTGTACATATATTGTACATACACACATACTGTTGGGAATCTATTTATACATGTACAGCGAAAAATTAAAATTATTTCGATTTCCATCGAGAATCCCTTTGTGTTTGAATAGAAATCTTGATAAAGATTGTACTTTTGAAGAATTCTACAAACCTTTTACTTTTCTTTTCGTTCCAGCAATCATGATTCGTCATTCATAACTATTCAATTGTCCAGCCTCCAACGGTGATCCACACAGATAATAAGATTGCAGTTACCAGGGTTTTCTCTCTTGTGCCAGCAAGAATAATGAAAATCATATGGACCTCAAACTCTAATTATGTATTTATATAAACCCAAACGAGCCTGGTCCGGTTCGGTCCAATATTTAATTAATCCATTTAATTAAATTCGGTCCGTGAATTAATTAATTAATCCAACGATTGTTAAATTAATTAATTGACAAATTGCAATCTTTCAATTCTCTTTTATGTGTGACCCATCAGGTTCCCAATCACGATACCTAACGATGTGAAATATTATTTTGATCTAATCAAAATTGATAAATTAAAACACCCTTTTAATTTATAGTCAATTCACACTCGCCGTCCCAGATTGACATTTAGCAATGTGTCAGGGCAATACATGTAACGGGAAATGTCATATGGTATGACAAAACTAAACTAATTCGTTTACCGTGAAACTATAATCCCTTCGTCAATATGATTCGATCAATTACGAGATATGGAAGTGTGTCAATCTCGATTATCGATAATATCTTTCACTCCACTATTAAGTCAATACAAGTCGAAAACTCCTTTTCGACTTATGAGTATACCTTGGCCAAGGATTTCATCATCGATTTAATTGAATGAAACGCAAATCATAATCTCCTACTATTTAAGAGTGACGAATCCTTTATTGGTCAATCACAACCTTCATATGATTCTTGACGTACTCGAACGATGTCGTATTAGCGGCCCTTTGCAGAGCAACGTCCAACACCGCCAAAGTATGACTGTCCTCATATAAGGTACCATGACGACCTCAAGTCAAAGGACCAATTCCACTACCGAACGTTAGAGATTAACCACTGACACTCAAATAGTTATCCATGTGGAATCTCTCGGCGGGTCTTCAATGTTTTGTTCTATAACAAAATATCCACGTGTTCATTTAAGTGTCGTCACATTTTAACTTGTGAGATCGGTTACTTATTTCACAAGTAAGAAATGTCACACGTGATGGTCCATCCGTAATAACGATATCTGTATCTCGTTATTACTTACGACCACGGACAATTTAAGATTCAATCAGATGTAATTTGTATCTCACAATCACAACTCCTTGTGATTAACAAATTACGAAGATTTGAATGTACGGACTCTATTATTTATTTAAATATCTATTAATTAAACAATAGATCTATCATTAAATTACATTAATTATATATCAAAAGTATTTATGTCCAAAATTAATTTGACCTAGAGTATAATACCTACACATACTAGTAGCAAGCATGTAACGATCCAAATTTTGTAATTTAAATCGCCACCAAACATGATATATTCTAAATACATTAAAAAAAATATTAATTCCACCAATAAAACATAACACAGTTTTATACTTATAACCCAATTAGGCATGTTTAAAATTTCTAATTAAAAATTTTATGAATTTAAAACTAAGAAATTGCTAAAATAAAAAAAAAATTCTTATTATACCGGATTATTTTTAGTGTCTCATAAGTCATAGCACCACGATAACATCGTGGCCTACCAACCAATGATCAGTTCCAACCTATGATGAGTAGGGAAAAGGATGAGTACATGAAAATACTCAGTAGGATACAAAAAATATGGTGCAATTCAGAATAAAAATTATTAAATCATGTGTAAAAATATCATACCGTCACATCATATCTTTAGAAATCGGTAAGAACTCATAACATATCATATCTAATTGATACCGGGTGGCCATTTCATATCATATCATATAATAACTTTCATTAATATAATATCTATCAACATGAAGAAAAAAATTAAATGGGACTAACAACTTACACCTCGTGATTCTACCTCGATTGATGATAAGGATTGTTGGAAAAGAAGCAAGAAATTTACTTTCCCAATCTTTAATATCAACGTGCTGCCACAGTAAACGTATCTATGTTTTTCTCTTTTATTTTCTCTCTTTAGGATAGATAATGATTACTTTTGTATTGTATTTAAAGTTGAAAGGGGAAATTAAATTTTTGGTGGGCCAAAAATGCATGATGCCGTGATGTCCCCCACAAAAGTCCCCATCCAAAAAAAAATTTAAAAAAAATAAAAATTAAAAAAAAAAAAAAAAAAAGCATGTCCTTTCCTATTCAATCTACATGTGCCAACCATTCTACAAACTCCCAAAATCAAAGCAAGAAAATAATATTAAAATCAAATTCATTGATAACTCTTATCAATTCCCAAAATCAAAGCAATTAAATATTATAAAAATAAGGCTACTTGGCTCTCCATCAACATCAAACCATTATCATCTAAAATATATCTTCATTCAAACTAGTGTACGTGTGGATTGCTTGGAAAATCAATATTAACTTAATTAATTAAAATTTAGGTAATTTTTTTACATCAATAATATGAGCATAACTCATTCGAAATAATTATTTCTCGAGTGTAATATGCACGATTAATTACAAACTATCTAACGAGCTCAATATTGATATATTTATAATTGTCATATCAAAATTTAATTATTCGACTCAAACATAAATATGAATTTAAAATCTATTTCATTTTAGTCTTCTTTTTAAAAAAAAATATAAAAATATAACATATAAAACAAATACATTTTTATGCTAATTTTATTTTTTTATTTTTTTTGGGTGTTGCAATCTACCTACCTTAAGTATTTCCGTCCTCGAAAATTACCTTAACTAATGGAAGAGTTCTAGATACTTGATTTTAAGATCATCTTTCTTCTCCCATGTTGACTCGTCCAATCCATGATTACACCATTGCACCCTGACCAGTAGAACTTCTTTGTTCCTGAATTGATGCACATTTCTATTCAAAATCATCATTAGGATTTTTTCATATGACAGGTCTTTTTGTACTTCCAAAGTTCGGTAGCTTACAACATGATTGGGATCGTAAACATATTTTCTAAGCATTGAGATATGAAATACATTATGCACTGCTGCCAGTTCAGGTAGTAAGGCAAGTCGGTAAACCACACTACCAATCCTTTCAAGAATTTCAAAAGGTCCGATGAACCGTGGACTCAACTACACTTTTTTTCCAAATCTAGCACACCCGTCATTGGAGCTACTTTTAGAAAGACTTTGTCATCCACTTGAAATTCTAAATCTTTCCTTCTACCATCAGAATAACTTTTATGTCGGTCTTGCATTGCCTTTATTCTTTCTCTAATCTTATCAACTGCCTCAACTGTTCGTTCAATAATTTCAAAACCCAAAATTCTATTCTCTCTGACCTCATCCCAATGGATAGGGGATCGGCACTTTCTACCATAAAGAGCTTCATAAGGGGGCCATACCTATAGGGGCCTGAAAATTATTTTTGTAAGCAAGCTCTACCAACGACAAGTGTGTCTCGTAACTATCGCCGAGGTCTAAAACACATGCCTTCAACATATCTTCAAGAGTTTGAATGGTTATTTCTTATTGTCTATCCGTCTGTGGATGATAAGCAGTACTAAACTTCAATTTCGTCCCCATGGCTGCCTGCAAACTTTTCCAAAATTTTGATGTAAATATAGGGTCTCTATCTGAAACAACGGTGACGGGAATTCCATGCAGTCTATCTCTCTCATATATAATTTTGCGAGCTATTCCTTACTAAAATTTACTTTGATTAGTAAAAAATGGGATAACTTTGTCAAACGAGCAACTACTACCCAAATAGCATTGTGACCCCTTGCTAACCTCGGAAAGCCTACTACAAAATCCATCGCTATGTGTTCTCATTTCCATTCTAGAATATCTAACAGGTTTTATAATCTTAATGGCCTTTGATGTTCTGCCTTGACTTGCTGGCAGATGATACATTTCTCTAAGAACAGCCCAATTTCTCTTTTCATGTTTTTTCACCAAAAGGTATCTCGGAGATCTCGATACATTTTCATACTGCCTGGATGTGCAGTATAGGGTAAAATGAGCCACTTCCAATATCTCGTTACTTATACTTTCATCTTTAAGCACATACAACCTTTCTTTAAAAGTCAACGCGCTATCCGCAGATACCTCAAATCCTATAAGTTTGTTTGTACCAACCTCAGCTTTTATCTTCTATAGAAATGAATCGTTATCCTGTGCTTCCTTGATTCGATCCCGAAGAGTAGGTCGAATCATAAATGTTCTTATTCTCATTGTAGTCTGAGTCAACGGTGTGATGATTTCTAATCTCAATTTCTCAAAGTCCTTTATCAAGTGTTCCTGCACTGTAGGTAAGACTACTAACTGTGATCCTGTCTTTCTGCTTAGTGCATATGCAACTACGTTAACCTTATCCGAATGGTAATAAATTGTACAGCTACAATCGTTCACTAATTCCAACCATCTTCTCTATTTCATATTTAGTTTTTTCTGTGTGAAGAAGTATTTAAGGCTCTTGTGGTCTGTGTAGATTTCATATCTCCCACCATAGAGATAATGACACCACATCTTTAGGGCATGAATTATCGCTGTTAGTTCCAAGTCGTGAGTCGGATGGTTCTACGTGTACTGTCTCAACTGTCTCGAAACATAAGCAATCACCTTTTCATGTTGCATCAAAATACAATCTAAGCCCTGTTTGGATGCATCGCTTTAAATTACAAACCCATTTGAACCTTCTGGTATAGTTAAAATATGAGCTGAGTAATCTTTGTTTAAGGTCCTGGAAACACTTCTCACATTTTTTTTCATCCACTAAAATTTCACACATTTTCGAGTCAAATGAGTCATTAGACCTGCTATTTTTGAGAAACTCTCAGTAAATCTCCAATAATAGTTTGCCAATCTTAAGAAACTGCAAACTTCACTTACACTGGACGGGCTAGGCCAATTAGTTACTACTTCCACTTTAACTGGGTCTACTTCAATTCCTTGGGCAGTAATTACATGATCAAGACAACCTTCCCGATCGAGCTAAAATTCGCACTTCTTGAATTTTGCATATAAATTATCCTTCCTCAAAGTATCGAGTATTATTCGAAGTTGTTCTTCATGCTGCTTCCTATCTTTGGACTACACAAGTATATCATCAATAAATATTATAACGAACTAGTCCAAATACTAATGAAACACATGGTTCATTAGGTCCATAAATACCCCTGGGGCATTGGTTAAATCGAAAGGCATGACAGTGAACTCGTAATGCCCATAACAAATCCTAAAAGCAGTTTTTGGTGTATCGCTTGCTTGATCTTTAGCTGATGATACCCCGACCTCAAGTCGATCTTCGAAAACACCGTTGTACCCTTTAACTGGTCGAATAAATATTCTATCTTGGCAGCGAGTATCTATTTTTTTATAGTTAAATTGTTCAATTCTCGATAGTCAATGCACACCTTATACTCCCATCCTTCTTCTTTAGAAAAAGTACTGGAGTGCCCCAAGGAGATACACTCGATTGAATAAAACCCTTTTTCAACAACTCATACAATTGTAACTTCAATTCTTGGAGTTCTTTCAATGCCATTCGGTACGGAGCCTTAGGTACTGGGGCCGCTCTGGGACTCAAGTCAATTGTAAATTTCACTTGTTTATCTGACAGAATGCTAGGTAGTCTTCTGGGAATACATCTGCAAAGTTTTCCACAATGTTAATATCTTTAACGATTGTATCTGTATGTTTGGAACTGTTAATATTAACTAAGAACCTTGGCGTGACTCCTTTTTCAGCATCTTCTCTACTTGTAAGGTCAACACAAGGCGAGGTAGAGCCTTGGACTTTGTTCCAAAGATCGGTCTATGAAATTACACTTCCAACCAGTCCATGCCTAAAATAACGTCGAAATCTTTCATCGATAAAAGGTATAAGTCCGCCAGTAGTACATTTCTATCAATCTCTAACTTCATAGCCCTACTCATCTGATCTATACAAAGAGTTCTTCCTGAAGGAATGCTAACCTCTAATGCATTATCTATTTTCACACATGTAATGTTAGATTTAGTGACGAATGATGTAGATATAAAAGAATTTATAGCTCCAGAGTCAAAAAGTACATAAGCAGGTACATCATATAATAACAGAATACCTATTTTGTAATTATGATGTTAGACTTAGTGATGGGGAATGAAAATTCAAAAACATGAACAAGTATGTTAAATAATAATAAAATACCTGCTATTACGTCTGAATCTTGTTCGCCTTATGCTGATTTAATGCAAAAACTCGAGCCTTCCCTTTCTTGTTTTTGTCCTGATCATCATCCTTCTTTCGCAGAGGCTCTGTACAATGTAAAGCGATATGCCCTGGCTTACCACCACGGAAACATATGTTCTTCTTGAATAAGCATTCTCCCCTATGAGGTTTATTACTCTTAGGGCATGATATAATACCTCCACTTAATCCACTGATATGAACTCCTGGGCTTGGCATTTTATTCTATCGGTTGCGTCTATCCTTGCTCTGATTATTCCATTTTCGTTTTCCTAACGACTCCTTGCTCTGATTATTCCATTTTCTTTTTCCTAATGACTCCTTGCTCTGTTGAGCATTCTGTTCAAACGTAGTCTTCTGATATGAAATAGCATGAACCCTCTCCAACGTTTCATGATATGAAGTGAAACGATGCGACATAATGATCATGCCGATTTTCGGGCGTAGTCCATTTTCAAACCTTCTGATCTTCTTGACTTTTATATCTACTAAGTGGGGAGCATACCTTGAGAGCTGTTCAAATTGTATCTCGTAATCAATAAGTGACATGTTTCCCTGCCTGAGTTGTAAAAACTCTGATTCCTTGAAGTTTCTCAAAGCTTGTGGTAAGTACTTTGCCATCACTTTTTCCTTAAATTGTTCCCAAGTCAGGTTATGTTGTTGCTCTTCAATCTTAGTGCATGAGACAGATTCACACCAGTGACCGGCTTCTCCAATTTAAAATGAATTCTGTGCATCCGTGAAAAAAATATGTCGAAAAATGCGCTTCAGACCCTAATCCACTCCTCAACGACTAGTGGGTCAGAATTTTCATTTAAAGTAGGAGGCTTGTACCTACAAAACTGCTCAACCACGAAAACAACTCCAGGGACAAATGGAGGTGTATCTTGCTGTGGCAGCGCATTTTGTGGTAGAGGTGCTTGATTCTATCTAGTCAACTCTTGCACCATTTGCAACAAGTCACGCATCAAATTTGTGTAGGTAAGTGGTGTCATTTCCTAAAATTTTTTGCATTAAGTTATTCGTCACACACCAATACTAAATCAAACATGTTATATCCATATATCATAAAATTAACGAGTCAACAAACTGCATGTCTCGAAATTTAAAAGTAGATAATTTAAATTATTTAAATTATGCAAAAAGTTCAAATAAATGCATCTTTTTACCCCTTTACATACTTTAGAATCGTCGGAAGGTGGTCGATTGGTGATCGTTGAGTGCCAAAAATCTCTTAAATTCTCAATTTCTTAAGAACTTAAATATATATATTACATCATATCTATAAATAAAAAAAAATTTAACAGTCACAATCATATTTACACCATTTATTTATTAAAGGTCACCAACAAAAAAATAAAAGAAATAAATAAATAATCAAAAAAATAATGTCAACATATAATCGTGCATGTACAGCTAACGATTGGCCACATGAGAAATTACAATTTATCCACAACTTTAAATTCAGCAAAAAAGCCCAATGTGTTTATCATATCTTTATATATAGACAAATAGACTTGAAATTAATAAATATACAATCTTCAATAATTTAAGATGTAAATTAGCAAATATCTCATATTAATATGACAAGAGATGTAATTAAACAATTATATTAAAAAATATTAAATTAATATAATTTGGCTTTAAGTACAGATTGGCAGTGGTTTCAAATTCAATATGAGCTAATGGTTTTAATGGAAAAGAAATGAATAAGGAAAGAGAGAAGTCAGGGAAATGTTCAAACACACCTGCATACAACTATATACACATAATCTGTTGATTGAAAGTGTAGAAAAATCTAAGAATGGTTAATTATAGAATTGGGCTTTGGGGAAAATGGTCAGAAACTAGAAATTTTGTGTTCAAATTATAAAAACCCATTCACACGCATACATACACTTACATACTCATGGTCATTCACAGGATTTAACCAATAATATTAATATGCAACATATAATTAACCATTCATTTAGTTAATTAAGTTAGTATAACTTTGTACCTTATGAAGAAATTCTGAATTCTAGCAGGTAGAAGGTACACATGAAAGTAATGAAGTCCATTTTTTATATTTTTTATTTATTTACTTACTTACTTATTATTATTATTATTATTATTATTATTATTTTTTTTTTTTTTTAAGAGATTGTTCACACCATGAATAGTAAGATGGGGTAACATGATGCACTATTCACTCGTGAACAGTACATGGGTGCACTGCTCAGTGCTCACTTGTGAACAGTATTTTTTTTTTTTTTTTAATCTGCATTATAAACTTCAATGCACACAAAATTCTTACTCTAAATACATACTTTAATTAAGTAAGCAATTTAATATTACATGGAAGGCACAGACTCATTTGTACACTTCGTAGATATATAAGATTATTAAACATATATTATCCTAAAATTCAATATTTAACTAGATATAGCAAGGACTGTCTAAACTTCAAAAAACATTTTATCGGGACATATAATATCAAATCCTAAATAAGTAAAATTATACAATCCTATTTTACATTACATTTATAAACAAATTCGCATCCAATTCTATTTCTAGGTATATCCAGTAATCAACCTATAAAGACCAATTAAGTAAATAAATATATGAAACCATATAGCGTAAACATGAACGATAAAATTTTTCTTTTCGGTTCACTGTTCATGTGAACAGTACATCCGTCATTGTTCACACCAATTTTTTTTTTTTTTTTTTTTTTTCAAAACTTACTTTATGAAACTACATATAGGTCTACAGAAAATTAAACATCGGTCTGATACCAAACTGTAACGACCTAAATTTTGTAATTTAAATCCCTACCAAACAGGATATATTCTAAATACATTAACAAAAAAATAAAAAATAAATAAATAAAATTCCACCAATAAAACATAACACAGTTTTATACTTATAATCCAATTGGACATGTTTAAAATTTCTAATTAAAAATTCTTATATATATAATGTAATGATATGATTAAAATAATACTTCTTTGTACACAATATTTTTGTCAATATCCCACATCTTTTCTTCTTTTATTCTTTTGCTTTTACTAAACTTTTGTTGTTTGCATTGAAACTACGCTAGAAAGTGCGACATATAGTTGCATACCTTTCAGGAAGATATATTCCAACAGTTGGCAATATTTGTCCTTCGGCCTTGTTAATTGTCATTGTAAAATATAGACGTATTGAAAATTGTTTCCTCTTGAATTTGAATGAATGTCCTCTTGAATTTGAATGAATATCCTTCATCATTTGCCGGAGTTAATGAGATGTGTAGAAGGAAGACTTGTTTTCTAGAATATTGTCCAACGATTATTTCTGCATGAATAATATGTTTCTTGAAATCATGACATAAATCGTTCTTGTTCCATTGAAAAGTGTAAGTGTTATGCCCTAGATTTAATCGATTTAGGTTGTAAATACTTTTAATATGTTTAATGCATTTAATTTTGGGAAGATCTATTATTTATTTAAATTAATTTTGCGATAAATAATATTAAATAATAGAGTCCGAAGATCCAAGTTTAAGTTATTTGTTAATCACGAGGAGTTGTGATTGTGAGATACAAATTACGTATGATTGGATCTTGAATAAACCGTGGTCGTAAGTAATAATGAGATACGAATATCGTTAACACAGATAGACCGTCACATGTGACATTTCTTACTTGTGAAGTAAGTAGCTGATCTCATGAGTTAAAGTGTGGTGACACTTAAATGAACACGTGGATGTTTTTGTTATAGAACAAAACATTGAAGACCCACTAAGAAATTCCACATGGATAACTATCTGAGTGTCAGTGGTTAATCTCTAACGTTCGGTAGTGGAATTGGTTCTATGACTTGAGGTCATCATAGTGCCTTGTATGAGGACAGTCATATTTTGACGATGTTGGATGTTGCTTTGCCAAGGGCCGCTAATACGACATCATTCGGTTATGTCAGGAACCATATGAAGGTTGTGAATTACCAATAGAGGATTCGTCACTCTTAGATAGTAAGAGATTGTGATCTGCATTTCGTTCAATTAAGTCAATAACGAAATCCTTGACCAAGGTATACACATCAGTCAAAAACGAGTTTTCGACTCATATTGACTTAATAGTAGAATGAAAGATATGATCGATAATCGAGATTGACACACTTTCATATCTCGTAGTTGATCAGATCATATTGACGAAGGGATTATAGTTTCATGATAAATGAACAGTTTTGATTTTGTCATACCACGTGACATTTCCCGTCACATGTGTTGTCCTGATATATTGCTAGATGTCAATTTGGGACGGCGAGTGTGAATTTGTGATAAATTAAAAGGGTGTTTAATTTATCAGTTTTGATTAGATCAAAATAATATTTCACGTCATTTGGCATCGTGGTCGGGAACATGATGAGTCACACACAAAAGAGAATTGGAAGATTGTAAATTGTCAATTAATTAATTTAACAATCGTTGGATAAATTAATTAATTGGATTGATTATTTATATCCCCAAATTAATTAATTGGATTAATTAATTCACGGACCGAATTTAGTTAAATGGATTAATTAAATATTGGATCGGACGGGGCCGAGCCCGTTTGGGTTTATATAAATACATGGCTAGAGTTTAAGATCCATATTGTTTTCATAATTCTTACTGATACAAGAGGAAAACCCTAGCAGTTGCAATCTATTCTCTGCGTGGATTTCATTGGAGGCTGAACAATTGGACAGTTGTGGGAGACAGATTCAAGTTGCTGGAAAAGGGATAACGCAAAAGAGTTTGCAAAATCAAGAAAAAAATGTATATTTCTTATCACAGTTCTTATCTAAATATAAAACTGAATTCTGGTGGGAATTGAAACTGTTTATTTCTGCTGTGCATGTGTAAGTAAATTCCCAACACAAAGATCATTTGATGGGTCCAGATTCCTCAAACACATCACTGGACAATTTCTTATCAAGATTAACTTGGGTGTTGGGATACCATTTGGCAACAATATATTTAGAAACTCCTCTTGATAAAATTGGTTTGTGTCATCTATTGCTTCGTCAAAACTAACAAATTCTTCACTTTCTCGAAGAAATTAATAACCCAATTAGTTTGTCATTGAGGTAGTCAACACACTCATTTTTGGTTACTGTAGATCTTAATGGAACCTTTTCAGAGTGTGTATACTTTTATAATCCACTTTTTTCAAAGGCAATTAGTTATTTTATAAAAATAAGATCACAACTTTTGTTTGGTGACATCAATCTTACAAATATGAAAACAAATTTAAGATATGACAACAAAAACATATATTAACAATTAACAAAATGGAAAAGTTAATATTTTTCAAATTAAATTGATGACATGACTTATTTTGCAGATCTATTGATGAATTGAACCCCATTTCTGTTAGTGATTTCAACGATGATGTAGTCATCTGTGATGTTGCCATCATTCAAAATTAAGAAGTTAATAATACAATTAAATCCCTGATATTAGAAATCAATTTTAAATGCAAATCAAGATAAATTATAACCAAGAAAAAAAAAAGAAAAAACTTCACATTGATCATCAACTTAGAAATAGATTTTGAGAAAGTCTAGCATAAGAAAAATTATTTTTGTTAACAATAGTTTTTACTCTTTTGTGCTGATTTTTACTTATAAGTTTTGAGCATAGAATAGAATGAGTAAGGTTGGTTTTATAGCTACTATGGCATAGGGGTAGAGTGAGATAGGTTGGTTGGTTTTGCTAGCTTTAATGGTCATAATTACTTTCATATTAAATTCTTATTTGGCTATTTTTTTAAAATATTTAATTAAAATATAATTATGTCATCTAATTACCAAAGTTAATAAATAATATTACTTTATTAATCAAAATACGTCTAACCTATGTTTGCCATTAATGTAAAGTTGGACTCACACGTTTTATTTCTTTTTTGCCACACAAGAGCCTTCCCATAAAAATTTTAGGGAAAATTGCATCCGAGGTACCAAACCTTTAGTTTGTGCCACACACGATACCAAACCTTTCAAAAATTCGCAATAGAAGTCCAAATGGATGAAAACTGTTAATTTGACCGTTCGTTAACCAAAGATTTAACATTGACCATTATTTTGACTAATTTTAAAAGGATAAAATGGTAACTTTACATTTTTCAACCAAATAAAAAAATTACAATATATTAATAATTAAATCAAAATACAAAACACTATTCATCTTCTTCTCCACCCCCCCCCCACACACTCACCCATCCACCCACCCACTTCCCAAAACCAACACCCACCAAAAAATCGGCACCCACCAAATGCCATTTTCTTATCAAATTTCCCTTTACTCATATCACCTTCCTCTTCTTTCCTTCTTAATACTAAATTATTACTACTCCTTCACCCCAGCCACTTGACTGTTATTCTGAATTTTTGTTTGCTTGAATTATGTGCGAATTATTATCATGTTTACTTGAACTTGGTATTGTAAGATTAATAACTATTTTGAAGTTTTATACAGATTATATGTTGAATTAGTGTCAAGAATTAGCTATTTCCACTTAATTTCATTGTACTTTTAGATCTTTGTGTTACAAGGAACCAGTTATATATCTTAATTTGATGTGGGTATTCAGAGACTCATTTTGAGTAGAAGGGATCTAATTGCTTTGGGTTTTCTAGTAGATCTAGTAATGCATCAAATGGAGTGGGGGAAAACCTCTAATTTAATGGCAATAAGACTTTCTTCTTGTTGTAATCTGGGATCAACTTCATAAAAGGAGTCGAGAAATTGATTGAGAATAAGGTTTGTCTCTATTTCGTTTGTTATGAATTTAATTTTAAAGAAATGTCTTGGACAAAGTGAGATCTAGATTCTAAGAGAAACATTTCTGGATGAGTGGATGCAGAAATTGGTGGGTATTGGTTTTGGGAAGTGGGTGGGTAGGTGGGTGGTGATCTAGATTCTAAGAGAAGCATTTCTGGATGAGTGGATGCAGAAATTGGTGGGTGTTGGTTTTGGGAAGTGGGTGGGTGGATGGGTGAGTGTGGGGGGGGGGTTGGAGAAGAAGATGAATAGTGCTTTTGTGTTTTATTTAATTATTAATATATTGTAATTATTTTTTTTTTTGAAAAATATAAAGTTACCATTTTATCCTTTTAAAATTAGTCAAAATAATGGTCAATGTTAAATTTTTGGTCAACTAATGGTCAAATTAACAGTTTCCATTCATTTAGACTTCCACTGTGAGTTTTTAAAAGGTCTGGTATCGTGGGTGGCACAAACTAAAGGTTTGGACAAAGTCTGCTAAAAACAAAAGGTTTGGTACCTCGACTGCAATTTTTCCAAAATTTTAAGAACAAAATAGTCAGTTAAATGTTAAGTCACTGAATTTTTGTTTTATATTTTTATAATAATTGAATGTCAGTTAACTTCTTATATTAATTCCAAACCATATGATATATATATTAATTAATTAATAACTTAACGCATGAACTACAATGTAAATATGATTAATAAGGACTTTGTTGATTAAAAATAAAAAAAAATTAGAATAAAATAATCAATTGAATGTTTCCCAATCATTCATACGTAGAGTAAAATTGATTGGAAGTAGAAAAGATTATTGCCAATCTTAAAAACCCTAATAATAAGAAGTTATTTACTTTTGCATATTTGTAACCTCATTAATATATTAATGCAACCTTTCGATTTTGCAATCTCAATTAAATAATAACTTAATGCATAAATTATAATGTAAATTATGAAGATTAATAAGGGCTTTGTAGATGAAAAATAAAAAAAAAAGGTAAGGAAAAAATTAACAATTGAAAGATAAGCCATTCGATTTTCATGAGCTTTTTTTTTTTTTTTTTTGTGATCGAATGTCCCAATTAAAATATTAAGGCGACCTTTAGCCCATTTGTTACTTAATTAATACATTAATGCAATCTTTTAATTTTGTAACCTCAATTAAATAATAACCTAATGGATGGGGATTATAATGTAAATCGTGAAGATTAATAAGGGCTTTGTTTGTGAAAAATAAAAATTTAATGGATGAATTATAATGTAAATCATGAAAATTAGTAAAGGTTGTGTTGATGAAAAATAAAAAATTGCTTTGTTGATGGAAAATAAAATTGTAAAAACAAAATACTCAACTGAATAATAAGTCACTAAATCTTCCTTGATTTATTATAATTTGTTTAATAATTGAATATCAATTTCACTCCTTATATTAATTCTAACCCAAATGATAAATATCAATTAAATATTTCACCACTTATATTACTTTTAAATCAAATGATAAATATTAATTAAATTGGTAATAAGAACTTTGTTGATGAAAAAAAAAATTGAAAAAAAAAATCAGTTGAATGTTAATCATTGAATTTTCACGTGTAATTTCATTTTTATTTATTGAATGTCCTCATTAATATATTAATGCAACCTTTAAAAAATTTGTAACCTCAATTAAATAATAACTCGATGATAAACACTAATTGAAATTGGTATTCCAATTATGAGTGTATAGTAGGCATATAGTTAAATATATAGCGTAAATTTGGTATTTAAAAGATTTTTCTCCACCATCCCCACTTTTTCGGAAAGAATGTATTTTGAAATAGTATATTGATGGAAAATATTTGGTTCAAAAATGAGGAAAATTTTTGGATTTACGTGTAATATTATTTTATTAAAGCATGTGTAATTGAAATACTGTAAAATCACTATTTAAGAATGTACTTTTGAAAGAACATGACTCAAATAGGGCCTAAATTGGTATTTAAAAATTTCTCCACCATCCCCTTTTAATATATATATATATATATATATATATATATATATATAGAGAGAGAGAGAGAGAGAGAGAGAGAGAGAGAGTACAGTAGCAACTATGTTCCTAAAATCAGGTAAGACTGAGTTCTCGTTTAATATACTAGAACGGAACTGGCACTTAATTATGATTAGAGGTCAAAGGGTTTCACCACCTAAACTAAAAATGGGTTGATCAAAATTTCGAGGCCTTTTCGTTGGAGGACCGTAATCCCTAGCTGCCTAGACAACTCATTTATTTCCATCTTCAAATCGATTATATTGTCGAGTATATCTAGAAAAAAAATTCAAGCTTGTAAGCTGACAAACTCGTAAGAGCTGAAATTTGTAAAATTTTAGCTCATGCCTCATTGCCGAGGCATAATCTAATATCACAATATTTCATAATTTTAAGGTGTCATATTCCGAAGCAGAGTGGTTGAGAGACCCTCAAATATGGAAAGAAACTTCAATAGTGGCAATGCAACCGCCCTATAAGGTTGAGCCACCTCGGCGATTGGCTCCCCACACCTTCGTGGTGCGTGGATCACCTACCAAGGTGGCATCTCGGCATTGGGCGAGTGCACCACGTGGATGGTGTAAGTATTATGCTCTAGGTCCAATCAACTTTGAACATAAATACTTGTATATATAATTAATGCAATTTAATGACAGATCTATTATTTATTTAATAGACAATTAAATAAATAATAGAGTCCGTAAATTCAAATTTTCGTAATTTGTTAATCACAAGGAGTTATGATTGTGAGATATAAATTACATTTGATTGAATCTTAAATCGCCCATGGTCGTAAGTAATAACGAGATACGGATATCGTTATTATGGATAGACCATCACGTGTAGCATTTCTTACTTGTGAAATAAGTAGCTGATCTCACAAACTAAAGTGTGGTGACACTTAAATGACACGTGGATGTTTTATTATAAAACAAAATATTGGAGACTCGTCGAGAGATTCCACATGGATAACTATCTGAGTGTCAGTGGTTAATCTCTAACATTCGGTAATGGAATTGGTCCTTAGACTTGAGGTCGTCATGGTACCTTATATGAGGATAGTCATACTTTGACAGTGTTGGATGTTACTCTGGAAAGGGCCGCTAATACGACATCGTTCGGGTACATCAAGAATCGTATGAAGGTTGTTATTGACCAATAAAGGATTCATCACTCTTAGATAGTAGGAGATTATGATCTGCGTTACATTCAATTAAGTCGATAACGAAATCCTTGATCAAGGTATACTTATAAGTCGAAAAGGAGTTTTCGACTTATATTGACTTAATAGTGGAGTGAAAGATATGATCGAAATTCGGAATTGACACAATTTCATATCTCGTAATTGATCGGATCATATTGACGAAGGGATTATAGTTTCACGGTAAACGAACGAATTTGGTTTTGTCATACCACGTGACATTTTTCGTCACGTGTATTGCTTGACACATTGCTAGATGTCAATCAGGGACGGCGAGTGTGAATTGACGATAAATTAAAAGGGTTTTTTAATTTATCAATTTTGATTAGATCAAAATAATATTTCACGTCGTTAGGTATCGTGGTCGGGAACCTAATGGATCGCACACAAAAGAGAATTGGAAGATTGCAAATTGCCAATTGGTCAATTTAACAATCGTTGGATAAATTAATTAAATGGATTTGTTATTTATATTCCCGAATTAATTAATTGGATTAATTAATTCACAAACCGGGTTTAATTAAATGGATTAATTAAATATTGGACCGGACCGCGCCGAGCCCATTTGAGTTTATATAAATACATGGCTAGGGTTTGAGGTCCATATGGTTTTCATTATTCTTGCTGGCACAAGAGAAAAACCCTGGTATCTGCAATCTTGTTCTCTGTGTGGATCACCGTTGGATGCTGAACAATTGGACAACTGTGGGTGGCGTATCAAGATTGCTAGAACGAAAAGAAAAGTAAAAGGTTCCAGAATTCGTCAAAGGTATAATTTTAATCACGATTTCTATCTAAACACAAAGGGATCCTTGGTGGGAATCGAAATAATTTTAATTTTCCGCTGTGCATGTATAAGTAGATTCCCAACAATGGTATCAGAACCTACTTTGTTTTTGTTAGAAATTGTTTTGAATTTGTGGACATAATCAAATGTTGATTTTGTTAGTTTCATTGTTTCTAGCAATTAATTCAATTTTCAAAATGAGTTTTGAATATCATATTATTTTCGATTTAAAAGATCTAAAAAAAAATTAAAAAAAATTATCGGAACGACGTGGCAGCAGCGAACTGCTGCCGTCGGCTGTTAGCAGCAGCCGCTGCTGCGCCACAGCAGCATGAAAACGTTGCTATGAGAAGCGTTTTCACGCTGTAGCAGCTCCTGTCGCGGGCAGTTTTGTGGCGCCGGCCAACACTAACATGAAAAAAAAAAGGGTTGGGATGAATATTTAGGGTTTTCAGATTCAGGAGGTGAGTTTGGAGACGGGGGTTACTCTGTAATTAGTGTAATTACGGGGGGCCCTCCTTCAATTAAAGAATATGGGTCAGTTTGCAATTTTTTGAAAAAGGACCTATTTCGCAATTTATGAGATGAAGGGGCTCTGTTGGAAATTTTAAACTAGGGTCAATTTGCAATTTTGAAAAGGTGGTTTTGAATTGAATTTTAAAATGGTTTTAAAATTATATTCTAAATGGGTTTGACCCATAATTTAATTTTGACCTAAATTAAAATTTTATTTAAAATTGACGACATTTTATATTTTTGTTAAAATTGGATTTTGACTTAAACATTAAACTTTGACCCAAATTGAATTTTTATTTTGTTTAAGAGTGTTATCCTAAATTAAAATATTAATTCTGTTTAAATTAGAGTTTGACCTTAATTTAATACTTAATTAAAATTTAATTTTAATTAATTATTCACCCGATTATATTTTTGAAATTAGAATTGGATTCTAATCTGACATTTAATTAAAACTTGATTTTAATTAAATTGTGTTGCCCTAAATTTCTTCTTGGAATTAGAGTTGGACTCTAATTTGGTATTTAATTATTTTGATTTTAATTAAATTAATTCGCCCACAATTATTAGAATTAGCGTTAGACTCTAATTTTGTTATTTAATTAAAATTTGATTTTAATTAAATTCCACCACCTTAAATTGTGAAATTAGAGTTTGACTCTAATTTGATTTTTAATTAAAATTTGATTTTAATTAAATTCCACCACCTTAAATTGTGAAATTAGAGTTTGACTCTAATTTGATTTTTAATTAAAATTTGATTTTAATTGAATAATCCCGCAATATAATTGTTGAATTAGAGTTGGACTCTAATTTGGTATTTAATTGAAATTAGATTTTAATTAAATATGCCCGCTAATTAAATAATTGGTTAATATGATTAATTAATTATTTAATTGTTCCGATCCTTTTGTCTAAAAGAGTTTAGACGACTTAATTGCTAGAAAGTTGAAACTTATTTGCATATAATATTATATATTATATATGTATATATTTATGTGATGAATGTATTATTAGTGGACGATTATGGACTCGATCACATGGATGTGTTGAATCGTTAATTTTTATTCTTGTTATTATTCTGGGCCTGCGAGCTCTTGATCATTTTGGACCTACGAGTCCGTTATTATTATTATTGTTGTGGGCTTGGGAGTCCAATTTCACTTAGGCCTGCGTGCTAACTAGTATATGATACATGTTGCAATTGGACTAATTGAAGAAACAAGAAGAGGAGGAGACCATGGAGATGGGGCATTGATATTGATCAGTGTAATACCCCATAGGAATTGACCAACTAGTCTTCATTATGGCTCGGGAAGACTAGACAGTAAAAGTCCATCATCGTCCACACTATTATATATATATATA
>NC_036243.1:11942046-12058990 GCF_002742605.1 Olea europaea var. sylvestris | reverse complement strand
ATATATATATATATATATATATATATCATTGTTGATGAGACTTTTGAATGCAAAATCCCTCCATAAAATATTAAGTCACATTTATAATCGATTTTCCATTATTATAGTGAAAAATCAGAGTCCCAAATCATTTCAACTTGTTGAGTACACTCAAGGCTGGTCCATTAGGGATATGTTTGACACTGTGAAATATTTGATATTTCTGAATGACGGGTTTGACTTAACTAAAATTTATATTTTGTTGAGTATACTCGAAGAGATAAATTTTAGAGGCATATTAAGCTAACACATAAGATATGTGGAAAAAAAGAGTTGTCAGCTTAATGATTTGGGAATTGTATGGAGATACAATTGATAACAGTATCTACCCAAATCTTATATTAAGGCTTGTTGTCTTAATATAATAGATGGGATCCCAGCCCACTGGGAGTCAAGTTCAGACTCCATAAATTTATGTAAGAGGGTCATAAATTTTATTTAAACAGTGGAAGCATAATTAATTTAACAAAAGACCATGTTAAATTAATTGATGCATTTTATATATTATTCTTTCCTTTTTCGTCATTTATATTTATTGAATCTGAGTAATCATATGTTTTGAATGGCATACTGAATGCCAACAACCAAATTAAATCCTTTGATTAGCACTGCAATTTGAGAATTGTTCTCAAGAATAAGAAAGTTGGTTGTCATTAAATAGTCATTTTTCAGAGACATCTGATGATGACTCAACTAAGGAAAATGTAGCTACTATAATAAACACAGTGATGAGATAATATTGCACGCATGTGATGCTTGCAACTACGTCACTGAGTTACAAAAGCAACTTAAGAGTATAGATGTTAACAAATAATTCTTCATTACAATGAGTTGTATGATAATAATCATGTGTGGAAGGATGTGAGATTTTCAAACAACTATACCGGTGCAAAATGACAGAATAATCTTCAATTGATGCTTAGACACTGAAGATGATTGACGTTGAGAAATGTCTCAATTGAGTTCAATCATAAACCATGAACTAAGTAGTGACTTGGTTCTGCAATCTCTATCAGCTAAAACTATTCACAACTAATTATGAATTTAACATGAATAAGCTCGAATATACAATTATTGAGTTGCTCAACATGCTTAAGACTGTTAAGCCCAACATCAAAGTTAGTAGTGGGCAAGCCATTGATTCCTCTAAAGATGTTAAGAGGAAGTCTAAAGGGGCTTTGTGAAAGAGTCCAATATGGTTAAGACCGACAAAGCGAAGGACAATACCAAGTCTAATGACCCTTTGTTTCATTATAGAATGAAAGGTCATTGGAAGGAATATTGTGTGGCTTATGTCTACTTTATTAGTTTCTTAGGTATTTGATACCAGATGTAAATCTCACATTTATACAAATATGGAGAAACTAAAAAGGAGGTAGACCACTGCGAAAGGGAGAACTTGACATACACGTTGGAGATGAGCAAAGGTTGCTGCATTACCTGTATGATTATACTTCTTGTCATTGCCTTTTGGTTTAATATTGGAATTAAAGAACGTCGCTTTATACCAACCATAGCTGGAACATTAAAATAAATTTCATGTTCCGACATGAACTATTTTAATGTTAAGGACAATAGTTGTTCTTATTTATCTTGATAAAGATCCTAATGACTATGGTAAATTACAAAACGACGTTTGTATTCTTTAATAATAAGGATTCTATAATGAGTATAGAAATTAAAAGGCATAAATGCGATAATCTAATTATTACCAAAATCTGGCATGATAGACTTCGTTATTTAGATGAAATGTAATTCCAAAGTTACATAAAGATGTATACTTGGGATTAATTGATTTTGGCAAATACAAATTATACATGTCTGGTACGATGACCAAATCTTCTTTTACTTGAAAAGAAGAAAGGTCAGCATAATTACTGGTCTAATGCATGGTGATGCATATGAACCCGTGTCAATTAATGTCAGGTAATGTTTCTCTTATTTCATCAATGATCAAGTATATTTGATGAAAACGCAAACATGAAACTCTTGAAAAGTTTAAAGGATTCACACTAGAATTAGAGAAACAAATAGGAAAAGATACCATCACATTAAGATTTGATCAAGTGAGAGTATTTTAAAGATAAAATCTAGATTATCTAAGAGAGAATGAGATTCTCTTGCAGTGGACTCCTTCATATACATTGCAGCAAGGTGGTGTATCTAAAAGGAGGAATCGTTAACTATTAAATATAATGCGATTAATAACAAGCCATGCAAATCTTCCAAAATTATTTTGGGGGTCATGCATTGATTGTAGTGTGCAACACATTAAAATATGTCCAATCTAAATTGGTTAACAGAACTCCATACGAGTTATGGAAAGGCAATAGTCTCAATTTATCTTATATGAAAGCTTGGGGCCGTGACGCTTATTTGAAGCGTCTTAAATCGGATAAATTTGACACTAAATCTGATAAAAACATATTTGTGGGGATATTCAAAGGAGAAATTTGAATATAAATTTCATTATCATGAAGAAAGTCTTCGTCTCACGACATAACGTCCTCTTAGAGAAAATGTTTACTCTAGAAGAGGACAGTGGAAGCAAAATAGAACTTGAAAGAGTTCAAGAGTGCACAAATATAGTTAACCAAGTAGATAAATTCAAGTTTGATCCCATATCTGATATGAGACATACTCTTAATCAGGGAGTAGAGACTCCTGAGGACATGTCAACTCTATGTGAATCAGTAGGATCATTCGACCTTCAAGAAGGTGCGAATCCGTGATTACTAACCAGGTATTACTGATCCAGGATGATGAACCTACTAGTTGCACCAAAATAAAGTCACGTGTTAACTTAAAAGAGACAGCAAGAGGCCATGATACTCGAGATGAACTCGGTGTATGTGAACAAGGTTTGGACCTTGGTCGAGCCTCTTATTGGAATAAAACCTATAAGGTTTTGTAAATAGTTTACAAGGGAAGGTTCAATGTGGATGTGAATATCCGTATATACAAAGCAAGGCTAGAAGCAAATGTTAAGTGTTGACCTTGGTAAAACTTTTCTCCTGTGACCTTGCTGAAGTCCATTCGAGTTTTATTTGCAACAGTTGCATATCGTAACTAAAGGTTATGATAAGTCTCTATGGAGCTAAAATCTTCGATTTGACGGAAAAGTCAAATTGTTTGATTTTATCAAATTTGAAGACGAATTGTGTGTTTACAAGAAGATAGTGAGAGCATTGTCGTATTCCTCATATCATAGAAAACGACATTCCTATGTTTCAATCGTTGAAATAATGGTTGTTAAAGGATTTGTTCATGAACGATATAGGAGAAGCAACTTGATCTATAGAGATAGATTTAAAAGATTGCTTAACTCATCCCAATTTACATAGATGGAATCTTGAGAAGATTTCATATGGAAAAACTGGTTTACTCTTAAATGGTGTATTGGAAAGGTTTCGAATGTGAAGCAACCGTTGATTCAATAGTAGAAACCTAATACATGATTACTTTAGAAGTAGCAAAGAGTTGCAATCTGGATCATGATGTTCATAAATGAACTTGGAGTAGTTCCTAATATTGTTTATCACATGCCATTGTATTGTGAGAACAATAGAGCCATTGCGAAAGCAAAGGAACTAAGGTCTCATCAATGATCCAAACATGTATTAAGGCGGTATAATCTCATCAGAGAGATAATACATAGAAATGAGATAAAGAGAAGAACAAATTCCCACATTTAACAATATTGTAGATCCACTAACAAAGAGTTGTTGTAGTATAAACATTATCATGTAGACTTATGATATTGGATACATAAGTGATTGGATCTAGTGAAAGTGGGAGTTTGTAAGTATTATGCCCTAGGTCCAATCAACTTTGGACATAAATACTTGTGTATATAATTAATGCAATTTAATGGCAGATCTATTATTTAATTAATAGACAATTAAATAAATAATAGAGTCCATAGATTCAAATTTTCGTAATTTGTTAATCACAAGGAGTTGTGATTATGAGATATAAATTACATCTGATTGAATCTTAAATCGTCCGTGGTCGTAAGTAGTAACGAGATACGGATATCGTTATTATGGATAGACCATTACGTGTGGCATTTCTTACTTGTGAAGTAAGTAGCTGATCTCACAAGCTAAAATGTAGCTACACTTAAATGACACGTGGATATTTTGTTATAGAACAAAACATTGGGGACTCGCTGAGAGATTCCATATGGATAACTATCTGAGTGTCAGTGGTTAATCTCTAACGTTCGGTAGTGGAATTGGTCCTTAGACTTGAGGTCATCATGGTATCTTATATGAGGACAGTCATACTTTGGCGGTGTTGGATGTTGCTCTGCAAAGGGCCGCTAATACGACATCGTTCGGGTACGTCAAGAATCGTATGAAGGTTGTGATTGACCAATAAAGGATTCGTCACTCTTAAATAGTAGGAGATTATGATCTACATTTCCTTCAATTAAGTCGATAACGAAATCCTTGGTCAAAGTGTACTCATAAGTCGAAAAAGAGTTTTCGACTTATATTGACTTAATAGTGAAGTGAAAGATATGATCGAAATTCGGGATTGACACAATTTCATATCTCGTAATTGATCGGATCATATTGACGAAGGGATTATATTTTCACGGTAAACGAACGAATTTGGTTTTGTCATACCACGTGACATTTTTCGTCACGTGTATTGCTTGACACATTACTAGATGTCAATCAGGGACGGCGAGTGTGAATTGACGATAAATTAAAAGGGTGTTTTAATTTATCATTTTTGATTAGATCAAAATAATATTTTACGTCGTTAGGTATCGTGGTCGGAAACCTAATGGGTCGCACACAAAAGAGAATTGGAAGATTGCGAATTGGGAATTGGTCAATTTAACAATATTTGGATAAATTAATTAATTGGATTTGTTATTTATATTCCCGAATTAATTAATTGGATTAATTAATTCACAGACCGGGTTTAATTAAATGGATTAATTAAATATTGAACCAGACCGGGCCGAGCCCATTTGAGTTTATATAAATACATGGCTAGGGTTTGAGGTCCATATGGTTTTCATTATTCTTGCTGGCACAAGAGAAAAACCCTGGTAGCTGTAATCTTGTTCTCTGTGTGGATCACCGTTGGATGCTGAACAATTGGACAGCTGTGGGTGGCGTATCAAGATTGCTAGAACGAAAAGAAAAGCAAAAGGTTTGCAGAATTCGTCAAAAGTACAATCTTTATCACAATTTCTATCTAAACACAAAGGGATTCTTGGTGGGAATCGAAATAATTTTAATTTTTCGTTGTGCATGTATAAGTAGATTCCCAACTGATGGTGGTCCCACCCCACTGAAAATTCTATCTCAAATATGAAGTGGATGGTGCGCTCGCTCCACTGAAAATTCTCTCTCAAATATAAGGTGAAAGACTTCCCGTTATCACAAGTGTCTTAATATGATTGGATGTAGGGAAATTAGCTTGACAAATTGGGAGTGAAAGTGAAGGGAAGTACACTCAAATGTATAGTCCCTCACACGAGAGGGGGTTCAAAAATTTTTGTAATCACTGTGGGACCACCCCCCCCCCCCCTCATGTAATGAGGGCTACAAGTGGATTTTCCCGAAAGTGAATGACCATGAAACACATTAAATTGGTGCATTGAATGTCAAAAGCATGTGAAGCATTTCGACCGTTCATTTGAAAATAGAAATGACGCCCCTTTGGTATTCTAGAATCTCAAACTGCATGTGAGGGGTGGAGCTAGAAAATTATGTTATAGTGGGCTGAAATTTCAAAAATATTGAATGAACTTACACCACAAGAAATAAAGTTTCAGAGGCTATTTTTGTGACATTCACGATAAAAAATATACAACACTCAACGAAATAAAAATAAAAATAAAAAGTTTAGATGTCTCACATTAAGATATTCCACTAAATTTTTTTTTTTTTTTTTTACCAAATAGAAAATCGATGATTATCTTAAAAAATATAAACTAATCGAATCATGATAGAATTAAACAAAAATACATATCCACCAATGGACATTTAAAAAATTATTTAATGAGTACTCTTCTAGTAACTTTGACAACCAATCTTTCCAAACAATTGAAAGTTTTAAAAAATACTATTTTTATTGTCGACATAGATTACTTTACAAATAATTAAGTTTTAACACACTCTTTTTATTATCTATATCGAATCTATAGTAAGTTATTTATTTTGATCATAATATCTACTTTATGGCAATATAAGTAATTTTTTTTTATAAATATGAATTAGTGATGAATGAAAACATACGTAATTTAAAAAAATACGTAGTGTCTCTAACTATTAGAATAAGTAATTTACTTTTAGATTTAATTAATAAAAATTATCTGTAATAAAATTTACTTAATAATTATAAGTAAATTTTAGTCAAACACGCATTAAATAGAATATCTAATTTGATAATAAAATATTCACATTTCATGAATGTCTTGAAAAGAGTAATTAATAATTGTAGTGTCTTTAATACAATTTGAATAATTGAGTATTGGACTTGAGTTGATATTTAAATTTGAGATGGACTAATGCTAACATTTGGGGCATAATTCTAAAATCTTTTCTTAAAAAATTACATGGGCTGGGAGCATTCCTGGGCTGCCTAAATATTTTTTTTTAAAAAAATACATGGGCTGTAGCCCAGCAATGCCCCGCCTCCCAACCGCTGTCTCCGCCTCATGTCTGTCGTTACGACCGGAGAGTACCTTGCTCAACCTTCGCCTTTTGACAGCTTTTAATTGTCTCATTTTGCGCCGACCTGGCCGAGACATTTTTTTGTTACTTTTCCCTCCGTGATTTATCATTTGAATTAATGAAAAGTAACATTTTTCTATGCCTCTCTTCTCTTTGTTAGACTTTGTTTGAATCTCATTTCTTCCATCAAATTGCATTTTTGAATAGTGATTTGATTTAATTTTAATCACATTATTTAATAAAATAATATTACACGTAAATTTAATATTTTTTCTTATTTTTTAACTACATATTCTCTATCATAATACTATTATAAAATGCATTTTTTCGAGACTTATTGTTATGTTATGTTACATTGCTGAGCCCCTAAGGCAATTAATGATCAAGCAATTCGTTGATTGCTTAAACGAGTAATAAACTTAGTTAAATAATTGTCATAAATTGTTACTTCAGAGAAAGCTATTAATAACTAGACAATTATGGTAAATTGTCATCCAACAACTATAATTGATCAATCAAGACAATTATAAGTCGAGCTGAAAAGTACACTTGAATAAGCAGTTATTACAAACTATTGCCAATCCAAAGCATAATCATCGATAATATTTCTATAAGTGCTCATCATTCTAAGGATGATGCTGCTCTCGTTAGTCCACATTGAGGAATAGATAGAACGATCTCCTTCGAGGGGCAAGGCAACCACAAGTTGGGACCCACTTTTATAGGTGATATAACCAAGTATTTGTCCCGACGTATTTATCCCGAGGACTCTATTTCGTCGATATGTTTACCACTATGCTCGGGGCATTTGTGCTCGGGTATCTCCATATGCCCGAGCTATTAGCCCCAAGAATTATTCGACAATCATTCGACATGTCCTCGGGATTATGACGTACGTCAACGCCTTATCCAACGAGAAATTTATTCTGACTAAAAATCCTCAACTCATGTCTCCTATGCTCAGAAGAACTCTATTGGTATCACAATTATACCGCAATTCAAACTCCTATCTTGCATAGGACTCATTGGGATAAGATTGCAAAATCAAGCTATCCTACTACAGCTGCACTACGGAATCCTAGTATGAACACACCACCTACCTCTATAAATATAAAACCTTGAGCCATTATTCAGGTACGTTTTTCATTGTTCTCCAGCACGTAGCCTCACGCACAAAATTCCCTTTCTGACTTAAGCATCGGAGGGGCGACGAGAACACACCTCGTTGCCTTTGTTTCAGGTACCGAAAGATCATGTTCGTGCTCCTTATCAGTCATCAAGCTCGGGAAATCTACAGGTACGATTTTTGGTAGCATCATTGGCGCCGTCTGTGGGAAGCGCTACCAAAAACCATGGTAAACACACGATCAGGTCTTCCACCAGCAAGCTCATCCGCTCCAAACCAACCCCCTCCTGAGAATATCCCTGTTCCTCAAGAGGAATCATCAGAAGTGCCAGAGCCCCAGCCGGCAGTCGTCACTACTGGAGCCTTTGAAGAGCTCAGACAACAGGTCGCCACACTGACTCAGTTTCTAAGTCAAAGAAATTCGCATCCGTCACCCACACCGGCACCCTAGGGGGGTTTTATGGCTGATGCTCGAGCTAAGCTCAAAGATAAGTCCCTGACAATGGCGGAGCAGGGGCCTCGGGTATACCACATGTGACCTCAGCCTCGAGATCAGTGACCATGGAGTCCAGGGAACTCGCTAGGATTATTCAAGAAGGAATTACGGCGGGCCTACTTCAGGGCAACAAAGGGACAACAAGATTCAGTCCCAATACTCCCTTTACTCCCGAGATATTAACATTCCCCTTGCCAGACAGATTTAAGTATCCTAGGATCCAAGAATATGATGGGACCACCGATCCAATCAATCATCTTAACGTATACACGGACGTCATGAATCTACATGTCGTGCCAGATCAGGTGATGTGCAAGGCCTTCCCGCAAACTTTGACGAATGCTGCTAGAGATTGGTTCTCAACCCTAGAGCCCAACTCCATAGCCTCATTCTCGGATTTGACGGACAAGTTCTCTGCTTTCTTCGCAAGCAGTAAACGCATCAGGAAGACAGCGGCTTTCCTCATGCAACTTAGACAAGGGCAAAATGAGACCTTACATGACTTCATGACCAGGTTCAACAAGGAAAGACTTCAGATTCCCGACCTATACATAACTGCAGCAGTTTCTGCCCTCACATATGCCATAAAGTGTGAGGCTTTCAAGATGTCTTTATCCAAAACTCCGCCAAAGACAGTGACCGAGCTTCTTACCCGAGCCGAGAAGTACATAAATATGGAGGAAACACTGAACCCGAGAAAGGTTGGACCACCCCATGACAGGGTCGAGCATTAACGACAGCACGACCCGAACCCCCATGAAGAACAACATCAGAAAAAACAGAGACGGGAGGTTCCGCCGACGTCATTCACGCGTTTAAATATGCCAAAGACAAATATATTAATAGAAATCAAGGATATGAAGGAACTCAAATGGCTTGTCAGAATGAGGTCACCACCCGAATCCAGGGATATGAACAAGTACTGTGAGTTCCATCGGGATCATGGGCATACCGCGGAGAACTGTAAGGCCCTGCAACGGGAGATTGAAGCCCTTATTAAAAGAGGACTCCTGAGTTCCTACATCGGTAACGACAAACGCCCGAGGAATGATCGTGGCAGGGAAAAAGCCCCTGAGACAAAAAGGGATGGTCAACCCACTGCTGGAATCATCAATATCATCATTGGGGGTATTGCCTCGGGAGGAGACTCCAACAGTGGAAGAAAACAATATGCCCGACAATATGCCTTGACCTCTGGGATGCCTCATGGAAAGCTGGAGGATATTACTTTTGGGACCGAGGACTTAGAAGGTGTATCATTTCCACATGATGATGCCTTGGTAATCTCAGCGATTGTGGCCAATTTTGAAGTAAAGAGAATCTTTGTTGACAACGGGAGTGCGGCTAATATACTTTCACAAGAAGCTTTTGCCAAAATGGGAATCTCATCTCAGCAGCTCAAAGCGGTTAAAACTCCTCTCCAGGGGTTTGGGGGAGGAGTCATCACTCTAGAGGGTGTCGTCGAGCTTCCTCTAACTTTGGGTTCTGGACAGAAACAGGTTACGGAGATGACATCTTTTCGAGTGGTACATGTCTCAATGGCCTATAACGCTATTTTGGGAAGACCACTCCTGAACAAGATTAAAGCCATTGTGTCTACCTTCCACCTAGCCATGAAGTTTCCAACAAGTAATGGCGTTGGGGTCGTGCGTGAAGACCAGACAGCTGCCAGACAATGCTATGTAGCCAGCGTTTGAGAAATAAATAACGACGTCATGCAAATCTCGAGGATGGATCCCGAGGACGGGCAACAAGTCAGACTTGCTCCTGTCGAAGAATTGATGGAAATTGAGCTCGAGCATGATAAGAAGGTGACGATTGGTAGGGATCTTGACGTCACCCTGAAGACAGAACTTGTTGGTTGCTTATCTCGTAACATTAACGTTTTTGCCTGGAAGGTTGAGGATATGTCAGGGATAGACCCTAAAATTGCAGTCCATAGACTTAACATTAGCCCAGGGGCCAGACCAGTAAAGCAGAGGAAAAGACAGTTTGCCCCAGAACGTCGGGAGGTAATTCGCGAAGAAATTAACAAGCTCGTCAGTGCTCAATTCATTCGGGAGGTCCAATATCCCGATTGGCTTGCCAATGTTGTTTTAGTGAAAAAGGCCAATGGTAAGTGGAGGATCTGCATTGACTTCACAGATCTTAACAAAGCATGTCCGAAGGATAGTTATCCCCTACCGCGGATTAACAACTTGGTAGATAGCACGTCTGGACATAAGCTCTACAGCTTCTTAGATGCATTTTCTGGTTATCATCAAATCCTCATGCCCGAGGAAGATCAAGAAAAGACATCATTCATGGCCGATTCTGCCATATACTGTTATAAGGTCATGCTTTTGGTTTGAAGAATGCAGGGGCAACATACCAAAAGCTCATCAACAAAGTCTTTGCTAACTTGATTGGAAGGAATGTGGAGGCGTACGTTGATGACATGGTGGTCAAGAGCAAACAGGTGGACCAGCATATTTCAGATCTTGAAGAGGTTTTCGACACCTTGCGAAAGTACGAAATGAAGTTGAACCCCGCAAAATGTGCATTTGGCGTGGCCTCGAGCAAGTTCTTGGGCTTTATGATCACTCACCGAGGGATAGAGACTAACCCTGACAAAATACAAGCCTTAGCGTCTATGGAATCACCAAGGAATAAGAAAGAGGTACAGATGTTGACTGGTAGGATAGCAGTCTTGAACAGGTTCATGTCCCGAGCATCAGACAGGTGCTATCCCTTCTTCAAAGTCCTCAGAGGAAACCAAGGCTTTGATTGGAGTGAAGACTATGAGAAAGCTTTTCAGGGGCTCAAGCAAACATTGGCATCTCCTCCTATTCTCACTAGGCCTGAGCCGGGTGACATCTTATTTTTGTACCTGGCCGTATCCCAAAACGCGGTCAGCGGGGTCTTGGTGAGAGAGGTTAACAAAGTCCAACAACCTATCTACTATGTAAGCAAGGTCCTACTGGATGCGGAAACAAGGTATACTTTGGCGGAACAACTTGCCCTTGCCTCGGTCGTAGCAACACGAAAACTCCGGCAGTATTTTCAGTCTCACCCTATTGTGGTGCTCACTAATCAACCACTTAGGCATATACTTCAGAAGCCGGACGTATCGGGAAGACTGATGAAATGGGCAATCGAGCTTGGAGAATTTGACATCGAATTCAAACCACGCCCATCTATCAAAGCCCAAGCACTAGCTGACTTCATTGCAGAACTAACTCCTAGGCCTCGGGGGCCAGGTGACAGCTCGAGCATGAGCACTAATTTGGACACTTGGCAAATTTTCGTGGATGGAGTATCGAACTCCTCGGGCTCGAGCTCAGGGGTCATCATCATCAGCCCTAACAAACAAACAGAGATCCAATGTGCTCTCAGGTTCGAGTTTGAAGCAACCAACAACAAGGCCGAGTATGAGGCCGTTGTTATTGCTCTGGAGCTAGCCCTTTGCCTTGAGCTCAAGTTCGTAAAGATATTCAGCGATTCACAACTGGTGGTCGGACAAATTGAAGGATCATTTGAAAGAAAGGACGACAAAATGAGTTTGTACTGTATGAATGTTCAGGATCTTCAACGAAAATTCAAGAGTTGTGAAATTGCAAAAATTGCTCGAAAGGACAACGGAAAAGCCGACGCATTATCCAGGCTTGTGTTCATGGGGGTAGACAGCCTTGATAGAACAGTTCACATTAAAATCATCACAGAACCCAGCATCAATCAAATCTTTGATATCATGGACATTGACAACGAACCATCCTGGATGGACCCAATCATAGAATTCATCACAAGTGGAAATCTACCAAGCGATGCCAGGTTGGCTAGAAGCATCAGAGCCCGAGCACCTAGGTACTGTATGATCAGCGGTGTCCTCTTTCGCAGAAGTATTACTCTTCCATACCTAAGGTGCCTCAGACCATCAGAATTATCCCAGGCCCTTGCTGAAGTTCATGAAGGTGTGTGCGGGAATCATCAAGGAGCCAGGGTCTTGGCCTTTAAACTCGTACGATATGGGTACTACTGGCCAACTATAAAAAAAAGACGCCTCAGAATATGTTAAAAGATGTGATAGGTGCCAGAGGTTTGGTAATGTTATCCACTCGCCAGCCGAAGACCTCACCAACATTAACTGTTCGGCCCCGTTTAAACAATGGGGAGTTGACATCCTCGGCCCCTTTCCTGTGGCAAGAGGTCAATTAAAGTTTGTTGCTGTAGCAGTAGAGTAATTCACAAAATGGGTAGAGGTCGAACCTCTCGCCACAATATCAGAGCCCAAGCTAAGAGCCTTCACTTGGAGGTCTATCATTTGCAGGTTTAGGATACCAAAGGTCCTCATCACCGACAATGGCAGGCAATTTGACAATCAACAGTTAGAAACTTTTGCTTAAACCTTGGGATTGATCACCGTCTGACATCAGTTTTGCATCCTCAGAGCAATGGTCTGGCCGAGGTAACAAATCGAATCATATTACAAGACCTCCGAACAAGAATAAGCAATGCTAGGGGTTCTTGGTTCGACGAGCTGCCTTCTATACTTTAGACGTATAGAACAACTCATAGGACAACCATAAGAGAAACCCCTTTTATGTTAGCCTATGGCATTGAAGCAATGATCCCAGTGGAAATTAGACTGTCAAGCCATAGAAGGCTCGTGCTAGAAACCTCGGAGCATACAACTGAACATCTTGATCTCTTGGAAGAAGTACGGGAGCAAGCCGCTATAAAGGTGGCCTCTTACCAAACTAAGACAGCAAAACATTTTAATAGCAAAGTCAAGGCTCGAAGGTTCAGAGCTGGCGATTTGGTCTTGAGGAGGGCCGACACAGCAGGCCACCCCCCAGGGAAGCTCGGGCCCATCTGGGAAGGGCCCTTTGAGGTCATACAACAGGTTCGCAAAGGAGCATACAGCCTAAGAGACACTTCGGGTAGACCTCTTCCGAGGCCCTGGAATGCCGACAATCTAAAAATATATTACAAGTAACATTCCCGACGCCATTTAGGAGATTTTCTTTTTCTGCATTTTTTCTTCTGAATGTTATTTTTGGTTCTCCGGGCCTACGTGCCCTTACATTTTATTTCTAGTTTAGCAGGCCTGCGTGCCCATGCATGTTTTCCATTTTCTTTTGTAATGAACTACGTTCGGCTTGATCCCGTTTGGGTACGTAGGCAGCTTGGATACAATATAAATCCAAGTCCAGTCCAAACAATTAATGAATCCAAACCTCGGGTATAACAGCCCGATAGTTTGCTTTGCGTCGAGCAAGCCACCTTAAGTCTTGGTGTCGAGCAAGCCACCTTAAGCATTGTCCTTGACAAGCCAATGTAAGCCTTGCCCTCGAGCAAGCCCCCTTAAGCCTTGTCCTTGACAAGCCAATGTAAGCTTTTCCCTCGAGCAAGCAGTTTAAAGCCTTGCCCCGAGCAAGCATGTAAGCCTTGCCTCGTGCAAGCACCAAAATCTTAGAGCTCATAATCAGCACATCAAAATAGTATAGCACAAGTATAAATCCCGAGGACATACATCCCGACCATATATCATTGTATTTTTGTCCAAGGCTGGAAAGTGAAAGCTCGGGATAAACTTATGTACAAAGGTCGGTCACAATTCTTCGAACACCCCGAGGTTACCACCCATCGCGATTAGTCCTCGAGGTAATTCAATATAAACATCGGGAAAGTTTTACCGTCAAGGTGTTAAACTATTCGCTATTGTCCTCGGCATTATGACTTGCTTAAAAATCAAATTGTTTTTTCTCAATCGTCATGATTATTTAGTCGTCGGGATATTAATTCAATAATGTCGTCGTGATAATTAATCTTCTTAGTCGTCGAGATAATTAATTGTCTTTGTCATCGAGATATTTAATCCTTCTCGGTCGTCGAGATATTGGTTAATGAAAGTTCGATGCATATGAAATAGAAACACGACGGTAATACAGAATGAGCTCAGTGGAAAGGAAAAACTATTTCCATTAAGATCGGGCATTTTACATCAAAAAAAAATTACAATTACAAAAAGAAGAGGATCCTCAGGGATTAGGCGTCGGTGTTCTGACTGCCTTGACCTTCCTCGACATCATCACCCTCAATGTCGACGTCTTCATCCCCAGCGTTTTCTTAAGACTCTGAAAGATGAAGGTTGTCAGCCACCTCGGGGATTTACTTCAGATCCTCAGGGCGAGCATCTAGCCTCAGACGAATGAAAGCTCGAGCTTCCTTCAGGGCATGAAAGTAAGAGCCCATAGCATACTCGCCCTTCAACTCATTGAAGGCGTCAGACTTCTTAAAGTCCTCGACTGCCTCCTCCCGAGCATTGGCCAGCTTTGCATCCAAATCCTTTTGATTGCACTCGAGCTCGAGTTTGAAGTGCTTAGCCTCAGCCTTCGCAGTACTAGCCTCATCCTGAGCATTGCGAAGATCATTTCGCATATGCTCGCACTCCCTCAACAGCTGAGCACGTTCCTCCTCTAGGTCGACGATCCTCAGATCCCGAGCAGAAACGGCACCCTCAAGGTCGACCATTTTTGAAGAGTCGTCTTTCCCCTTCAAGGGAAGACCTCGAGCTATTTCCAGTGTCTGTAAAATGGTATCCTATATTAGCGGTAAAAGGGGAAAATTGTAAGTTTTGGGTTTCTAGGTTTTGCCGTTTTGGACTTAATGGAAATTATAGTTTTTAAGAAGAACTTATGGGAGTTTCTACTTATTTTGTATGCTTAATTGTTTATTTTAACTGGACAGAGAGTGCAAACAGAAAAAAAATTGCTAGTAGGATGAACGGGTTGAACAGTTCTTGCCATTTCAAATGGGTTTTTAACGTGCTTGGATTTTAATCAATATTTTGTTTGTTGTTTTATTGTTTAGTTTTAAGTTAACGATCGGTTGCATAATACACCATTGAATTTTATATTTACGTTGACTTTGGGGGGCCTAATTTACAAAGTTCACCCTAGGCCTCGAAAATAACAAGACCGGCTCTGGGTAGCCATGTCAGTTTTTTGAGTTAAACTGACCATTCTTCTCGATAACCTTAGATTTCTTCTTCTTCGAGTATTCCTTTATGTTAAGTTAGTAGGATTATCATGCCTGCTTCTCTGGTTCTTATTGTTGCTTGATTTGCTTTCACTCACAAAATGATCACCTAGGAAAAAGGCAGTTTGTAGATAATGAAAAACAATGAGACTAAATTACCTTGGGTGCTTGTGCCCATAAGAAACCCCGGAACCACTAGTCAAATATTTTTTCGCTTAAGGAATTAAAAATCTTTCTCCTAGTACATGAATCTAATTATCACATAGCTAGTATGCGTGCCAGAGTATTGTTCATTAATGAAATTAATCAAAAAAATCACTCCATAAACTAAAAATGGCCATGAATCACTGCTCATAGAATCAAGAAAGAGCTCTCGGTTGCCTCCCGGGGCATAGCTCAATGGTGTAAATGATAGGAGTGAGGTTATCTTATACTTTGCTGACAACCGCAGTGTGGGAGTTTGATTTCTGAGACATGGAATTGGATTCCTTGTAGGCATAGTGTACACGCAACTCTTGTTCCCTTGCCTGTTGGAGCACATCCTGCGATTTAACTCCTTCACAAAACTCTAGGGGCGAGATAGTGGGGGTCCTCAACATTGGGGTTCAACCTATTTTTAAGAAAGAGCTCCCAATTAGTGCGGAGGTCTTTGGTCACGAGTTCAATTCTCCCTATCAACACTTTCTCAGTTGAACCTGTTACACCGGGCTTGCCAAGTGCGGTTTACCTGACTGTCGTTGTTTGCAGGCTATTGCATCAACCCGTGAGGCTACCCAATGAGCACTCGAATGGTAACGGCTACGAGTTCCCCTATCATTAAAAAAAAAAAAAAAAAGACCTCCCAGTTACTATTAAAAAAAAAAGAAAGAGCTCCCAATCTGTCAATCCTTATTGTGTTCGGTTTATAGGCTTTTCTTTTTTCTTAAATATTTTGACTTGGGTAAAAGTTCCGTAGACAGTGCCAAACGATTGACTTGAAAGTGTAGTTTTTTTTTTAAAGTCAACGACATTATTTGTCTCTCTCAATTTCGGCAAGGTTTTCCATTTTGTAGAAATTTTTTATGCATTTCAAAGCCATGAGAGAGAGATTGAGATTCTAGCATTCTCTCAACTCAAAATTATTTCTCGATCAGATATACTCTTTCAATTCTCGAGAGGCCCGACCCCAAATACTCTCAATTTGAAGCATTTTTATTAGAGATTTTCTTTCAATCTCCAGGTTTTTTAAAATAGAATTCGGATCCTTTGTTTATTTTGAATGGTCTATTTATAAGTGATTTATGAGGCCGTTTCTGTCATTTTCGTGAGTTGAGATTCCTCATCATTATGTTGAAAATCATAATTAAGTTTTGCTTATAAGCTATTTTAGGATAGAATTCAAACCCTTTATTTTACTGTGCAATTGACTATTTATAGGCAATTTATGATGTCATTCTAGTCATTTTCATGAATTAACATTTCTCATCATTATATTGAAAGTTATAATTAAGTTTTATTTTCAAAGCTAATGGATGTTCATGCTTTTTGTTAAAAGTGTTGGCCTGCCTCACAATTTCCTACTTTGGGCCCCTTATTGAATTAAACAAACAAGGAGCCCAAACTTAACATTTCTCGCGTTTTTGGTTTCACGATTTATCTGCCTCCTATGGTTGGGTGTGTGCCGTACACGTGGCACACCCCCAATCGTTAGATAAGGTCGGTCCAACTGTTTGATACTTACTTGACCCTTGGTCGTCTGGCTTTTGGCATACGCTCTCTGATTTTCTCTAGAACCTTCAGTCTTTCTCTCTGTGTGGGAGTTCTTTCGTCTCTCTCCTTTCTCTGAAAATGTAATATGAAATCTGTGTGATTTTGAAAGTCCTTTATGTAAGGATTGTAAAGTTGAGTGATCTGTGTGATATTGTTGAAAGGAAATCTGTGTGAAATAGAGGCTAGAAAAAGATGAAGAAATCCCTGATTTCTTCGAACATCCTGTACTGATTCTTTTTGAAATTAGTAGAAACTCGAGCATATCTTTTGATTGAGGCTCAACAGGTGATTAGGTCCTTGGACTGAACATCCGGGCTCCATTTTGGAGCAAAACATATCTTGTGTTCTTACTTTTGTTTACGCTATATTATTTCTGAAATAATTTTGATTCGAGAATAAACCATTAAACTTCAAGATTATATCAACTCTGGGACCAACAAGTGGTATCAGAGCAGTTTTTTTAAAAATTTTGTGTTTTGTAAAATTTTTTCTCGTTCTGAACTTGCACGATCTGAAGTGTTCTCATATATTTGTAAAGAAAACTCTCTGGAATTTTTTTTGTCGTACTTGATTCACTTTTCGACTGGTAACTGACTGGTCAGATCTGAAATCTTCTTGAAGATCTTGCAAGATCTAGTTACTGCTTTATTAATCTTTGAATAATCTTGATATATATGATATAACTCGACACTAACTCGCTTTGATCTGTTGTTTATGTACTCTGTTCTTGGAAAATCGGTGCTGCTCATACTGAGTTGGGTGAGCTGAGTTGACTCAACCTGAGTTTCACTGAGTTCATACTGAATCACTGCAACTTGGAGGGTTCTTGTGTCTGACTCAGAGTTCTGTTTCAATTTCTTGCTACTTACTGATTAATCTCTTATTCTGAAATTAATATTTCAGACTATAGTAACCTCTAAACCCAAAAATTTATTTTTTAGTTAGTCAATATATATTAAATAATTTCTTGGACCCAGTCATTAAGGTAAGTAATCTGCCTCTACTCACCTTTGTCCAAGATCTCCTGCGAGGATCTGGGAATCTGAGAGGGTAGTGGAAACCAGGATTAACACTCCTTAGGTTGTTAAATAAGTGCGTATTAATCCTGTTATTAGTTATTGATCATTGTATTCAAAACTTGTAGAAATAATACTCTGTGTGCTGCATTGTTATAGTTTTGAAAATAATCTGTCAATATGTCTTCTACTCAAAAATTTGATGTTGAAATTTGGAATGGCACTGGAGACTTTAGTCTCTGGCGCCAGAAAATGAGAGCTCTGTTGGTGCAACAAAGATGTGCTGGTGCACTTGATGGCACCTGGCTGCTGAGATCAGTGCCTATAGGAGACTAGAACTAACTGAGATTGCCTGGAGCACCATTTTTCTGCACCTATCTGATAGTGTAATAAGAAAAGTAGGTGAAACTATTACTGCTGATGCATTGTGGACAAAATTAGAAACTCTATACTTAACCAAAACAATGCCAAATAAGTGTTATCTCCTAAGACAGTTCTATAACTTTAGGTTTGATCCCTCTTGCAGTTTAGAAGACAACATTGACAAATATACAAAACTAACTCAAGATTTAGCAAACTGTGACGAAGAACTTTCTGATCAACAACAAGTTGTTGGCCTATTAAATTCTCTGAGTGAGAAATATAGGGATATTAGAAATGCCCTAGAATAAGGGAGAGAGGATCTTACTATTGACATAATAACCACTGCCTTAAGGAATAAAGATCTTGAACTACAACTTGACTTTAATTACATTAAAGGTGGTGAGGGCCTACATATTAAGAAAAACCTCCTCGGGTTAAAAAGCTAAATCAGTGCAATTTTACCTTCTCAAAAAGGGGAAAATATGTGAATAAAAAATTTAAGGATAAAAGCATGAATCAAGTGAAGAATAAGAATCAAGTTAGGAAGTGCTATTACTATGGGAAGACTGGACATCTAATAAAAGACTGTTTTAAGAAAATGTCTGACTCAAAAGAAAAGAGTAATGCCAATAGGTCTGCAGCAATTGCCTGCACCCATGACCCTGACATACAGGGGGCTGTCCTGGTTAATACTACCAGAAGGGATCCAAAAGAATGGGTTCTTGATTTTGGTTGTACCTTCCACATGTGCCCTATTAGAGATTGGTTCTCTGAATTTGTTGAACTTGATGGGGGGAAGATTCAAATGGGAAATGACATGAGTTGTCAAATTAAAGGAATAGAGAAATTGAAATTACTATTGAGCAACAATTGCATTCTTGAACTGATAAATACTAGATTTGTTCCTGAACTCAAAAGAAATCTAATCTCTTTGGGAGAATTAGATGATAACTATAACATCATAATCCACAAAGGTTTCTTAAGACTTAACCTTGATAACGGAAATATTATTTCCTCTCCTAAGATAAATGGTATCTATACCATTTGCGCTGAACCTTTAGTAGGTCACAGTGCTACTGCTTTGAACACTTCCTTAAACAAATCCTTAATCTGGCACAGAAGGTTTGGCCACATTTCTGAAAAGGATTAATTTCCTTAAATAAATTTGGATGCCTTGGGAATGATAACATTGAAAAGTTAGATTTCTGTGAAGACTGTATAATTGGAAAACAAACAAAAATGCCCTTCAAATCTGGACTTCACAAATCTACCTCCATCTTAGACTATTTACATGCTGATCTTTGGGGACCAGCCATTGTAAATACTCTAAGTGGATATAGATTTTATCTACTAATAGTAGATGATTTTTCAAGAAAAATATGGACTTTTCTTCTAAAACAAAAATCTGACACCTTTCAAAATTTTAAACATTGGAAATTGATGACTGAAAATCAAACAAATAAGAAAATCAAAGCACTTAGAACAGATAATGGACTTGAGTTCTATAACTCTGAATTTAATTCTTTTTGTAAAGAGTTTAGTATCTTAAGACACAGAACTGTGACTTACACTCCCCAACAAAATGGAGTTGCTGAAAGGATGAATAGAACTCTATTGGAAAGAGTTAGGTGTATACTTTACAGTTCTGGTCTTCCAAAACTTTTTTGGGAGGAAGCCCTAAAAACTGCAACTTATTTGATAAATAGAAGTCCATCTAATGCTATTGATTTCAACATTCCTGAAAAACTGTGGTCAGGAAAAATTCCAGATTATAGTAAACTCAAGGTGTTTGGTTGTACTGCCTATTCACATCAAAATGAAGGAAAATTAGAACCTAGATCCTTAAAATGTATTTTTCTGGGTTATGGGGAGGAAATCAAGGGTTATAGACTTTGGGTTAAAGAGCAACATGGTTACAAGGTTATATTAAGCAGAAATGTCATCTTCAATGAAAATATATTTCCTTGTAATAGTTCATTAATTCCTAAATCAAGAGAATCTTCACTTGTGAGAGAAAACTTAGTCGAAGATCAAAATGGAACTGATATAGATCAACATGATTTGATTGAGGTGGAGTCTACTCAATCTAGTAATGATAATAATCATAATGATTCAGAATCTGAGACTGAATCATTAAACCCATCTCTTGCTGATTATCAACTTACAAGGGATAGAGAAAGAAGGAATATAATACCTTCTACCAGATTCAGTAATAATGACTTTATCACCATGTTTTCTGTTTTAGACTCCTTAAATTCTGAACCCGAAAATTTTGAAGAAGCAACAAATAGTCCTGACTCTAAGCTTTGGAAGGAGGCTATGAATGAGGAAATTGATTCTTTAATCAAAAATAAAACCTGGGTTCTTGTCAACAAACCTAAAGATAAAAGGGTAATTGACTGTAAATGGATTTTTAAAATAAAACAAGGAGACTGTAAAACAGAAAATAAAAGATATAAAGACAGGTTAGTGGCTAAAGGTTTTACCCAAAAGGAGGGAATAGATTTTAATGAGATTTTTTCACCAGTTGTCAAATATACCTCAATCAGAATTTTATTGGCCTTAACTGCCCACTTTAACTGGGACCTGGAACAACTTGATGTTAAAACAGCTTTCCTAAATGGTGACCTTGATGAAGTCATATACATGAATCAACCTAAGGGCTATGAAGTAAAGTCCAAAACTGAAAAGGTTTGTTTGTTAAAAAAGTCCCTATATGGGTTGAAATAGGCTCCCAGACAGTGGTACCTAAAATTTAATTCATATATTCAGACCATGGGTTTTGAGAAAAGCAGCTATGACTCCCGTTTGTTTCTCAAAGGGTCAGGAAGACCTGAATCTATATATCTGTTATTGTATGTAGATGATATGTTACTTGCCTGTCATGATAAATCTGAAATTGAATTTGTTAAATCAAAGCTAAAATCTGAATTTGAAATGAAAGATTTAGGTCTAGCCAAAAGAATTCTTGGTATGGAAATAGAAAGGGATAGATCTAGTTGTACCCTAATTTTAAAACAATCTGCATATATACAGAAAATACTTGAAAAATTTTCTATGTCTGATTGCAAATCTATCTCCTTACCTATTGCAAATCATTTTAAACTTTCTAGTGATCAATCACCTAAGTCTAATGATGAATTGAAAAGAATGGAAAATATTCCCTATGCTAATGCTGTAGGATTCATTATGTACCTCATGGTTTGTACTAGACCCGACTTAGCTCATGGTATCAGCATCCTAAGTAGGTTTACGGCTAATCCTGGGGAAACTCACTGGATAGCTATAAAGTGGATGATGAGATACTTGAAAGGCTCAATTGACTTGGGACTAAAGTTTAAAAGAAATAATGAAGGCATAATTTTAAAGGGGTACACTGATTCAGATTTTGCTGGTGATCTTGATAAAAGAAGGTCTACATCCTCTTATATTTTTACTTTGTGTAATGCTTGTATTAGTTGGAAATCTCAACTGCAAAAATTAGTTACATTGTCCTCAATAGAGGCTGAGTATATTGCTGCATGTGATGCTGTGAAAGAGAGCATATGATTAAGAGGACTGTTAAATGAAATTGGTTTTGTAAATGAATCTGTTAGCATTCATACTGATAATCAAAGTGTAATTCATTTAAGTAAAAATCCTGTTTATCATGATAGGACAAAGCATGTTGATATAAAATTTCATTTTGTTAGGAATATAGTTGAAAAAGGATTAATCAGTCTAATTAGAATTCCTACAGAATGTAATCCCTCTCACCTTGGAACAAAAATTTTGACACTTAACAAATTTAAGAACTGTTTGAAAATTTTGAATATAACCTAAATTAAATTAGGTATAACTCATTTGTTGAGAATAATACTAACTTTAAATTTTTCTTTTTTCAGGTACTGTAGAGCTAAATGAAATCAAGAAATATTTGAATCCACTAGTTGAAACAAAGAAATAGTTCAGCAAGGTGGAGAATGTTAAAAGTGTTGGGCTGCCTCACTATTTCCTACTTTGGGCCCCTTATTGAATTAAACAAACAAGGAGCCCAAACTTAACATTTCTCGCATTTTTGGTTTCACGATTTATCTGCCTCCTATGGTTGGGTGTGTGCCGTACACGTGGCACACCCCCAACCGTTAGATAAGGTCGGTCCAACTGTTTGATACTTACTTGACCCTTGGTCATCTGGCTTTTGGCATACGCTCTCTGATTTTCTCTAAAACCTTCAGTCTTTCTCTCTGTGTGGGAGTTCTTTCGTCTCTCTCCTTTCTCTGAAAATGTAATATGAAATCTGTGTGATTTTGAAAGTCCTTTATGTAAGAATTGTAAAGTTGAGTGATCTGTGTGATATTGTTGAAAGGAAATCTGTATGAAATAGAGGCTAGAAAAAGATGAAGAAATCCCTGATTTCTGCGAACATCCTGTACTGATTCTTTGTGAAATTAGTGGAAACTCGAGCATATCTCTTGATTGAGGCTCAACGGGTGATTAGGTCCTTGAACTGAACATTCGGGCTCCATTTTGGAGCAAAACATATCGTGTTCTTACTTTTGTTTACGCTATATTATTTCTGAAATAATTTTGATTCGAGAATAAACCATTAAACTTCAAGATTATATCAACTCTGGGACCAACACTTTCAGACACTTTTCTCGAATTCGTTGTTTAGGCGCAAGGGTTCAGTGCACTAAAATTTAGGTTGATTTGTCAAAGCTTGCCACTGACCATGTCCATGTTCGATCCAAGGCCTCTAATCACGTCTTTGGCCGAGGCCTCTAATCAGGTTTTTGATCTAGTGTTAGTCCTTGACTTCTCTATTTGGGTGAGCCTCAACAACTGAGGCATTTTTTTGATTTGACAAGCCTCTGCTACTATATATTAGTTTTTTGCTAAAGTTCTTGTGACAACTCCCAGACGTCTAGGGGGTTGTCACCCAAGAATAGCTCTTAGTTTTTTAGGAACCTTTAACTTGGGCCTAGTCTTTGTCCTTTTAATGAACTCTAGTTGAAAAGTACAATAATACGCATACCAATTGAATTGGGAACGAATGAGTAAAAAGGTGACAATGCTAAACCTCACAAGAAGTCATAGACCGGACACTCAAATTTGATTTACTATAACTAGCAATAGATTGTCAAACCATATGTAGGTTCTACAGCTTAACTACAAGATTTGACTGCTACTGAACATCTCGAGTTTTCATAGTATACAAGTACTAGTTTCTGAACCAAACGAAAACAAGGAAACAAAAATATAATAAATTATAGGAGTTCCAGAAGCATCATAGTAGAGAGAAATCAATGTCTCCATAATAAATAATTTTAATCCCAAATGGCACAGTTGAAATTACTCCGATAGAGTGTAACCTCAACCTAAAGACTCTCACGCTGAATCCCAAAGATTCACACAAGAATGCACTCTCAAAACACTCAGGAACCCATCCAAGCAGAAGTTGAAGATGAATAGAGAAAATGAACAAAAACAAAGAGAACCCCTAACCACTACACAACAATCAGACGTTTGGAATGAATGGACAAATCCTAATGGATTTTATTTATACCCTTAAACATCAATGCTGATCTCAGATCAAGATTAACTGATTAATGGTCCAGAGCAACTAGCAACTAATCCATTTCTTCTATAACTAAAGTAGCAATTCAAAAATGCGATTTCAGCCATTTATAATTGGTTTAGGTCATGGGCTACACATATCAAACTGTTAGGCAATAGCTAGCTTACCAATTGTACCAATTAGGCTCATTTATCATTGTAGACCAGGGAAAATAATTGGAAATGATTTGTCATCGTAGCTCAACAATTCTCCTCCTTGATGCCAATGATATTACAAAACACGGTAACAAGACAAACATCTCACTCCAATAATTTCATATTGTAGTATCATCAGCACCAGTTAAACAGTATCAATGTTCAACAATTTTAATCAGGATCTAAATTTGTTTAAAGGTAGTACCTTAACCCCCATGTCAGGTGGGTTAAATTCAGTAAGGATTTTCTCAAGCAATACAAATTCATTTGCAATTATGTCTGTAAAAAATATAATCTCATATCAATATACCTTTTATAAAAGACTGAATTCTTACATAAATGAATGACGCTTTGACCATCAGAATAAATTACTACAGGATGAGACGGTTAATTTATTTCATTTAACAAATCTTTAAGTCATAATGCTTCTTTTACGGCTAGCTAATGTCCAAAGCTTGCCAAGACTCGTAAATTCGTTTTAGTATAGCCATTCCTATCACATCATGGCCAAGTCATTTTTCACATAAATAAGCAAATTATTAAGGCACTCAATGATTTGAACGTGAAATAAATTGAACACATTTCATGAATTATGATTAAAAGTTTTAAGTTTTAATGCTCCTATGAAATTCTCATAATTTATAAAAATAAGTCAAGCATCTTGCCCCATTTTGTTATTAAAATGAGTTTTATAATAGTGATTTTTGAAAGAATATGTGGTTAAAAAGTAAGAAAAAATATGAGTTTACGTACAAAATTATTTTATTAAGAGAATGAGTGGTTGACCATCAAATGGAGATTGATGCATCCTCAAATAAAAGATAATTTTCTCAAATAAGGTTTTTACGCAAAATAAATTTCAAATAAGCCCATAGAAATTTGAGCCTTTACTCCGATCCCACATTATAAATCCGATTGTTAACTTTGCAAACTTTTAGGGCATCTCCAATGGGTAGAGGTGGCAATGAGTCGAGCCAAACTGGGCGTGCTCGGCTTGTTCCTTAAGGGCCAAGCTCTGCTCGCGAGCTCATCTTTTTTCTTTCTTTTTCTTTTAGAATACTTAAATTTCAAGTATGCAGGTACACAAACAACTTGTTACGTGTACAATCTTTTATAAAAATTAATAACAGTATTATAAAATAACAAATTTTATTAATATGGTTAAATTATATATCACTTACTTGACAACATACAATTTCAACATATTTATCTTGCAACCAAAAAATGAGCGTATTGCCAATGCTACACAAATATTAATGCTTCGAAAATATCTTCTTTCAGTAGGATCCTGCCCTCGAACAAAACCCTCTTACCTGCATTAAAAGCAAACTCCGAAGCTATAATGCTGAACGAAAGTAATAGTAGGTCTTTTACAATCACATAAACCACTGCAATCGTCGTTTGTACTTGGCAATCGTCGTTTGTACTTGCTGCAGCATTCAATTAGGCCCTATTTGATTAACCATGTTTTTCCATGGAACTAGGAATTGATTTTTCAACTTCCACTTTTGCATTGTTTGATACCATTTTTTCCCTAGAATTCAATTTCCAACTTTCTTGCCACCTCAGCCGAATTCCACCTTTTCCTTGAATTGGATTTCTCACCAATATATGGTGAGAATTCTAATTCTCAGTACTGTAACATTTTATTTTATTTTTTTATTTTTTCTGTTAATGGAAACAAATTTTAAGAATGACTGTAAAAAAGAAATTCCATTTAATTGATAATTTCTATGTAAAATAAAGCCAAACAAACACCAAAAGATAGACGATTTTCTTTAAAAAAAAATTTTTGGCAATGGAAACAAATTTCATCCCCAATACCAATAAAATCTATCACTTTATTGACAATTTTCATGTAAAACAAAAGTCAAACGAATACCAAAAAATACTTTTATTTCAACGAATTTCACGTGAAAATTTATACAAATCAAACACAATAATTTACAATTCACAGGAAAATAATTTTTAGGTAATTCAATTCCTTGGAATTCATTTTCTTTCCACCCAAATTCCATCTTCGCAATCAAACGGACCCTAACTTCTTCTAAAACTCTTTTTAATTGATTTATTATAAGGCATATTATGATTAAAGTAATTAAGTAATTCAGCAGGTAATATATTTGGACCGATGCCTAATTATATGCAGTAAACATACTATTACTAGAAGAGCCTATTGCATCTTATCTATATGTATTAATGCTTTCAAATAAATTTAATATTTTAACATCATTTTCTTCAATATCAGCAGGAGGAGTAGGTGCAAAAGGTACCCAAATAATATTTGCACCCATTCGTTTTGCATGTAATACATACATTTCACAAAAAGTTTATTCTAAATTTTTATAAGTGACAGGCATTAAAATTTAAAGTTTTTGAAATCTGATTAATTATATATTTAGTACCTGATAAATTGTATCGGTGGTCCATAATGCATGCTAAAAGAAAAAACATAGGTAAGTCTTCCTAATATTTTCTAAACTATAATTCCACAAAATATATAATTTCACTAAAATAGAGGTCATTTTTGTATGTTATGAAAAGCCATTGCAACTATATAAAGACGTTCAAGTACCATACAACTAGTGAGATAGTACACTCCAGATAAAATATTTATAGTCATAAAATCTAGTCAAAATTATTTAATTTTAAAAGTAAAAAGCCAATCAGATTCATTCAAAATAGTATCATCATCGATTCTAATGTGCCTATTGTTATAAAATTCAATTATTAAACATTCAAGTAGATTTTCATCTATGTTTTACGTCACTAACAATTTTTTTCATATCCGTCATTCCAAATTCAACAAAAATTTCTCAAAAGATTGTTTTCTACTAGGTAAAATCATGATATATATATTAGTGCATCCCTAATTCTTTGAATTTCATTCTTAATATACTTCAACTCATTTTGCACAATTTTCATAATAGCGATAAATATATTGTTAGCATTGTGAGGGAACTAGGGAATTTTAAAAGCAATAATATTTTATGCATACACCAAAGTGAGTTTATGTAGTGTACAGTTGCAGCTATATAACCTCTTTTATTAATCAATTCCCATAAATCCGAAATTAAAGATATAACACCCCAATATTTTTGAAAATTGATAATCAATTGTTTCTTTGTTAGTGAATAATTAATTGTATCAGAACCAACAATGTTTCTACTTACCCCAATGTACCTCGGTTAAATGTACTATTTTACGTAGGTGACAAAATGCTGGTTGTCCGTTGTTGCTAGAGGTAACTCAACACCTACAAAGAACTTCACCATTCCCATTCGAGTTTTCTCCTCCGAATATGTCCACGTGCAAAGTGTCGTAGATGTAGAATTGACGGTAGGACTACAAAATTACACTTGCGTTTAGGAGACACCAAGGATCCCATGTTTGGCCGCACTAGTAACGGTTGAAATGGGTGGTACCAATGCCCTTTTGTTATTCCAATCATTATTGACAGTATTTACATACTGTTTTAGACTCTATGACTCCATCGATCACACGACCCGTTGGAATCAATTTAACGTAATCCTAACATTTTGCCTATATTTTTCCTTCGACTTCCCTATTGCATCGAGAATATCTAATCCATTATGTTCTGATTCGAAAACATCAACATATTCAAATCAATTGGATTAATACTTCTATGAACTTTCAAATTTGTAATATTTTCGGAAATGGGTATTTCGTTGGGACCAATAAATTCATTCTGAAATTAACTTTACGGCATCATATGTGATAAGCCATCAACAAATGAGTGTAGAACCATTTGTAAATTGTGATGAAATGTATAAAATATGTATTGTAATTGTATAGTAGACTGTATAGTACCTACTAAATAACTAAACGAGTAAATAAAGAGTATGGAAAGAAATTTAGAATTCAAAGAAAGTTTTATATATAAGACTTTAATTGTAAATTTGTAGTGTGATAATTGATATTAAATTATTGAATAATTGAAATTGAAGCTAGAAATGAATGTAGTAGATTGTGGAATGTGGAGTAAAGTGAGAATTGTTGGTGTGTGAAGAAATTTGAAATTAGATTAGGGCATTTATAGAGTAATATATGAGGAAAAAAATTATCAGAATAGCCATTTTTATATATTTAGTAACAGTTTGCAAATCATCACTGAACTTATATACAGTGACCAAAACGGACTGTAGTGGTGAGCCACAACCTCGTAGCTTGCCACCCACGAGCCTAAGCTGTCCACAAGCTCATTTTCTACGAGTTGGGTGACCAAGCCAACAAACTGCTCGATTTGCTTGACATCCCTACCAACGGAAGGTTATATTTGATGTAAAACATCAAATTTAGTGTAAAAACTCCTCAAATAGTACCTTAAATAAAATGCAAAAGATAGTGTTTTGAATCGTGTTACACCATATTGGTGTGCAATATTCATTTACACCAAATATAAGAATTTTTATTTATAACCCAATTTTGTCCTTGGTTACACTTTACAAAAAATGTTTCTTCCTTCTATGTCCATTTTTAATATTTTAGTATTAATAGATTTTATTTTATTCTATGTCCATTTTTAATATTTTAGTATTAATAGATTTTATTTGATTCATAATTATTTTAATATAATAGTTATTTTTATTTAATATTTATCTTTAAATTCTAATCAATTAATAAGTAATAATTATTTCGACAATAAATTTAAATTGTTCATTAAAAAGTCAAAACTCACAAATTTGATAATTAATAAATTAGCATTAGAACAACATATATATGTGATTTTCCTTCTGCGTTTCTTGTAAGTTTTATAATTGACAGCATTATGTTTAGTATTTTCTTCTTCTTCTTCTTTTCAATTTATTAATAAATGCAATATTTTATTTTATTTGACGTAATTTCTATTTTACAAATTTTTAATAATATAATTTGTGAAATAAAGTTCGGTATAAAACAATTGAGAATAATTTTACACCAAATTGTGTGGAAACCTTTGGAGATGGCTAGAAGCTCAGGACGTTTCCAATGTTTGAGCTCCACTTTGTTCACAATGCATTTTTTTTCCTTCTTTTTAACTACACATTTTCCAATAAAAAAAATATTATACAAAAATTCAAAACTTTTCCTTGTTTTTTAACCACATATTCTTCAAAAAATCATCATTTCAAATGCATTTTTCTCCAAAATTTGATTTTAATGAAGTCCAAACAAGGGCTTAATGTGAAATCTTGTACTTGCAAACTAAACAAATTTTTTAAACCTCTGCATGGAAATTGAACTTTAAACTTTTATTATAGATTTTCTCCCTTTGTCACGAACACACCCCCGCACCCCTCCACCCTGGCCCCCCAAACGTGATTTAACTCCTACTCACATCATAATGTAGATAATTAAATGTTACAAACAAGCTTTTTACTATTATAAAATTAGTATCAACATCCATCAATAGATTTCTTACAGCTCCTGTAAAAGTTGGGATAATCTAAAAGAATTAATCCTGCTCAAGTCTTCAAAAGCATAGCATTTAAGAATTATTCACACAAAATTGCCAAGGAGGCTATCATATTTGATTTCCTTTTTAAGTTACAGAGAAGTTTTAGCAATTAGTGTATACTCCAAAATTCAGAAGCATGCTCTTATAACATATATGCACCTTCAACTAGTGATGATGGTGAGAGCTTGCAGCTTCTTAAGAAAGAAAGCTTGTGTCCAATGTTCATTGCCATTAAACGCAGTGGCAAGTCCACCAGAAACCGAGCTCCTCGATAAATAAACTTCAGCTTGTAGAAAGTCTAAGCGAAAACAAATATGCCTTTCTCTGAGCTGACCATCCTTTTTGCAGCAGCAGAACCAACAATTCTCTCAAGCTAAATGTCACGAAATCATTAAATTAAAATTGTGTGATTCCACTAAAAGATGCACCATATTAGGTTAGAGTGGAATAAGCAAGAAAATAGTCCAGACAAGAAGATAGATTGGAGTGCACTAAACAAGTAAAACGATAGATCAAATCTTCCAAATTGGAGGACAGGAGAATTACCCGAAGATAGTCGAGACGAGAAAATAAGACAGTGCAGTTCATGTTATCAGACTCTTCCAGAAAACTAACAATCTGCAAAGAAATAGCAAGAAAATATTTAGAATAAAACTACTCGTAAATCCCAAAAATCATTATTGATTGTTAAAAACAGAGGTCCAAAGACATCACTTCCACCTCTGGGTAAAATTCTTTCCTCTCTGGAAGGGAGTAGATAATTAAATTCTGAACACCGCGAATCTGAACATAAGGCCAGAGTCAGAAATTCTCTTTTTTGTGTACATATTTACACGTGTGGAAACATGCAAAAGATTGTAAAGAGTAATAAACAAAATAAATACACAATGCAGCACACTTTCAATACCTGTCCCAAGAAACCCAAATCACAAAAAAGAAAAAAGGAATACCACCTTCAAGAGCATTTCATTGAGAGCACATACAAAAATAACACTGAATTTAGTGAAACAAATTCATGCCGTCGATACCAAGAGGACTTAATGCAATGATTTCCATAAAAATGTTCTGAATTAAACATTTTCGTGAACGATCAAGTCTGGCATCACTGTAAATCTAGTAGCTGCTGAGTAGTAATGTGTTCATCATCCAAGGATAATTGAATTTCACCACCTAAGATATCAATTCTATTTTTCTTCTTAATTAGGTACTCAACCTCATAGAATGAGTAAATAATTTGTGCAAAAATTACCACATGGTAGTTCACGGACATGCTGCATCATAAGCAAGAGCATCCATGTCAAGGTTCAATGACCGTATGATTTTTCATTGTGATAAGCGCACTAACATGCACATTATTAGTCTTTCTGGGTTGAGAGAATAAATAATAGCACTGCAAAAGTGCTAAAGCAAAAAATCATGGAATAAGACATCCCAGAGCACACAAAGCCAAGTTTGGCCTATCGACTTAATGTCACTTGGCTTTGTCACCCTGATAAATTTGTGCAAGAGCTAAGAATAAAATTCTGACTCGTAAAAATGACAAATTGTCACACAAGTCATGAATTTCTTGATAACCATATGATCTCACAATAATGATCATAATCTGATTTCAATCCATATTCTAGGATCTGCTCTTGAAAAGAGAGACACACCACCAAAGCCCTTTTGGTTGTGTCCATTCAACTGCATTTAGTTCATGTATTAAGGAATTGTATCAGCAATGAATTTTTAGTTTCATGCTTTTGCATACTTGCAGAGTTGTTATATACAATGAATTTCATAGAGTTCAATAACTAAAAGAATCAGAAAGTAACCAACAACAATGATATGCATGAGGATTGCTATTTATTTACAGCGGAGAAAAAGGGATGGTGAAAGTACTAACATATAGCAGAAAACAAGACTACAAAGAAGATTGGAAAAAGAGAACCTTATATCTATAATAGAAGTGAGCTCTCTCAGTATAAAGAATGATTTTCTTTTCTCCCCTAAAAAACTGGCCTCGTACACTGGATATATCCTTCTGTTTAGTGTACCTATACATAATAATAACGAATGAATGAACGAAAACACTTAAAACCGTATAAATAGTTACTAACACCTCTTACATATTATCGGACAGACCAAAGAAGACATTGTTTAATTTACTAAAGCTAAAACAGAAAATTAGAAAAAATGAAAAAATATTTCTTACTCTCCAAACAAGCAGACGGATGCACCCTGTGACTTCAAAAAATTTCGAAGTCGAACGAACTCGAAGTACGAACTAATGAATATCATAACCCCAGGCTGCATAGGATGATAGCATCGAAGGTTCAACATTAGTCTGTCCAATAATTATATAATTCAACAATTTATTTATAAAGCCTCATATTACCTGGACAGAATCTTTTATCTTGGGAAACACCTGCACAAACAAAATTTCAGTCTACCGTGTTTGAACATCATCAACGAAAAGTAGGCCTGGGCATTTTAACTGATCCTGAACCTTCGAAGGTTCCAGTCCAGTTTCCGGGGGAGAAAAATTAATTAATTAATAACCAGAACCGAGAACCAACAACCAACCGGTTCTGAGTAGGTTCTTGGCTCCTGAACTAGAACGGTAGGTACTCGAATGGAACCAATTTTTATATAATTTTTTATTTTTACAATTTATAGGCTCGATAAAAAAATTATAAAACCTCAAAACTCTAATTTGGTAGTAAATTGTTTAAAACTCTAGACAACCTTAAAAATCATGACTAACTCCTACTATTTGCCTCTCGCCCCACATCATGTTGTTGCATTAATACAAGTTAATATTTACAATTTGGACATTCAATGAATCAAGAAATTCAAGCTAAGGTTGTGATGTAAGTTGATGAATCAAAGCGTTCGTTCTTTGTAATTAGAGCCTTTTATTTTCTTATATTTTTTACAAACTTTATTTTTTAATTCTTTTTATAACGCATGATAATTGAACTTGATATATTCATAGCTTGAGCTATGGTGTACCTTTTATCGAGTTCATGATTCTCTTTTGAAATATAATTTTTCCTTCTTTACTCAAACAGAGCGAGTTCAAATACGTCAGCCGCAATTTCTTAATATTATATAATTATGTATCTAATTAGTATTTTTTTTCTTACCTAAGTTCATTTTAAAAGAAGAATTTAAGCATGATACATAATTAAATTATAGGTTCTAGAATATCTCATTTTTGGATCAAATAAAATTTATTAAGAAAAAATTAATTCTTCTCAAGCTGTAATTTATTTTTTTATGTTTATTCGTGATTTATATCTACACTATTGTGTCATGTAGTTGGATTTCTTAACTTCTCTCTTACACGAATATTGTCAAGCAGTAGCGTGTTATGTATATATATCGAAAGGGCCTATATAGAAATATTTATTGAATGCATGTAAAAAAAATGTTATGGGTAGAAACGAACCCAAATCGAAACCGGCGATTTGGGTTTGGATTTGGTTTCTTTAATTACAAGGACCCAAATGGTTTTATTTGTAAAATACCCGAATTATCTAGTATTGAAATATCCGGACCAACCCAACCAACGCCCATACCTAAAAGTATGTATGATGCAAGCGGGTAGGTATGGAAACACAAAAATCTAAAACATTACGGTCAAATTCAACAAAGCCCATATTTATCATGTAGCTAAATAGATCCTCTCTTCCAAATTCCATCATCATTTTCACTATTGTCGTCAAGGTCTACTTTCATGTCACTCTAGCTCAAACAATCACCCTCCTTGAATTGGAACCACCTATGTTACAATATAAAGCCGGCAACATAAGAAAGTCGAGCCAATAGCAATTTCTTTTTAACGCATTCACTTCATTAATCAGGCAGAGCAATCTACTACTAAAAAATTAACCCTGAAGGCCTCTTCAGAATTCAACTATGAACTCGTGTAGGTCAAATTGGAAAAGATTCTACTGGCACAGGAACTCCTAACAATCTTGGCTTCATCATGGACAACGTAATGGTTGAGATTCAACCATATATATAAAATTATAACAAGAAGGTAAATATAAGAAGAAACCTTTTTAGCAAAATATTCAAGTCGATCATCATCAGCCTCCAATATTGACTTTGTATCAAAACGCTCATAAATCTGTAACAATTGAAAGAAAAAATAACACAAACATGAGCAAACTTAAAGTTAAGGATAAGCGTAAGAAGAACCAACCAATCTCTACATACTGTAAGAAGGTTACGAGTTTTAGAAATTCTAAATTATTTAAATGCATGATTTTCATATGGATTCTACTGTCTTATATACATTTTTGTGTAAACTTCAATATACAAATACAGAACTTTTAAAAATCAACCAAAATTCCGCACCCTATGATCCACGATCCGACACATTAAATAGCAAAATAACTAAGCATAAAGCCTCTATATTTTCGGATCATGTGGACACGATAACGCTTTATAATTCAAGCTAAGCAGATAGTGTATCATTATTAGTGTGGTTGTGACTTATAAATAACCTAGAGTAACTAGTATGATTTTCAAGAATGACTTCATTGCATGCCTCGAAGTATTTCCAAAACCTAAATTTCATTTGTGAAAAACTACACCATGGAACTAACACGCTTAAGTTTGACAATTAAATAATTTGTTGTTAGTCACCATGATGCCCTTGCAATTAGATAGACGAAAGGTAAAAAGGGGAGTTTGGCCACCGGACTGATTGACAAGGGCCCATATAAGAAACTTAATATTAAAAATATCAACATAATGATAGCAAGATGATTAGAAGGAACAAAAATGCAAGTATACTTATGATAATGTTAATCATTGGATAGAAAGTATTCAACTGAGATCTTTCTTTCTAAAATGTTATAAATTAACATATTGAATTCTCTTTTTGTATTGTCAAGATAAGAAAATAACGTTGAAAGTAGTCAATGAATACAATTATTTTCTCACACAATCTAACAGATCCAAGGAATTTGTAAGTCAATATAAGTGTTCTTAAATGCTATAATTAATAAGCTTCAGAAGTCATACTCATTACAACAATCGTAGTTATTACAATGCTTTATTAGGATAAGGATTATATGAATGGACACACCTGCCGTACTTGAAGCATAATTTTTGGGAGAACACCTTTATAACTGCATTCCAATTTTACCTGCAAATACAAATCTTTATACTAGTACCTTCTGTTGTCCAACAAACAGCAGAAAAATAACTAATATCCAAAAGGGAAACCATCTCGGTAACAGAACTATGAAAAATATCAGCAACCATATATTTTGGCAAAATAGTTTCCTGCCTTTATGCAACTCTGCAGAACCTTATTAAAAGTAGAAGACAAGCACACCAAAAGTGGGAATGGAAAAACTTAAATATTGTATGTGCTTAGTGTCTACAGAGCCGAAATAATTTAAAGACAGGAAAAACGTGCAGAAATAGTTAGTGTAACAATCTTTTGAACACAGAGGCAACCGAATCAGTCTAACCTTAGTACATACACAGCGGTGACATAAAATACAATATGAAGAAAATGGCAAACCTTTCCTTGGTAGTTAAAGCATTGCTGATTAAACAGTGTATTGATGTCTGCAAAAAAATAAAGAAATGGATGCAGAGAAACAATTGTAAGTGCAATGCAAAAGAGAAATGGAAAAGGATAGACCTGGACAGTAGAGCTATACGTACTACTACGTAAGTTGGCATGGTAGATTGAGGAAAATAATAAACAAAATTGGGGGGGGGGTATGTGATGATCCATTATTGCAGCAAAACCACCACCAAATATTGAAACCAATGTTGTGAATTCCATTACCTGGGTTCAAGTGAGAACCTAAAATTATTGTTTGCCGATAGTAGCGTGCTTGCCCATCTAGATACCTAAGGATTAAAATAATTGAAGGCAACAGGAAAAATATCTATTAAGAGGTCACCCAAGGAATAAAAAATCAATTACAGAGACCAAAAAAATAAGAAGCATACCACGGCCTTATGCGCATAATGTCAGTTCCATGCTGCTTAGACGGTATTTGGTTCAAATGTTCAACAACAGTCTTCACATGGGACCAATTCTACACAAATATTATAGGAAAGAAATGATAACAGTGTCAATGTGATTCAATGAAATAAACAGATCATTAAGACTTTAAACGCATTAATAATCTACTTACCTGCATCATCATGACATCCGCGTGGTCAATGATTAAGATCTGTGACAAATAAACTCTTTAATTTAATTGACACAAGATAAACACTTGCCTAATAAGAATGAAAATGATAAAAGTCATACGTATTTGGAATCAATATATTATGCTAACCTCAATAGAAGAAAGATAATCAACATCTTCTTCCTTTCCATCTTCAGCCTTCCCAATTTTCTGACACAAAATAATTGAACAAGAAGCAGTCAGTACACATTTAAGTTAACATGCATGAGGAGAGAAACAAACCTATTCTTCTCAACAGCAAAGTTGTTCAATAATCCATTGAATATGTTCTCAAGGTTCATCCCAAAGATAATAATGGCACTTTAAATACATTCATATCTTTAACATTCCAACTAATGTTTTCTAAGAAAGACGACGTGGATAGAAAAAGAAACAGAGAATCATGAGAACTGGAGAATAAGATCATCACTGAACTATGTAGAAATCGTTTGTGGACAACTGAACCAGAAAAGTGGAAAGAGAGGGAAGCGCATAATCACCGTAAAACACCTAAAAGCTACACATGACCCTTACTTTATAATTGTACATTTTTTAACTTTGCTGCATCCCTCCACACTTTCCAATAGAATCATACTTGGTTAAAGAGACCAAGCAAAAAATTTATAACGGACAGTACATAACAGGATAAAGACTTACAGTGTACAAACCAAGGGGAGAAGCAACAATCATATCTGAACTATAGAAATCGCTATACAACCTCATACTCCTAGAAACAAATGAAAACAAATGCAGAGAAATTCGTAAGTAGGACACAGGCAAAATAGTAATACAAGATGTAACTCTTAGATTTAGAAGAATGTCTGCAATTCTTTCCATAAATATCACAGCCGACCTCTACTTCAGAAATATTAACTAAAAACGCGCAATAGAAAAACAAGTTTGAAGAACACATCTTTTTCCATGTGTAAAAATTATAGGCTAAGAATATTGCAAAATATGAAATAATAGAAAAGAAGTATTATGATAAAGAATTTCAGCTTTCACACATCAGACAGCATCCAAGAAAAAAATTCCAGATGGAATAAAGTAAATGTCTAGAATCTTACTTCTTGGTAAACTTTATGCCTATCATGAAGTGATCATTGTTATTATCTCGACCGAGCAATGCTTGGAAGTCAGAAGGTTTTGTGGACTTCTTAGATTTAGATATTTCTAAGTCATCCTCTTCATACTGGTCTTCAGTGCTTCCAGAACCATACTCCTCATTAAAGCGTCCAATGTTTTCCACATCAGCCTAACAAAAAGCACAAAATAAATTCTCTCTGAAATCTATATTATGTTCTCTCCCACTTAAAAGGCAACAGGATGAGTCTCAAAAACCAGTTATCTAGACAAGATAGCTAGATAAACACCAAGCATAAGACATGGAGTATAACCGAAAGAATTGATAAACTCGGCATGCAACGACTCAATGTCTTGCATTCCCAAACTTCAAGTTCTTGTTTTGTTTTCAATAAGAATTGGTTTTAATAAACTCCCTATTGCAGTTCGTCTCGCACCAGATCTACGATTGTTCTCAACATTTTGTTTAGAACCATAAATCCTATTGTATTCACTGAGGCTGTTAATTATATATACCATTCCATTGTAAATAACGATCTTATCATAGATCCATTGGGATCTTGAAGTTATATAATCATAAATGGAAACAGCAACTCTAGTCACCATCTTTATATCTGGTTTACTTGTCAATTTTACAAAACACGCCTTACATAGCTTTTGGGCAACCTTCCCAACAACTGAGAGATCCATTCAAGGAGCATGGGGTCTAATCGAAGTAATGAGCCTCCCAAATTAAAAAATAACTTTATTAATCATGATATCAAGATGCATTGAGAGAACAAAAGTCCTCTTAAAAGCTAAACAAGTTTAGATTAAAACTAAGAATAATCACATTCTTCCAACCAATAACGAAAATAAAGGGACTTGATCTCCTAAGATATATAAGTAATAAAAAGACAAGCTTTTGTATCTAAACTAAAACAATAGACACAACACAGCTTTCCACATAACATTGCCCCCATTTTCCAAGCCAACTAATAACTCTTTCAATAAATATCGCACTGCACCTTTCACAAAACATCCATTCAAAACGAGCTCGTCTTAACAAGCAGCACTAAGTGATAATTATATTACGTTGTCCTACTACAAGACACAAGGAGAAAGAAATAAATGTGGATCTTGCCTTCAAACTAAATCACAAGGGTTAATCCAACTATGAGAAAACTTGCATTCGCGGACATGAACAAAATAACATTGACATATTATTTCCGAGTCAACAATATAATAATGGGGCACTAAAGAAGGCACACCCCATATACAAAAGCATATCCGCAAAAATAGAAGAAAATAATAATAAAGAATCTATGACAAAAAAAACCAAATAAAAGGGCTATACAACTCCGAAGTCAAATATCTCCTGCTAAACTGGACCATTTTCGGTTTCCTCATCTAACTTTAATTGTTTCATAATGAGATTACACTCAATGATCAAATATTATGAGAGATCAAAGCACCAAACCCAGTCCTCTTTCTATCATTCTTTGTCACTCTTCTAACCCCAATACTCATGAATTCAGTACCAGTCTGTACTTTCTCTTGTCACTCTTCTAACCCCACTATTCGATGAATATTGTACTAGTCTCAATGCTCTCTTTGTTATACTCCAATAGATCCCTAAGAATTATCCCAAATTTTAGCCCAATTTGTAACTTATTTAAACAACTCGTAACCTTTACCCATCGGCATGGTAGTTCAGGTCACAAACATGAACTCTAGAAAAGAGTTTCTTGGGTCATTGAAACCCTAGCAATCTGCCAATCTTCATACTTACCACCAATTGAAAACTCCACTGCATCGTACTGTGACCAATCCACAACCATTTCAGATTACTTGACGTGACAACCACCTCAACTTAGAATATTCATTTTACCATTGAGACTGGAAATAGTCGATGAAATACATAGCAGTGGCTAAGAACAATAAATTTTGAATTCGAAGACGAGCATAATTTTGACAAATGAAATGGCAATACAACAGCATTTCAAGGTATAAACATGAGTAGCCAATTTGTGAACATAATAGGATCAACAATTGGTAGATTAGTTGAGAAATGTTAAATGTGCTGCATCTACACACTTTTAATGACAATTTGAGCTACACTGTTCACACTGAATCTCGTCTCTCTTTCCTCTTGTGCAACAAGTAAACCCGCCATACATGCAAAGTTAAAAGTTACTTTGAGTAATTAGTCAATGAGACTGCAATAACAATTCCAATGATGAATCATCAAATTAATATTTATATATACACAACCAAGATTTAAGTATCGATACAAAAAGCAATCTTAGCATCAGAATTCATGTTTAGCTCAGGACTAAAATGTATTTTCGATCTCTTAGTTATTCATGGCATAATGCAAGCACAAAAGTACCTTGTTCTTGGAAGGAGTCAACTGGATCAACCTCGTAATAATCCGTCGTGCAATGCCTGCTAAAGGCAAAAGAACCAAAACCTAAAACAAATAAGAGCAATGAGCCAAGGCATGTCAAATGGGAAATTGTAGAACAGGTATCCAAGTGGAAGGTATGAGAACTAGGAAAAAAATTCATCAGATCTATAGTACTAGGACAACACAGAAAGTAATGCAAGAAGCCTCCAAACAATTGACACACTGGACATATGGCCAAATATTAATCACGCAATTGCAGGCCAATCAACAACCAAATCAATAGATGTAAATTATGTAGTCATGTACATAAAACACTATAGTGCTCTATCAAGAAAATGTAACTCGGGAGCACATCACGATAAATTGTGATATGACATATTCGGAAAATCCTTTAACATATTGCATCTCAAGTCAAAATTATGAACTCGGGTACAATAACATTAACTATGGTGATCCCACACAAAGGATAATCGCACATAAACCTTCCTCCATAATTCAAAAGTATATGTACAATGATGAATACATGAGAAAACAACTATCTCAAAAAATAATAATAATAATAAAATTTAGTATAAAAACTTCAAAATTAAGTTCTGTATTGAAAGAACTCAAACAACTGCACTTAAAATTTGGGAACTGTATACTACATAGTCCAATAGACAAATTATTCATATATATGACATAGCTCAAACCCATACCCTCTCTCTTTATTTCTCTAAATTATAAATTCTGACTACCATCAATGACCTTTAGCTATGAAATCAATGTTGTTGAAAGCTTTGACAACAAGTAAGTATTTATCACTCGGGCACGAAGTATGCTAGCACAAAAATATATGAAAAATACAAATTTTAATCAGCAAAGGGGAGAAGAGGCAATTTAACTCATAAATGCACCCTATAATGTACTAAAATACCTTAGGACGAGTAAACCCACGGTCGAGATAAGCACTGCCGTTAAGAATTTTATCCTCCACAATATCTTGATTCTTAGCCAGTTTCCTTTCATTTTTTGTCATGAGATCTTTACTTTTGAGAATATGATTCACCTGCAAAACATAATATTATTTTGTTAAAGATACAAGGGGATGGCAGTTGAGAAAATTGTAGCAACTAGAGCAACTAACCAAGAAAGAAAAGGTGTAACACAATGCCTACTACTAGGCAGATACATGTAAAACGTATTAATCAAAAAATAACAAAGAAAGGACATATACATACAGAATGCACTAGGTAAGCATCCATGATACTTGAATCTTCTTCCTGACCTTTGAGATAAAATGGCTTCTTGTTATGGTGCATTATATCTTGATAGCTGTTGCCTGGAGAAAACATGAAACAATATATGAGACAAAATTAAGCGGCTCACCAGTAGTTATGTGAAGAGGACGTAACTGGTCCTAGAATCTGGAAGAAATGAATAATTCAAATGGAAGCATTAAAAAAGTGTCTACAAAGTTTTTCTTCCAAAAAACAAAAAATAAAAAACAAAACAAAGCAAAACAAAAACAAAACAAAAAACAAAAACAAAAACAAAACAAAATAAAATTAGAAGTGATAAGAGCAGTTGGAAGATTTTTTCATGAATAGTAAAAGCTCTTTTAACAGTTTCAGTACAAAATAACACGGGTGGAACAAATCAAAAATGTTCAGAAATCGTGAGGCAAAGTTGACACATCAAAAATGGAGAACATTAATTAGTGCTCTCATAAATCATACGATTGAAAGTTTCCAAAACAGACAGGTGGGAAGTTTACACAAATGAGCTTTGCCAACTATAGCATTGTCAATCAGCAAAAACAATGCTATCATAAGCTTTGACTCCATTTTTCTTGTTCTATAAAGATTGTAATGAAGTAGAGATGAAATGAAAAGCATATAAAATATGAAAGAAGACTGACATCATCCACACCCAACAGAACAGAACATTCTTCATGAATTAGTAAAAGAGCAACTACTAGAAGCAAGAAGTTTCCACCATTTAGACCAATTTTGTAGGTTGACATTACTAAGGAGCAAGAGAGTCAAAAATCCATAGTAGTATACAACCACCAACACTGACCAAAAATATATATATATATATTGTCAAAGTCACTAAGTAATGGAATTAAATTCAAGCCTATCACAAATTTTAATTTTCAACAATTATATAAAGCATCCAACGAGATCTAAATATTCAGCCGAATAGGATTATTTAACAAATAGATGAATATATGTGATTTGACATTTCATGTACCAAGGAGATGCAGACAATAATTGTTAATGCAGCACATTGGGGTAGTTGTTTGAGGTCATGGAATATCCTTCTAAATGCTTCTGAAATGCAGTGGGTAACTCCAGCCAGCGCTGGACATTGAGTTAATCGATGGGAGAAATTCAATCTTGTATACTTGCATCACACTGTCTCGCAAGAGTAGCTAAGGTAGAACCAAAAACGAGATCCTTCACAGGCTTTAAAAATCCTATCTAGACAACAGAGAGAATATATTATCCCTTCTAATGTTAGCAGTCAGCAATCCATTAACACACATGTTAAATGGACCTTTTCAATATGTTAGACAGTAACAGTCCCAAGATAACCACAGACACCAGCACGACATATACTACAGTGGAGCTGTGAAATTAACAAAGATCCCATAAATCGTAAAAGATTGAAATCATTCCATAGATATGTATTGCAGCCAATATAATAACATAATTATGCCATTATAGTTGCAACAAGAAGCATACCACTCTCTACCCTTCCTCCAAGAAAACAAATGAAATAAATTATTCATACAATCCAATAAAAGTTTTAACTAAAAGCAACAGGGTGCTTACATTTATGATCAAAGTAACATGACAATCGAAGTGCATATGATTGACATGTTATGAGCAATTTGCAAATAAGATATAAAGGAGAAGCAAGATGTTAAAATATTAAGCGACTTAGACACCTGACTAATTTTACTTACAAATGGAGAAAAACAATCTCTGTTTAGATTTATGAAATTCGCTGCCTTTAGATGCATCGTACATTTCCAACCAATGCTTGTATAACCTTGGCTTGAGACCATAATGTGAATCCAAGTCCAAATCCTGCAAACATAATCATAAAACTGCATTATACTCGTGCACTTAATAAAAGTGCAAGGCAGATCCTAAAACATTTAAGTAAGCCCCGTGAACATAATAGTACATAAAAATTTCAAACGACTAGAAAAGGCAAAGTAATAACATAAGGTGTAGTCTATTACAAATCCAGGTTTAATTTCCCAGACCTTTGGACAGAATTGCCAATTTTAACTTCTAATTTGGAAACAACCATTAATGTCAAGTAGACCATCCTCATCAATATCCTAGAAATATAAGCTAGCAAGAAGTCACCCATTTAATAAATCATTTTGTTCCTTTAGAACATAATAAAAGTTTTATTTACAAAAAACAATAATGCCTTTCTTTTCCAATCCTGTGAAGGAAAGTCGGTGGTGATGTCATACATTGAAAAATTCTGCAAAAGAATGACAAGTATAGTTATATACATCTAGCGCCATCCATGAATAGCAGCTATCTTCCACCAGGCAACAACTATAAATGCGGAGGAGTTACGTTTAGGCACAGATAGAACATTAATAATTTGGGCATACCAGCGAGAAAAAAGAATCAAATCTCAATAAGGATCGAGAAAGGATAATTTTACAATTGAAGAAATGCCAAGCAAAAATCAGTAGAAAACAAAGTGCAAGTTGCTGTATCAATTTTTTTTTTTTTTTTTCCTTGATAAGTAGTCAAGTATTTTATTAATCACGAATAATACACAGGAAGTGAATTATCAATTTATATAAGAAAGAAACATCATTAAATTGGACAGCCTAGACCAAGTATACAATGTCAAATAAAATAATAATTTAATCTGCTCTGTTGTCTTTGTATGATCATCAAAACAGCAGCTGTTTCTCTCCCTCCACTCACACGAGACGATGCATCCTGAAATAAGGTCTCAAACAAGTTTGCTATCCTTATTACGAAATTTTCTCCTCCATACTTTCAATACATCCTCCATACGTCGCGAAAAAACCCAATCCATGTGTTAAGAAGCCAGAATATCGTTTCACACGGAACGAGCACCGTCACAATAAAGGAACAAGTGGTCAATCGTCTCCTCATTCCTTCTACACATATAACACTACTCTATAACATAAAACCCCCTATTAGGAGCTTATCCACCGTTAACACCTATACATTCACAATCGTCCATGGTAAAAATGCCACCTGAGAGGACGGATTACATTGTCATACCATTTTTCGGGAGAATGAACTCTCCACAGGTCCCAATAAGGATCTAAAATAAGTGTCAACTGAGAACATACCATCCCGTGCCGACCTCCACATACTATAATCACCTTCTCCTACCCTAATGTACACCTCATACAAAGAGGTCAGAAGCATCGTATAATCATCCAACACCCAATCCTGCAATTCCCAAAAGCGATGTTCCAACTGAGATTCTCATTGTGTATATGTAAGACTTCATTCACAATTGCAGATGGCATCAAAGCAATACGATACAAAGAAGGAAACCCCACTCTTAGTGACCAATTTCCACACCAACAATCTTTCCAAAATCTGATAGTATTGCCATTCCCCACCATGAACATCAATCTATCCCGAAAGTTTCTCCACCCTCATCGAATATACCTCTACAAACTCACCCAATAAGAACCACGAACCTCAACTGAGCACGATCTCCCTCCATAACACCATATTTCACCTTTATAATTTCTATCCAAAAGTTCTCATTCTCCACGCCGAATAGCCACAACCACTTACCCAGCAAGGCATTAGTAAACAATACCAAACTCCTCAATCTAAGGCCACCCATCCTTATGGGAGAACAAACTGCGCCCTAATTAACCAAGTGAAGTTTCCTCTCTTCTCCTAACCCTTCCCATAGAAACTCCTTTTGAATCCACTTTAATCTTTTTGCCACTGAGACAAGAATGGGAAACCATGACAAGAAATAAGTAGGAAAATTCGATAGGGTGGACTTAATGAGGGTAACACGACTTTCCTTTGAGAAGTACATAAGCTTCCAACTCGTTAACCTCCTCTCCACCATTTCCACAATATTATTACAAATATGTATACTTTTAAAGCATGCTCCTAAAGGGAGTCCAAGTTATGACATAGGCAGCTGCGTAACCCTACAACCCAATATGGCCGCCAACTCCACATTATTGACATCTCCCATTGTGATAACCTCAGATTTTCTCAAATTTATTTTTAATCCAAATACAGCTTCAAAGCATAGAAACAGATGACGCAAGTTCCTGAATTACTCAGCATCAGCATCAGCATCTACATCACAGATGATCAATGTGTCATCTCAAATAGCAAATAGGATACCTGCAATTGGTCAATCATAAAGCCCCTTAACAGACTCTCCTCACAGCCTTCTCAAGCATTCTATTGAAAGCCTTCATAACAATAACATACAATAATGGAGATAAAATCCAATATTTGGCGCCCTTTAACAAAAGCATTCTGAAATTTAGACCACTTACCCAATAACTCGCTTAATCTATTTGCTAGCACATTTGCAATAATCTTGTACAATCCATTGACTAAGCTGATGGGACGAAAGTATTTAATATCCGATGCTCCCGATTTCTTTGAAATCAGTACAATAAATATAGTTTTAGAACTTCTCAAAAACCTACCATACTGAAAGAAATAAGTAAAGACATCCACAATGTCCAACCACATCACTTCCCAACAAACCTTATAAAATGAGAAAGGGAATTCGTCGGTCTTGAGGACTTATCGTCATTCATGCTGAATACCACTTCTCTAATTTCATCCTCCCCAAGTAAAGACTCAAGTACAAGTATCAGGTATGAATACGCATCTAAGTATCAGATCGTTTATTTTCTAGAATGTAGTATACAGAGATATGACTAAAAAGAGTCCAAATTTTGGACACGAGTATACGGATACGTCTTTCAAGTTTCATTTTTTTACTAATCCAAAATGTTATTTTGAATAGACCAAAATAAATTATTAACAAAGAAGGAAATGAATATTGAATAAGGGATTAAGACGAATAAAATAGAATTTTGGAGTTTAGCTTCAATCATGAAAATTAATAAATATTCTATAAAATAGAAAATGAGTGATTTGATTACAATTTGGACTTAATGTAGCACTAAGTATCACTACATGGAATCCATTTTCATTTTATACAAACGAAACCCTAAACCACTGTTACAAAAAGATAAAGAAGGAAAAAAGGAATCAAAGTAGTGGCCGGATGTTGAGGAATCTGGGTTCAAATCCCATATCAATCCATCCATCTGCCTATATTTCCTTCCCTTTCGCCATTTTCTCCGTTGTCTTTGTGCTCCATCCCAGATAATCGCACCTCTGATCGCATCACCGATTCGAGCGGCAGTACTAAGGTTTCCACCTAGGGTAGCCCCCTGTAGCAACCCAAAAATTTTATAGATAAAAATTTATTTATTTTGTATATTATATAAATTCCTATTTTATCTGGGTCAAATAAATTAGATTTTGATAAAGCAATTACAAATATATCAATATTGTACTTGTTGGATAGTTCGTAATTAATTAGAAGTCTTTGAGTCGAGAAAAAATTATTTTGGATAAGGATACATTAAGTTAGATCCAATTGAAAGAAAATGGTATAAATGTAATTTTATATAGATTATAAATCAATTTATTTTTCTCTCTCCAAAAAGAAAACGTGTGAGGTGGTATTTTTATCATTATTTGTTAGTTTTGATTTAGAGATTCCTAGGATGACACATGTTTTCACTATTCTACTATTCTAGTTACAACATTATACACCCATATACGGTTGGATAGAGATAGTGGATATCTTGTAGTTGAAAAAGATAATAATAAAGTACATTGTGAGTAGACATTGGTTGCAAGATTTAGCCCTATCAAATCAAATTTTGGTTTATTTATTCTAGCCTACACCTATATATATATATATATATATATATATAGGCATGATGAAAAGTTTTAGTCACACCAATTCACACATACGGTAGGTAAAGAGAGAGAGGGGGAAGAGAGAGGAGAGGAAGAGAGAGAGAAGATAGCATTGGAAATAAAGTTTGCATACATTGAATATTTTAATCACGTATTTTTCAAAGCGGAGAAAAGATTTTGAGCGTGCTTCAAATTTTTCTAACAAGTTAAGATACTTTAAGTGCAAGTGTTTTTGTTTCCTTAGGCGTTTATGTCTAATAAAAAAATACATGGATTGCCAGTAGACATTCGTTTTTTTTTAAGAGATATGAAATCCTATGAGATTATAAGAGGACCTAAGATAGGTGTATCGTTTGGTCACCAATATACTCCATAAGATTAGATGGTATGAATTGAAATTTTTATTGTTATATATATGTATATGGAAACTGCACGTATCTTACTGGGTGTTTTCGAATATTCACTCTTACAAATTTTTACAGGTTAGTTCGGATCAATTGGAATTGTGGAAGGACAGTGATGCGAGTTGCCAAGTGGATCAAATGAAAAGAAAAATAAATGAGTTTGTCGTCTTTAAATTTACCAATTAGTTTAATTTTGTTCCAAACGTGTTATTTGAATTAGTTAAGAGTTTATGTTATTTTTAGATAAAATTTTCATATTTTAAATTTAGATTTATAAATGTTGCAGTTATTAGTTTAATTAAAAAAATTATTTTTATAGTTTTGCACTTAAAATAAAGAAAAATGAGTTTTTCGTAACGTTTCGGAGTTTCTAAAAAATTGGGCCGTTACACCGCTTGTGTGTGGTTGTATATGTGGCGCGAGGCTAGTGGTTTGGGGCCCCTGGCGCTTTGATTTCTGCAAGCTCACCGCATTATTGTCGTCGCGGGCGTCGTCAGGGGTGGGTGGTGGTTGGGTGATGGTTTGATGGTTATGGAGTCGGGTCGTGGATTTGGATATTAGGGAGGGGAATTCCATCAGCCCAACCTAAATAATTTACGGAGCTTGTATATCAGAAGTTAAATATCAACAAGTATCTGTAGACCATGCCTAACAACCATTGTTGTATTAAAATTACAAGTCTCTTGTTGGATTTACATTTTAATGTCTTCTTACTCCTTTTTAAATATTTTCCTACGATGCTTAAAACATTATACATGTTGAGAGAATGTTTGGTAGGAATTAAAATTAGATTTTTAGTAAATTGTGATAGAAGTTTTTGAAATGTGTAGTTGAAAAGTTGTGAGACCACCTATGAAAGATATCGTTAATATTGATTGTTTGATTTTGATTTTGATTTAGATTAAAATTAGATTTTAGCCCCCATTTGGCCCCCATTAAATTTCATTACATTACATTTCATTTTTCTCTCTCCTATTTTCAACCACACAATCTTTCATAAAATAATATTACACGTAAATCGAAAATTTTTCCTTCTTTTTCAATCACAAATTTTTCAAAAAAACACTATTCCACCCATTTTCATTTCTAAAAAATGGGGGTCAAACATGGGCTTAATCCGAACTAAACAAGCTCTAAAACAAGAAAAATATAGAAGGTATTTCATAAATGTGTTGCACCCATTTCCTCAAGAAGTACAAGCAGAATAACTAATGCCACAAGTGGGCCCACATTGAGTAACTGTTACATTTGGTAAAATTGTTACATCAACGTGAGTAAAGGTGTGAGATTTCTACATTTAGCATTTCTAATCTTGTTGGAACCATTCACAAAGAAGTAGGCCTAATCAATCAGTCTATATGATAAGCAATGATAATATGGTGTTGTGAGACAAACTAGACCATGAGACAGCCATCAGTAAGATGGCATGTCTGAAGTTGATGACAATAACAACTACAAGCAATAAATGCATGAAAGAGCCCTCCCAAACTTATGATAATATGACCAATTAAATGAACATAAAATCCAGTAATTTGCATGACAATATAACTAAAATAGACTTATCAAGTAGAAAGGGGCATCATAACAGACCTCAACTGGGCATACACCTGTTCCTCTCCAGTAGGTTTTTGACATATTAAAAGCAGGCATCTTCCATGAATAGCTCCATTTCCTTATCAATAAGTGGTCAATCTCTTCTTTTGACAACTTGTAATCCAAATGATTTGCAAAAGTACTGTGGGAAAAGAAGACAATCTTGCAATGAGTGTATACGTTTCTATTGACTTTTTATGAGGTCTTTGTTAGAACAACTAAAAGAACTTGTGTATTAAGTAACATAAAGTCAAAAAGCCAACCAAATGTAAAGTTATATTGCTTACAAGTGAAATACAGAAAATATATACTTTTTGTCAGGGGGTTAATTGCACACTGATATATTACATGGTTCACTGATATTATTACTAATTGAATTATTATTTATCTTACCCCTGAGAAAACATTTGATTTGAAAAGTTAACAAATGAATAGGAAAGCAAAGCAACCCGTCTTTCCAATAAGAAAAACAAAGTATGTTTTAGCAGTATAAGAAAGCCCATAGTGTGATATACATGGCCAAAGTAATATGCCACCAACGAACAGTCAAAATTCCATCTCTTTAAAAACTGTGGTATGGCTACAACATGAAAGCGTGCATTCTTAGTTTGATTACAGCCAATCAGCTGCAGAAGGAAAAAATTTAGCATAGTTCAAGTAGGTTAGAAAGTTATTGTAAGGCTATCAATGTAAGAAATCATGACATTCTTCTGACAGCAAACTTAGGACGGAAATGGAAGGAACTGTTTTAACATAATGACAGACGAGTAAATGATGTGATAGGTGCCCACAAGTTCCTGTTGTAGGGGGTTGGGGTATTATGGGGATTTAATACAATAAATTGTATAGGCTTCAAACTATAAATAGGAGGTAGGGTTTCATTTGTTTTAGGCAGAAACTAGGGTATACCAACAGTGAGAGAGGCAGCCTCTCGAAAGATGACCATTTCATTGTAATTCAATTCAGTTTTCAATTCAATATATTCACAAAAATACGGTACAGATCTGTTATAACAAATGATAGTACCAGATTTGTATTGTATTTAGCCTTCCATTTTAACAAAGTATTTCTCCATGAATAGAAAAATATGTCATCTAGGAAAGGAAATACTGAAGAATCGAACAAATGTCATCGTGTGTTGGAAACCGTATAAGTTCCCTGTGTAAGGAATCTAGTCAACTGTGACAGTATAGCAATTTAGACGTAGAAATATGTAGTTACAATCAAATAGTTATTTAATATACAGGATATACTTTATTTCTACTAATTTTAAGAAATCGAAGAGTTGACTCTCTGATGTACAAAGCGTAATAGTGTAAATGTTGTAACACATTCTTCAGAGTTTTGAATAATGAAATTCATTCAACTCATTTTAAATCAGATATCATGTAAAAAAGAAGGCTAACACCATGACGTGAAACTAAAATAGAAGGTGTTCTTCATCCACGCAGCATATCTCAAAAACCTAAAATCTATAGGCTCATTCTTAGGTTAACTTACCACGATTGTTAATTCTTTTCGGGAAACCTCATGAGATCTAGCCATATAAGATATTGAAGCTTTAGACAACAATTAAGTACTCTTATCCTCTCTTGAACTTTAGAATTTCAAGAGCATAAGTTGTATCCAAAGCTGTATTGCAGAAAGGGAAATGTTCAAAAAGTTTCAAGGTAATACTTTCCACTGGGACTATAAAGCCTAAGTCCAAGATCAAATGTATAATCAATATGGGCTCTGTTACTGCTATTTTGGATCTCTTGAAGAGGTAGCATCTAAGCAAAAGAGATACATTTTTAAAGGCAATTTGAGGCAATAGTAGAAATAATTTCTTTATGTCTATCATATTTGGATAGAGTATATTGAGAAATAAAAAGCAAATGTACACCCCGTTTGAGCCCCATTATTACTCATTATAATGTTTTGAATAGTGTTCTATTTGAAAAATGAGTGGTTGAAATGTTTTTGATTTACGTGTAATATTATTTTATTGAAAATTGTGTGGTTAAAAGTAGGAGAGAGAAAAAATTTAATTTAATGTAATGAGAAATAATGAGGCTCAAACGGGGGCGTAGTAATATACGTGAGTTGAGAATACCTTGTGATCACAGATGCCTCAGATATGGATTGACCACTCATTCTCACATCACTTTCTTCATCCGTGTCATATAGTCCATCATCATCAATCACAACATCTTCACACAGTTCCATACCATCAACCATTTCAGAACCTTTTAATCCTTTCACAAAAGTGTTACTCCAGGGAGACCCTTTATCATTTCCTGAACCTAGGAAAGAAATGAGGGTTAGAATGGACAACAATGATGTCCAAAATAAGAATTCAGATCGATAGACAATATCTGCCGAGCAAACCAAACTGTTTAAATACCAAAGGAAAACAATTCTAAAATGAGCAAATCTAAAGACAGGAAAGGCAATAAAAGTTGATGTGTGTACTAACAGTGTATTTAAAGTGTCCACGACTCTTATTCATTATCCGTTGTCGCCAATTAGTTACAATCCTCAAGCTCATAAGATAAAGAGGGTATAATGATCTTGTTTTCATGAATTGCTTATCTAATATATTACCAAAGACAGGTCAATGTGATATAATAGAAATTTGTTCTACACCTAAATCTGAGACAAACTAAATGTAGTACATTTACTCACAAAGCCATTAAGTATTCTTGTTTTTTCCGCCTTTTTTCTATCTTTTGGTAGGATATGGTCTGAGTAGATAGTAAGCATGATAAATACTTCAATATTTAAGAATGGTGAGTGAACAGATTTAAAGTTGACTCTTGCTAATACGTAAGGAGCTCATGACCAAAGACATTATGAAAAATTTTTGAGAACAATTTGAACAAGATTATATTGTGACATCTTCTCAGTCAAAAAGAGCAGATTGTAGACATTCTCTTAGACAACAGGCAAGCAACTTATAAGTACTACATTATTTAAGAAAGTGAGTGAGATTATAAGAGTCAAAACTGACTCTTGGTAATACATAAGGACCTCACGAACAGATTAGAGTTTGAATCTTCTCAGTCAAAAAAAGCAGCTTGTAGACATCCTCTTAGTCAAAATGGCAAGCAACTTATATTAATAAATTTTAGACAACCCTGCTGACAGTACATGCACTTCCTTGAAGAAGTGAACCACTTATTTTTCTCAAGGTAATAAACATAAAGACCCCTTATTACAATAGACAATGCCATATTGTTTGCCAATGTTGTCTTTCAGTCAATATAGTCATATGAAATATCAAGGCTCCCGCAGAGAAAATTAGGGAAAAATGATTATAGATATATCATAAAGGCAGAAACTAAGAAAACTTTCGTAAATTTAATAGTAAACGCACCATCATGCTGTTCCTCAGACTCGCTAGAAGATTCGATATCCCCAACTACATCTTCATCTGTGTCACTTTTCCCTTCTATTTGCCTACTCACAATATAAGCATTCAGTGATGTTTTAGCTAACTATATGCAATAGTTTCACGAAAAAATGAACCAAAATACTACAAGTTGTACAGGGATAAATAATACATAAAGTCATAAAGAAAAAATCAATATAACAGTTTCTATCTTGAGAAATTCGGTCTTTGTATCGAGAACACTGTTGTGAATTTGTGTTTTTACACAAATTTTTTTGAGGAACTTGACAATAAGAAACTATTATACCGTGGAAGAAAATTCTCATTTTTGTTCTAAATGTTCCAAATTTTGTAAATCAGCAAATATCAGTTCAATAAGGAAACAGAACTTCTCTTACACACTGAAGAAATATCCTTCCAGCTGCTCACGTCCCTTTTGTTCAATACCCAAATTTGACAGTGCAAGTTTAGATCATTTAGTCCACTTGGATTCAAGATCATTTAGTCAACGTGAATCTCTAAGATCTCAAACTCCCAAGCAAGCAGCAATTTGAAATCCATAAGTTCAGGATTTTCTTTTGATCAACACTCTACCTCATGTCCCTCTCCACTGCCAAGTTCCATGACCATCCTTATCTCCCCATTTCGCCCTCTTCCAACTTTCTACCGAATTGAATAAAGTCTATTCTAGAGTACATATATAGATAATTCTGTAGCATTGGATTTAAAATCCCATTAGAATATTTACGAGGATTTTCACCTCAATCAAAGAATTTATTAGTCCTGGCTAAAAGCTATTTAAAGGTCGAATTTTTGCAGCATATCCTAACAAATATCCTAGTGTCACTCTTCGCGTCCCTCCTCCTCATACCTCCCAACCAACTTGGCCATATATAGTTTTACAAAATTGGATTTGTTTGATACCTAATGACCTTACATGTGTTGATGATGAGGAGGATGAAGGCGACGACAACGACCGAATGATTTTTCTTACATTATATAGGAAGAAGTACAATCTAAATATGGTAGATATAATCAACTTAAATATAATTATTTATAACTATGTTAAGTCATAATCTTCATTGACACCCCTGTTGATCTCATTGACACCCCTCAAATTGATGCCGGATGATCAAAATGCATCAATTTATTGAATGAAGTACAAAAGAACTTAAAATGCCCAACTGCAATAATCCATAAACCAATTCACAACATTCAGCCTACATTCCACAAAAAATAACCCATTAACCCAAAATAACCGAATCCACTCCCTATACCAGCCCACTTATACACCAGCCCAGTACTAAAAGCCAAGTCCATAACATCCAATAATCCAACCCCCCCCCCACAACAGCCCATTTTTCACCTGCCCTAGCCCGTTTATCCAAGCCCACTGTCCTTACACATCCACAGAATAAACATTACCTAATTTCCAGTAACACAAAACCCAAACCTATTCCATAATTTCGACCACAAAACATTTTAAATCCCAACAAACAAACATAAACCAGCCCCTTTTCTCAACTCCCCATCTTCTTCTCAAACCCCAGACCAAATAGTAACCCGCCACTACAAATCCAGTTGCCATCTCCACTCCAGCCAACTTCTTTGTTTGTCGCCGCTTCCACTTGCTTCATCAACCATATTCGACATGCCCATCCCAACTGCTATTTCAGCATCAAGTTGTGTGTCAGGTGCATGCCTCGTCATTTGCTTCACACGCCTCCTATGCTTTTTAGTCTTGAAATGTTCTTCCCTCATGGTCACGTTAGCAAAATACCGATCGCAGTGTAGACAATAATATTGGCCTATTCCGGTGAGGTCTTCAACAAGCAAGGGTTTCCTATCTCCATCTGCTTTATGAAGCTCATCATAAACAGCATCGTCGACTTTAAGAAGAAATTTGGTGCGTCAAGCAGTTTTGTGAGAGTAGCAGCACTCTACGCTCCAGTGCGGGCACTTCCCTCCCATAATTTGTTATTTTTCCTCAATTTGTGAAATTGGGGTTCCCTTTCCTCTATTTAGAATCCAAATAGTAAGGCCCGCATCAAAAAGGCCCAACTAATCAATAGTAAAAGCCAACTCAAAACCCACAACAAAATAGAAGCCCAGCCCAGTTGTTTCTTCTCACGCAGAACCAGAAGATCGTTAAATCCCCTAATCTGATCTTGAAATCCCCAGAGGAGGAATAAATTACCAGAAATCACCAGAATATAATCTGTAAATCAACAAAATGTTACCAGAAATTGAACTTCTCCAACCCGAAATGATGAATGAAGCCAACTGATGAAACCATTGACCAAAGCTCGGTCGACCCAGAATCTTAGAATCAAAACAACCCAAAAAAATTTAAAAACCTCAAGCAATGAGTAGGACGCACCCAAGAGTCACCAATTGACAAAAATTCTATCAACCGTCAACCACCCAAGAGTCACATGTTGACAAAAATTCTGTCAACCGTCGACCATTACAAGAGTCACATGTTGACAAATATTGTGTCAACCTTGGACCACCACAAGAAACCCACACCTGAGAGGCTAAGTTATGCTCAAACAAAATCGAGAATTTGGCATAAGTCCATCGGGCTCTGATATCATGACACTTTATGACTGAATGATTTTTCCATAGGGATTCCTTACATTATATACGAATAAGTACAATCTAAATATGATGGATATAATCAACCTAAACATTTTAAATACAATTATAAACATAATTATGTTAAGTCATAATCTTCGTCGATCTTCGTGATCTTGGTCAATATTTATGATTTCTGTCGATCTCATAGACAAAGATGTCCATGTATATGCTGATAAAGCATTTGATTTCCTTTGCCAACCAGTCAAATTTGCTGACTTATACACATTTTTTAATTAATTTATGACATATTTATTTATAGATTTTTTAAAATGAGTGAAAATTACTTGTGCCTTTTTTCACAAAACCTTCTCATAACCATGGAAAGTTTAAACGTGTGAAGTTGAGATATGTGGATTTCTAATTCATGTAATTGTCCATCTTCAAACCTAATATGCATTTCAAAATGCAACACTTGACCACACAACTCAAAAACACTTAAAACAAGACACTGGTTAAGGAATATTCAGTCAGAGAAATCACTTACCTTCTTCTCAAAGCATTGGCAACAGTTTCATTTCGAGACCCCAATGTCTTCAACAAATTGTCATACATACTTGGCTCTCTATAAACAATTTTTCCTGATTCTTCATCTTCAGAAGCTACATCTTTGTGCTCCTCCAACAAGTCCCCTATGTTAAAAATCAAATTATTCATACATTCATCCATGCATGTTAAGAGAGAAAGTGTTAAAGCAATTTTGGTGTTTACCAACTTGAAGCCATATCGAATTTTGTTTGATCTAGAACTGTTATATTACTTTGGAACTTCATTACTCTTTCCTTTCCCCATTTTTGAGTGTTTCTCAATATCATTTTTTATAACTTATAAATCAGAAACCCCCACCTGTCCATATCAAGTTCAAATAAGATTGCTGCCCAGTGAAATTAGTAAAGGTGCGCGTAAACTGGCCCGGACACCCATGGTCAAAAAAAAAAAAAGTTCAAATAAGATTGCTCCTCTAAAGATGTCCTTTCATATGCATTTGTGTACGAAACATAGCACAGGATATCTATATAATAACCTCGTATGTTTCCTTGCACGATCAATTTCATGTACTTCGGCATGTATGTGTGTTATGGAGGAAGCTGGGGTAAGAGAGGAAAGAGATCAGCAAAGAAGAAGAAGAAGGAAATCAGCTTCGAAGAGAAGCAGGGAAGCAACCATCTTAACCAAGTTTGAAAATGAAAACTGCATCGTTTTACTTTAAATGGAACGTGTCGTTTTACTATTTTATTTGTGTTGGTTTTTACAGAAAAGCAAAAAAAGTTTTACGCTTTAATTCTGAAAGCACGACTTTCAATTGTTAGTGGTATATCTATATCCATGTGCAGTGGATTTGGTGTCGAATTCTGTTATGCAATTTCAGTTAATGGTGGATTGATTCTTCAATTCATTTCATCTCTCATCTCTTCTCAATTTTACATCTTTTTTCCCACCCCAATTTCTGTTTTTCTTCATTTAAGTGGTTAACACTCAGCTGAGATCAACTTCCGGCCAGTTATGGATAAGGAGGAGCTGAAATTGGAGCCCAACCTTGACAATGTGTTCATTTAGTTCCCAAAAAAATTGTGCTTGCTAGTTTTTTTAGCATATGCAAACAGAAAACAAAACTTGAAGAGATACGTGAAATGACAAAAATAAAGAAATTTAAATGTTCACGTCAAACACAACTAGAGTAATCATGTAAATCAACTTACCTGAGTCGTCACTCTGAGAGGAGCTTGGTGTGAACTTTTCGTCATTGGCACGGCGATTTCGTCTTAAATTTTCTTCCTTTGATAATGTATCTGCTTTAGACAGCCTCTTAAACCCTGTTCCATAATATTAAAAATATATATATAGCATCTCTTTGCTATCAACTTTCATATAAATGGCTGTACGAAGTTAAATTTTTAGTAAACTTCTCTAGGGAAAAATAATTGAAAAATTAATGGCTATTAGAGGAAAAACCCAGAAATATTTGGCAATTAGAGTAAAAAAAATCTACCTTGTTTACGAGCAAACCCTTGCTTCCCCATTGTGATGTTAGCACGCACTAACACTGACAGAGAGAGAAGAAACGACGTGGCCGAGGAGATTGTGGAGCGCCGCGACAGTTGGGAATTGGGACGGAGCCGGCGGCGGTGGTGGGGACGGAATGCTGGCTTCTGGAGAGGTTTAACGTATCGTCTTTTTCTTTTTGGGTTAAATTCATCATTTTTTTTTTATTTTTTTTTACGTATATGAAAAGTTTCCCTAATTATTTTTGGACTTTCAAAAATTTTTTTGAGGCCCATTATAACTTGAGGCTTAATGCCACCCAGAACCGGCCCTGCTCCTCTCTATGATACGCTAAAAAAGGTGAGTGAGTTTTACTAGATTATTTGTACAATGGTTTGGACAGAGAAAACACAAGTTTAAGTGGAAATTGCATAATATCAGGTACTTAAACATTTAAATTCAAAGGTAAAATTTATTTATGCAAAAATTAGGTATTATATATAGTTAATCCACCCAATTAAAAACCCTAATCATTTCCCCAATTCAATCCCGTCTCCTCCTTCTCACTCTACAAACTCTCTCTTCTCTCTATAACAATTCTGAAATCACAATAGGAGTTTCATCACCGACGATGTTCACGACGTCGCCACCGTGGCGGTGACTCTCTGATGCGTCGATTCTGTACAAGACCGGCACTGCTGCAAGGGGCGCGACGCCTCCTTTTCTTAGACTCGCGAATGTGAGCACCGGTTCGATTTTCAGCAATGGTGGTGGTGGAGGCTGCTATGGTTTTCAGCTGTGAGCACCGATCCGATTTTCAGCAACGGCAGCCTCGTCCATTACCGCCGGAGCCCTAGTTTTTTTTTTCTTTTTTTTTATAGTTATGGACCTTGTAGTGTGGTGGCTTTTGTTGGTAGGATCTGGAAGTGGCAGTTTTGTTAGTGGTTGTGCGACAAGGTATGTTTTTGTGGTGTTGGTGGTGAAATTGTGGTTTGACTGTTTTGGTGGTGGCGATGATTGTGTGACTGTGGAGGTGGCGACGGTCGTGGTGGTTTCTAGTGGCGGTGGAGGTGGATCTTGAGTGGTGGTGGTGGTGGTGGTGGTCTTGTTTTGGTTGTGTGGGAGGAATTGGGTGGTTCTTGTTGGTAGTAGAACTGATGGTGGTGGTAGATTGTAGTGTCAACGCCGAGATGGTGGCTGATGACGGGGACGAGGTGAGTGTTGTGAAAAGTGGCATGAAATATAAACTAGTATTTGATCCGTGACCAACTATTTGGTTACATGTGACCAACTCGAACTTAAAATTTGATAATTGTGGCCAAAATAATTTGTGATCGATAAATTATGACATATCTGACATGTAATTTGAATGATCCGTGATTTCGAAATAAAATGTGACCTACAAAATTTTTGATTTGTGACTACAAAATAATCATGTGATCATTTAATTTGTCGATATGTGACCAGTAAATAAATATGTGACCTATTACTATGAATATGTAACCATTAATCGTGTAATTGTGACTTTATTATCTATATTTAATAAATAATTTTAATTAATTAAATATATACATGATTTTTGAATTTTAAAAGTATCTATCTGATTCTTGAATTGAGGTAAACTTAACGTTTGAAATGTGAACTCTTCCCTAAGTTTAATTTCCAGTTACTTAAATTATGAAAATATAATACTTAAAATAATTTTCTAATAACCTGATTTCTAAAGAACTTGAATTGTTGGGTCTCTTCCACGAATTTGAAGGATTTGGAGAACAAAAAATTGATGCCCCACGTTTTTAAGTTGTGTATTAAAATTCGTCTTATGAAATAATTTAAGTTCTTAATACTAATAACCTAAATTAGTGATATTCCTATTGCTGGACAAACTTATAATCAACTAGTAGTCTTTAGTACCTTTACAAAACGGGTTAAATTCATCAATGGCTATACAACTTTATATTTGGTGTTATCGTGGCCACTCAATTTAATTTTTTTTCATTGTGGCCTCCAATTTTATACTTAAGGTCCGTTTGATTACGAAGATAGAATTTGGGTGAAAAGAAAATGAATTTCAGGGAATTGAATTGCCTAAAAATTATTTTCATGAGAATTGTAAATTATTGTGTTTAATTGATATAATTTTTCACTGAAAATGTAGAAATAAAAATATTTTTTGATGTTCATTTAACTTTATTTTACATTAAAATTGTTGATTAAAGGGATAGAATTTACTAGTATTGGGGATAAAATTTGTTTCCATTACCAACAAAAAAAATTCAAGAAAATCATCTATTTTTGTATTTGGTTGACTTTGTTTTACATGAAAATTGACAGCTAAAGAGAAATATTTTTTTACAGTAATTCTTAGAATTTGTTTTCATTACTCAATAAAAATTCGAAAAAAAAATAAAAAAGTTCTATAGTAACTGAGAATTCCTTGAAAAGCAAGAAAAATCCTAGGTGGCATAAAAAGCTAGAAAATGAATTCCATGAAAAAATAGAGACGTCAAACAAGTAAAAACATGGAATTGGAATTGATTTTCCATTTTTCATGGAAAATTTTGGTGTATCAAACACACCCTTAGTGTCACTATGACCACCAAATTTAATTTATTTCATCATAATCACCCAATATCATATAACGTTTCATCATGATCATCCAATTTTATATGACGTTTTGTCATTTCCACCCAATTTTTTTTTCACCATTTTCACTAATTTTAAAAGATGAAAAATGGTAATTTTGCATTAAATATATAAAATAAATTTTAAAAAATAAAATAAAAATAAAAACTTATTTTAAAAAATAAAATAAAAACTTATTTAAAAAAGAGTTACTTAAAAAAAATAAAATAAAAACTTGTTTTAAAAAAATTTACTTAGAAAAAATAAATAAAAACTCATTTAAAAATGTTTTTAAAATAAAATAAAAACTTATTTAAAAAAAAGTTACTCGGGAAATAATATAAAATAAAAAGTTATTTAAATAAAGCTCTTTAGAAAAATAATAATAACTTTTTTTTTTTTTAAAGTTACTCAGAAAAATAAAATAAAATAAAAAATTATTTTATAATTAAAAAACTTTTATTTTTTAATTTATTTTTTATTAGTACAAAGTTACTGTTTTATCCCTTTTAAAATTAGTAAAAATGGTAAAAATAAAAGTGGGTGGTCACGGTGAAATATTATATGAAATTAGGTGGCTATGATGAAACATTATATAAAATTGGGTAACCATGATTAAACTAAATCAAATTGGGTGATCATGGTGATATTAAATATAAAGTTGGGTGGCCATGGTGAAACAAAAAACCTCCAATTTTCCTCACTTTATCTTGTCATTTTTCCTCCAAATTCATTGTAGAATCCTAGTTTCTATTATTTCTATTTTTTTAAATAACATCTTCCCTCTATTTTCCTTTTATTCAATTTTAGGTCCTCAAAATTATAATCACCTATTGTCTTTTCTTAAGTCGCCATTTTTGCTATCATTAATCATGTTCTTTATTTATTTTTGGTTATTTTTTGAGTATTTGAACAAGAATTTGGCTACATTGGAAAATCAAATTTACATTTGAAGAAAGAGGAAAGATATTCTTAAAAATCTCATGTAGGTTGTATTTTTATTATTAAATAATATTTAGTTGGTATTGTTTTCATATTTAATGTATTTTTTTTTTGTTGTTGTCTACAATCATTGGATAATAATAACACTCCAAATGCTATCGAAAATGTAAAACGCCACTCCAATCATTATCTGCAACGCAAAACTACACTATAGTCGTTATCTGCTATAATTTGATTTTTTTCAACGAAATGACCTTATGGACTCCATAACATATACAACACAGAAGGATTGACTTGTCAGGAACGATTCAAATAACATAGCTTTTATATTATTGAAATGGTGAAAGTATAAGTTGTCCTACTCATATGTATCAATTAAGTTAATAAACATATCTCTCAACTTTTTGTACGTATCATGTGCATGTTAAACATAAATAAGTTTCACTTATTATTTTTTAGACAACGAATAGGCAGTGACTGTTTATACACGTAACAGTACATAAGTGTCATTTTCATGCCCAGTAACGACACTTGTGTCATTTCGAGATTTTCACCTATATTCGATTTTTTTTTAACAAAACAGCTTTTAATAGTAAGCTTCCTAACATATGTAACATAGAAAGTTTGACCATGTTATAAATAACATCAATGGGTTCCATTTATTGGGTCTCAGGTTATAGATAAGACGTGGTGGCCTATACTCGTGTTTACACACATAATAGCACAAGGGTTGTGTCATCTCAAAAACGATATTTGTGCTGTTCTGTTGATTTTTTCTACATTTTGATTTTTATAATACTACGACATCCAACAAGTATCGTTATTTTGATTTTTCCTAGATTTTTGTTGATGTCTTTTAAGTTAAATGTTTGCATTTCATTTATACATTTATTTTTAGTTTATTGTTATTCCATGATAATGACACATGTGACAATAGAAATATAAGCATCTATGTGAATGACACAGGTATCGTTACTAAACTTATAAAAGGGAGATAAGAACGACACAAATATCATTGTGTTTGTTACGAACTTTCATGAGAACAGAACAAACATCGTTACCAAGATGAAAATGTTTATGAAAATGATAAAAGTGTTGTTATGTTTATAAATATACTTATCCCTAAGAAAGAACGTGTCCCGTTATTAAAATAAAAAGGTCTATGAAAATGGAACAAGTGTTATCATTTACATATAAGCAATCATGCACATCCATATCTCTAGAATGATATAGGAGAAATATGTGAGAATGATTTGTGCTATCACTAACTCGATATCATATAATTTATAGCATTTCAACCATTCTTTTGTTATATGATTAACATTTATCATGTATAATTTATCAAAAAATATATGAAATCAACAAAATAGCACGTGTTGTTACTAAGCAGAAAATGACCCTTATGTTGTTCAGTTTATAAACACAATTATAAACAGTCACACCCCGTTTGTGTCCCCAAAGACAATAAATTAAACTCATTTAAATTGTAAGACAGATGTTACATTTACAAAAGTTGATAAATATGCTCATTACTTATATTCTAATTAAAGTAATAGAATCACTTCTGATTTCATCAACTATTTCAGATAATTTATGTTATTTCAACCATTCTTTGTCACGTAATTTACCTTCCTATCATACGTATTCCAATTGTCCAATATTTGAGTTCATTATATTGAAAATAAATCAAATTATAGAAGAAATCAACAGAACGATACAAGTGACGGGAAGAAAATAGCACTCGTGTCATTATATTTTTAAACATGAATAATAGTAGTCATCCCCATTTGTACCCTCAGAAACAATATGTTAAACTCATTAAAATTGTAAGATGGACATTACGTTTAAAAAAGATAAGATTTTCTTATTGCTTATATTCTAATGAAAATAATAAAACCACTTCAACTTTCATCGGCTATATCATATAAGCTATGTCATTTTCAATCGTTTTTTGTCACGTAATCAACATTGCTATCTTATGTACTTTATGTGTCCAATGCTTGATGTCATTTTGTTGAAAATAAATCAAAATATAGAAGAAATTAACAAAACGACACAAGTGACTGAGAAAGCACAGCACTTGTATCGTTTTATTTTTAAACACGACTATAAGTAGTCACGTCCCATCATGCACCGAGAAACAATAAGTTGAACTTATTTATATTATAAGATGGACATGATATTTACAAAATTTGAGAGACACATTTAGAAAAATTGAGAAACTTGCTTATTACCTACATTTTAATAAAATAATAGAATCACATTCTTTCATCAACTCTATATCATATAATTTATGTCATTTCAATTGGTATTTGTCACGCGATCAACATTTATGTCTTACGTACATTAGAAGTTCAATGCTTGAGATTGTTGCATTAGAAACAAATCAAAAATATAGAAGAAATTAACAGATTGATAAAAGTGATGTTACTAAAAAGAAAATGGCTCTCGTGTCTTTCTATTTTGAAAGATGATTATAAGTAGCAACGCTACATCCGTGCCTCGAGAAACAATAAATTAAACTTATTTAAGTTGTAAGATGAAAATGACATTTACAAATTTTGAGATATACTATAATTATTTACATTCTAATGAAAACAATAGAAAAACTTGTGCATTCATCAACTTTATATCATTTTAACTGTTTTTTGTCACATGATCAACTTTTATGTCTTATATATGTTAGGGGTCCAATGTTTGAGGTTATTGCATTGGAAATAAATCAAAATATATAATAATTCAATAGAACGACATAAATAAAGTTACTAAGAAGAAACGACTTTTGTGTCGGTTTTTTGTTTAATAGGATTATGAATAGCCTCGGTTCATTTGTACCCCGAGAAACAATAAGTTAAACTCATTTAAGTTATACATAACTGATGATGGTTATATTTCCCTGTTTAATATAACGACTGTAGCGATTTTCTAAACTATAGATAACGGCTGGAGTGTCGTTATCATTCAATCGTTGCAGAACACAAAAATACAGTAAATATGAAAATCAATAAGTTCTAAAATATAATTCCATATTATATTCAATAACAAAAGTACAATGTACATGAGATTTGTAAAAATACATTTCTTCTTTCTTCAAATGCAATTGAATTTTCAATGTAGATAACATGGTAACCAAACGATTGTTCAAATGTCCAAAAGATACCTAAAATAGGTGAAGAATATAATGAAGAACTTGATTTTATATGGAATCATGAAAACCAAAGAGAAGAAAACGGTTGGTTGTGATTTTGGGCCCAAAAATTGAATTGAATTAAGGATTTAATTAAATTGATAAGGGTGTAAATGCCTTTTCTAATGGTGAGGATATTTATAACATTTGACATTTTTATCGAATGTATTTGTGAGGATATTTATGACATTTGACATTTCTATCTATTGTATTTTATAATTGCAGACCATTTGACCAAGAAACATTGAGAGGGGATTATTTAACCAAATAAATGGTTTGATTAGACTATTTAACCAATTCTCCCTTTTTTTCCCCTTTCTATTCCTATTTTTCTTCTCTTATTATATCTTTTACTTTTTGCTTGATTTCAATCTCCATCCTAACTTTTATACTATTGGTACTTTTACCCTCAATCTTTGTTTCTTAACACTTATGATGGTTTATGATAATAAAAGTCATTCGAGATCACAATTCTTTAATTCACACGTGAAATCGGAAAATAGCCAAAACTTAAAACAACTTTACAATATCTAATTTAAATGAGTATAATTAACAAGACATAAGTAGGTGAACCAGCACTTATATAAAAACAAAGAGTAATTATATTGCCACTACAAATTTTACTTATTACACCACATTATAATCACACCATAACTGAAAAATATTTTCAATAAATACACCACAACAAATTTACAAATATAGCATTAATCCAATAAAAACTAAAAAGGATTGTATTACCGCTACAGATATTATTCTTACACAACATTTTATGCATATCCTAATTAAAATATACTTTTCATTATGATACCAAAATAATTTTATAGTTATAACCCTAACTCAATTTTATATATAAAAAAAATGATGTATATTTCTCTTTTCTCCGATGCCATTTTAATTCTCGCCAAGAATAGGCGTCCCACATTCCCAACCTCAAACTGTTTGTTGCTTGCGATCACTAGCCATCCCTGAGCCTTAGCTAAGTGACTCCTCTTTCATCAAATATTTCCTTCTACTTTTAGCCATTTCGATGATGTAATTTTATGCAAAAATATGTTGTTTAGGTTCAAAAAAGCCCGTCTATTAATTTTTCACTAGAAAACTTTGATAAACCATAGTATGATGTTAGCAAAAAAAATTATCCCTGAAGTCGCAAAAATATCAATTGAAAGAATATGTTCAATTGAATTTTTTTGGTTCTTCTATCATTATATATGGCATGAACAAAGATCAAGTGACAAGCACATATAAAATGAAATTGATTTATCATTTGTAAAATTTATCCATCTCACAATTCCTATCATCCGATTCATTGAGCATAAACTAAAGACAATTTCGAATCCTCTTTGTCTACAAACAAGGAAGCTATAAGCAATGCAACTATTAATCTCATGGAGAGTTCAATCCTTGCTTAGGGTGAACGTTGGCGGCATACTTAACAAGTAAGTTAATTTATACAAGTTAATAACTTGGGTTTGTGATAATTTGTCAAATACATATGCTTGTGATAAGTACGTTAAGTCATAAAAAATATGTGAATATATCTTAATGTTACTAATATTATAAAGTGATTTTTTTTATAGTCAAAATAAACTCAATTGGATATTGATTTTTTTATTAATTATTTATTGACTTGTTTCATTATTGTAAATGAATTTATTCATATATTTTTTTTGTTGATTCAAGAAATAATTTTCTCTTCATTCTGAGAATATTAATAATAGATAAAAATATATTTGTGTAGATTCTTTCAATGAAAAATTTATAAAACAAAAGGTAATATAGAGATTAATCGAGCATTTCTTCTTTTTAATATTTGCCATTTTTCTAATCTTTTAGCATTATAACTTATTTTGTTAAGGCTAATATTTATTTCTGAGGTTACTTTTTTTTTTTTTCTCTTTTGTAATTCTTTCTATGTGATTTCTAACTGTATTTGTTCTATTAGATTCTTCATTGCAAAATCATTTAATCTTTTTAGTTGGACCTTTAGGTGGTTCTCAAAAAAAGATAACGAAAAAAATTATCCCTAGATTTGCAAAAATATCAATTGAAAGAATAAGTTCAATTGAAATCTTTTGATTCATCTATCATTATATATGACACGAACAAAGATAAAGTGACAAGTACATATATAACGAAATTGATTAATCATTTGTAACATTTATCCATCTCACGATTCCTATCAACCGATTCATTGAACATAAACTAAAGACAATTCTGAATCCTCTTTGTCTACAGACAAGGAAGCTATAAACAATGCAACTATGAATCTTATGGACAGTTCGATCTTGGCTTAGGATAAACATTGGCAGCATGCTTAACACATGCAAGTCGAACGAGAAATGGTATTTCCAGTGGCAGACGGGTGAGTAATGAGTCTTTGTTACTATCTCATCGTATCAAACTCTGTTCTGCGAGATTTGAAAATCATCGTCCATAGCTTGGGTCCGATCACTACGACCCCCTTTGTGAGTAAGCATCCCTTCTCCTAAAGTTACGGGTCTATTTTGCTAACCCATGGAACAGTGAAACTTCATACTTTCTATTCAAGTGCAATTAGTCGCATTTTCACATACATGTCTATTTCAATGAGCCTCTCTCCAAGGCAGTGCCTAGATCATTACGCCTTTCGTGTGGGTCGAAACTTACCCGACAAGGAATTTCACTACCTTATGACCGTTAAAGTTACGGTCCCTGTTCATCAGGACTTCGGTCGTCATCAGGTCACAAACTTCCTTGAGCTTCTTACATTCATTGAGAAATTCGATTAATTGTCTCAACATTTGATTTCCTTCGATATAAATAGGTTAAAAAGAGAAGCAATGGATGGAGCCAATTATACAAACTTTCAATTCTCTTTGGCATAAATGCCTTGAAAAACACACCGAGACAAATTTTCAAGCTTCATATTCCTTCCAATATAAATATATTGGAATCAATACATGTTTATCTACTATTTTTCAAATCTTGTTTAGTACAATACTTAGAGGAGTAAGAAAAGTTGTGTAATGGTTAAAATTTCACTTTAAAAATTTAAATATTAGAGTGGAATAAACATTAAAAAAAAAATCTTCTATGCATATAAATATGAAACTCAACTTAGGAACTAATGTTACGTACTAAAAAAACCATGCTCCGCTTGGATGCCACATCATCCATGAAAAGGGTCCCATCACGTGCCCATATATTATAAAAGATATTTATTCTTAGATTGCTGATCCTTCTTAGACCAATAGAATGCAACGGCCGTCAAGGCTACCCTAGGGAAAGGAATATGTAGAGCCCTAACATTTGACAAGAAACTCGACCGTGGGCCTCATACTGCCTCGAATAAAAGGCTTCGGATGGCTTAGTTTGTGGACAGAATCTATAGCTCAAATTCTCTGACAAATTCAACATGGAAGTTAGTGCACTAAGACTTTGCATGCAAACGATGAAATCATGGATAAATGTCACAAAAGCATAAACATTCGTAAGCTTTGAAAATAAGACTTAAACATAACTTTCACTACACCAAAAATCATCATTTGCAATACATAAAAGACAACATTCGGTAGTTGAATTTTGCTAAAGGGGCTTACGACAAATTTTAATAAACAAATGTTGCCATTAATTAACATAATTGAGCTTCGGCAACATTTTGTATGTAGATGTTTCTAATCCCGCCTTACGCAACGTTTATTAAACGTTGGGAAAATTTTTAGTTTTTGCAACGTTTATTAAACGTTATGAAAATCTAATTTTATAGCAACGTTTGATGAACTTTGCTGAAACTCGTCTTTTGCAGCGTTTGTTGGCCGTTGCAAAAACTTCCCCTTTTGCAATATTTATTGAACGTTGCGAAAAGTTTTAGTTTTTGCAACGTTCATTAAACGTTGCAAAAAGTTAATTTTATAGCAACGTTGTCAAACGTTGTTGAAACTCGTCTCTTGCAACGTTTGTTGGCCATTGCAAAAACTTCCCCTTTTGAAACGTTTATTGAACGTTGTGAAAAATGAAACTTTTTGCAACGTTATTGAACATTACGAAATGAAGAAAAACCCTCAAATTTCACCCCAAGTCCCGACAGCCACTCACGAGACTTCCAAACACAATCTTCCATCTCCACAGCGCCTAACCTATCTCCCATCTCTCTCTCTCTCTCACGTCCACAGTCCCACAGCTTCGCCTCTCTCATTTTCTTACCAAATCGTCGACGTCGGTCACCAATTTTCCACGGTCAAGGGTTGCTAGTAAGTCCTCTCTTAATTTCATGCTTTTTTCGTCTCTTAATCCCCAGCTGTTTTCAAGCAACTTTGTGTTGCTTCTCGTGAAATTTTTGTTAGTCAGCCCAATTTTCTTGAACTTGAAGCACCCACCAAGATTTGTGGTATTTTTCTTGAATCGTATGTAGAATTTTCTGTATAAAATTATTAAATTCCCAAAAAGCTAATATGCTGAGGGTACTTGCAAGGCTGTTGACATAGATTTCTTGAATTGTATGTAGAATTCTTTGTGTGTCCTTAAGATTGATGAAGATGGACAGCAATTTTTAGAAGTTTGTTAATCATTTTTCCCCTATGTAGTGTCGACTTTAACGAAGAAGCCAAGATTGATGTATGTAGAATTCTTTTTGTGCCCCTAGAAGTTTGGATGCTTTTACCTCGACTCTTGGCTTTTAGGTTCTCTATTCAGTAAGCTTATTAACGTTGTCGTACTAGGAACAATTGATGAATGGGCTATCAATACAAAAAGGGAGCTCAATCCATTGGAGAGGAATGAGAATCATAACTTATGGGCCTTTTTTTGGATTGTTGTTATTGCCTTGTTGGCCTTATAAATTATTTTTGTTGCCTTGTCGGCTTAATAAATTATATCATTGATTGATTTAGTTGGCAAGGTGTACATGCAAAGGCATACTTCTTCTTTGCCAAAGGAGAATTGCTTTTATACCTAAGATATATTGTGTCAATTTTCTTCTTTCTACTATTTCACTTTTGTCCTATTGATATTTGTTAGTTGGAACTTAATCCTGTATGTCTATTTTTTGAATATTGCGATGTTCGGTGTTGGATAATAGCTTTGCGTATAATAAACAAAGAGTGGCTGCACTTATCAATGTTATCATCTGAAATTAGATCTTATGAACTTAGTTACCAAATGAAAATGATTTCAATGTATAATGATCATAAAGATTTACTCGTAAATTTTTAAGACCATATAGCGATGGAGCACAGAATTTTATTGAACGAGCTCATAAAAAATGCAATTCAGAAATGATAGTATGTCTTTGTGTTAAGTGTAGGAATCTAATGTATCATCATTATGATACAGTCTATGAACATTTGGTTATTAAATGTATGGATCCTACATATACTACTTGGGTATTTCATGGAGAGCAACCACGTGCATCAAATCAAAATGTTGTAGAAAGGCCTGAGTCAAGTAGGATGTTTAAGGATTTCTATACACAACATGATGTAGATCCTAAAAACCGTCCCGATGGAAGAGATAAAGAGATTGAAAATTTAGTTGATGATGCTGAAACTCCTTTATATCCTAGTTGCAGGGCATTTACAAAGATGTTAGCTTCGGTTACAATATTTAAACATAAAGCTTCACATGGGTTATCGGATAATGGTTTTGTTGAACTTATAAATCTTGTTCGAGACATGTTGCCAGAGAATAATACACTTCCAGACTCATTTTACGAAATGAAAAAACTTGTCAATATATTTGATCTTGGCTACAAAAAAATACATGTTTGCCTAAATGATTGTTGTCTATATAGAAAGGAGTTTGAGCATGTTGAATTATGTCCAAAATGTGGTTGCTCGAGATGGAAAATTAACAAACAGACAAAAAAAATTCAGAAAAACATCCCAGCCAAAGTCTTGCATTATTTTCCTATAATACCAAGACTGAAGAGGATGTTTGGAATATATGAGATGTCAACACAACTTCCATGGTACTCAAATAATAAAAGTTCAGATGGTAAGATTAAGCACCCAGTTGATTCATTGAGTTGGGAAATGATTAATCGAAGGTCGCCACATTTTGCATCCGATCCTCGGAATATTAGATTAGGTCTTGCTACTAATGGATTTAATCCTTTCAAAGATCTTGCTCTAAATATAGTTGTTGGTCAGTAATATTAACTTTATATAACTTGTCTCCCTCAATTTTCATGTCAAAGGAAAGTTTGATGTTGAGTTTATTGATCCTGGGATCAAAACAGCTAGGTAATGATATAAATGTTTATTTGGCACCACTTGTAGACGACTTAATGTTGTTATGGAATGATGGGGTTGACATGTATGATGCTATTACAAAGTCTACATTTAACTTAAAAGCTCTTTTGATGTTGATAATACATGATTTTCTTGCATTTGGAAATATATCTAGATGGCCCGTCAAAGGAAAAATTGCATATCCTATTTGTCGTGAGAGTACATGTTCACTATGGTTGAAACATGATAGGAAGTTTGCGTACATAGGACATAGAAAATTTCTCGCGTTTGATCATTCATTTCATATGAAAAGAAGATGGTTTAATGAACATATTGAACATGGTATTAGGCCACAGATAAGAAATGATGAAGAAGATTTTATAGAAGTTGATAAAATTACAAATGACTGGGGAAAAAGTGGGAAGCGGAAGAGGAAGAAGAATACAGCTCAATCTAATGTAAAATGGAAGAAGAGGTCAATATTTTTCAATCTACTATATTGAAAGGTAATTATTGTGATATTTCTTTCATTTTTATTCAATACTTATAATTGTGTGTAGTGTTTATGAATCCATTGGAATTTGATTTGCATACTTTACTTGTACGTCATAATTTGGATGTGATATATGTGGAGAAGAATATTTGTGAAAGCATCATTAGTACACTTTTGGATGTCAAAGGAAAATCTAAAGATGACATTAACTCTCGTAAGGACATGGAAAAAATGAATATTAGGCATGATTTATATCCTCAGAGTGGAGGAAATAAATTTTATCTACCAACTGCTCTTCACACCTTATCAAAAGCAGAAAAATAATTTTTTTGCAAAAAGCTTGCTATCTTGAGATTACCCGATGGTTATGGATCTAATATTGGAAATTGCTTATCGATGGAAGAATGTAAGATAGCTGGGTTGAAGTCTCATGATTGTCATAAGTTAATGCAACAATTATTATCAGTTGCGTTGAGAGGGCTTCTACCTAAAGGACCAAGGAATTCCATTTTTAAATTGAGTTCATTTTTCAAGGAATTGTAGATAGAAATAAGGTTGAACAATCAGAGGAGGACATTTCTAAAACTTTATGCATGTTGGAAAGGTACTTCCCGCCTTCCTTTTTTGATATAATGGTTCATTTAACAATCCATATTGAGAGAGAAGTTTGTCTATGTGGACTAGTACAATATCGTTGAATGTACTCATTTGAGAGATATATGAAAGTGTTGAATGGGTATGTTATGAATCGTACAAGGTCTGAAGAGTGCATAGCTGAACAATATATTGTTGAAAAAAATGCGAAGTTTTGTAGCAAATATGTAACATAAGCATCTAAAATAGGTTCTAAGCCTGTATGTAATGAAGAATACGAGACTAATTTCCTAGTTGTGGAGCGTACAATTTCTAAAGAGAAGACAATTATACTATCCAATGAGATGTTGAAAAATGCTCATCGCTACGTGTTACTGAATAGCACAGAAGTTCAACCATACATAGAGTACGTTTATTAAATATCGAGTTCAATAATTTTAAGTAGTTAACTATATTTTTTGATATATTGTATTCACCTTAGGATGCATATGGATGAATTGAAGAGTTTTGACAAACGACTGGAAAGAAATGAGACTTTATTGAATAAGAAGCACACTGATGCTTTTGCTACCTAGTTGGATGATAAGGTTGGAATACACATTAACAAATAAATGTCTCAAAGTTGTGCTATTTGTTCTTTTATTTCTAACATTTTTAACATAATAAAAGATTTAAATTCAGCTATTGACGGACAAAGTTTCCAACAATTGGAAGTGGTTTGCACGTGGTCTTAGATATCAATCCATGTTATATTATAGTTTTGTTATAAATGGTCTTCGATTTCACACTAAAGATGCAGAAAAATCTCGCCAAAATAGTAGCGTTTTAGTTGAAGCAACGACCATATGTAGATCTAATGCACAAGATGATGCACAAATAGTTGGGCAAATTATTTATCATGGAGTTTTGCATGATGTTATAGTGCTTGACTATAATACGGTTCATGTTCCAATATTCAAGTGTAATTGGGTAAATATTGTGAACGGAATAAAAAAAGAAGAAGATGGATTCACTTTGGTTAACCTTAACGAGGGACACAAATAATTTGAAAATGATATGTTCATTTTGGTAACACAGGCGAAACAAGTATTTTATTTTAGGAAAAATGAAACATCCAGTTGGTATGTGACTTTGCAAGCGCCACAAAGAGACTTTGATGCATTTCATTTGGAAGAAGATACTAATTATGAGGTAACTATTCCACTAGATATATCACAACCAATTACAGACAACCATGATGAAGATGCAATTATGCAAGGATAGATGTTGAAGGCGTATTGTGTGATACGTAAAGTAGTTTGACAACTCCCTTTTTTTGTAGACAACATACTTTTAACATAATGATCTATTTTTCTAGAATATTTTGACATGTGATTTATCTATCCATTCATATTGCGATGAAGTGTTGAATAACATCCATTTTTTTATGTTGTAGGTTTTTATTCTAGCTCTAGAGAATCGTTTCAATCCGAAATACATTTTGTTGTATGGATAAGGCTCGAGTAATTGTGTTTTCTTATAATACGTAAGATATATGCTTAGTTTTGAAAATAATTGCGTTTAACTTATGTTTCCATGTTGTATTCTCAAAGCCAACTAAACAAACTTCGAAGAGTTCTAAAAGAAGAGTTGCAATTGCTAATGAAATTCGAGAGACCAGTAAGAGACTAAACAATTCTAGTGAACAAGATAATACTGTAACTAGTCCAATTAATGATGAGCAAACCATGTTGCCAACAACTGCAAATACTCCGAAAAAGAAAAGAGGTCCAACACAAGTGAAGATGATTCCTGAACATAATTATCAAAAGATATCTAGAATTCAATGAATATGGCCAAGTTGTTGGGCAGAACTTGGAAATTTTTTTTGGTGTAGCTGGGGCTATGGTACAAGAACATGTGTCTGTTGTAATTAAATATTGGACTTTAGTGAATGAAGAGACTAAAATGGAGCTTTGGACTTTTATACATGTAACATTTCGTAACTACCTTTTAAGATTATTATGTTGTATTTATTTTTCTTAATGATACCATTTTCTTAAATCTTAAATTCATGCCTATGCACAAATACAGTAAATGTTCAATGTCGGTGATTGTCATCAAAGAATGACATTTCAATGTATGAAAAAGTACTAGAGGACATTCAAATCAAGATTGAGAAAATAAATTAGAACTCAAGTTGAATCATCGGTGAATAGAGCACGCACTATTACCCTTCTTATACCGAAGAATGTCAACTCTGAAGAAGTCTGGGTTAAATTTGTTGAGGATACTCTTTCTGCTGATTTTCATGTAAGTATGTTTGCATGTAAAGTTTAACCCTTATTTTAATTATTATTGTTTTATACTTCGTTCTTTTGTCAATAGGAGAAAAGTCCTAGGTTCAGCAACATGCGAACTAATCAGAAGCTTCTCCATACTATGGGTATAAAGGGTCATCCACGTGTGGCTTATGAAATGGTACTTCTTAAGAGCATATCATGTCTTCTTACTTGAATCGTCCAATTTCAATATATGTGATTACTACATTTGTACTGCAGATAAAAAAAAGAATCCACATTTAAAAATGTTAAGAACAGAAGTATGAAAATATGGACATCTTAGAAAAGATGGAAAATCAATTAATGAAGCAGTTGTTGAAACTTTGGTATGTGTATTATACCAATGTTCAATTTAAGTATAATTTGATTTATTAGTTGTATCACTTGATAGTATTTGATTTGAGTTTCATAAGTGCAGAAAAGGATTGAAAATTGTGCCACATCAATTTTCGATACGCTTGTCGAAGATTCCATCCATGATTATGCTATCGCTCGAGTTTTAGGTCCTAAACGTCATGGGAGAGTTAGGAGACTCGGATTTGGAGTTGTACCATCAAAGGTAGATGGATAAATACAAAGTAGTAGGAGAGTTAGAGAATTTGAAAGCCAATTACAGATTCAAGCACAAAGGGTAGGGTATTAGAAGAAAAAATGGAAGCATTTATCATGTTTTCTCAGCAGGTTATAAGTAGTTACTTTTTATATATTTCATGATTATATAGCTTTATATAGTCAATTACATGTATAATAACTTTTGTAATTTTTGTATGATTATACAAAATGTGGAGGATAGGAATTCAAATGCTTTTACTCAGGTTTCCGTTTCCTATATTATTAAATATTTATTTAATATATATTCAATTTATAGCATTCTAATTTTAAAAAGAATACTTTTTATTTATTATGAATTTGTAGTCACACCTAGGAAGCGGTGTCCAAGGAAGTACTACCCTAAAGACAAATGCAAGATGTCAACTGTTACATTGGTACATGTTTGAGGAGGAAGAAGCCATAGCAGAAGGAAAGATTGCCACAACAGACCCAAGAACACTTGCCACTCGGTCGAGACTGTTGAAAGGTTTGGGTCGAGGAAGTCTATATGGGTAATTTGACTCTATACAGACTCACAGATGAATTCCGCACCCTTAATGAAGCCATAGAAAGTATTGTTGCTTGGCCAAATAGCTGTATTAGACTTATTGATTAAGGTATATTTTCTTGATTTATAACATATACGCGTCCTATTTCAATTTTCTTTTCATCCCAAACAGTATTTAGTGTTGGTTGGTACATATGAAGTGGTTTTATGTAATTGGTTGGTTAGCTGGTGAGATTTTGGCAATGAGGATTAACAAGTCATTTGGCTTAATTCTTAGGTTTCATTCAATAAGTTTTTTTGTTATTGAAAGGACGAAACATGATTTCATGTTGAGGCTATAATTCTTGTAATGGGTAATTTGTTAATGTGTGGGCAACATGATTTTGTGCTAAGCCTGAAATGCCTTTATGATTGTCTTGATTTGTCACATTTAAGTATGTCTCAATGAAAAGGAGAAGTTTTGCTATTTGAATGTTTATTTGTTATTCAGTGGTTGTTGGCTAAAAACACATCTACGGGACTCGTTGATTATAGGCTGATATTTCTCCAACAACAAGTTTCATTTTCAAGTGAGATTGATGCAGGATTTTTAGTATTGATCAAGTACCATGCGACGGTTTCAAGTTTAAGTTTCGATTTTTGTAGTTTCCTAATTACATTTTGATAGTATATGTTTGGAGACTCTTAATTTTATTTTGGAAAAGATTATGTGTTAAATATTTTACAAATTCAATGAGTACATGTTTGTTAGTTTTGAATGACTTATTTGATCAAAGAACAGGATTTTTAGTAATGTTTTAAGTATAGATAAAAAAAATGTGAATTATCTATTGCAACATTTAATAAACGTTGCAAGCTATTGCAACGTTCAGCAAGATGTTGCAATAGATAGGCTTCTGTCTATTGCAACATTCGTCAAGATGTTGTAATAGATAGGCTATTGCAACATCTTTCCAACGTTGCAATAGCCTGTATATTAAATGTTGCAATAGAGAGGCTATTGCAACGTTTGTTAAACGTTGCGATAGTGCTATTGCAACGTTTAAGACAGGTTATTGCAACCGTTTGTTACAATAGACAGGCTATTGCAACGTTTAACAAATGTTGCAAAAGCCTATCTATTGTAACGTTTGCCAAACGTTGCAAAAGCCTATCTATTACAACGTTTGCCAAATGTTGCAATAGTGTTCGGCGAATGTTGCAATAAATCGGCTTTTGCAACGTTTTTTAAACGCTGCAAAAGTTCTTAACTCAACAACAACATTAAGTTTCGCAACATACGCTCGAATGCTGCAAATGGCTTTTTGCAACGGTTTTTGACCGTTGCAATAGCCCCTTTTTGGTGTAGTGTTTCAACATAATGATGAAAGAATGTTAGCTAACAAAAGTATCTAAGAACCTCTAAAGTTGCCTACAAATAAGACCACTTCACATTGAAGAAAAATCCAGTTTTTTTCTGAGGAACCAAGAGATTAAAAGAGCATATCTCTTAAAAAAAGGCTTCTGATTGAAAAAAAATCTGGGGTCGGACCTCTCAAAAAAATGAAAGAATATCTCCGACCAAGAAACAATCTTTGGTTGAAAGAACATTAGAATCTCAATTCTCTCCCTTGAACATAAATTTACTTCTAAACAAACCAAAAAATCCCCAAGAAATAGTGAAACCTTGCCAAAATTGAAAGGGAAAAATCTAAAGTTGGCTTTAAAAAATATTATTCATTTTTTTTATGTCAACAAAGATGTTATTCCCTATCTTAATGCTTGAATTGCATTAGTTGGGATCAGAAACAATGTGATGTTGCTGCTGATGCCATCCTACAATTGGTTAAAAGGGATCAACAATGGAAAGAGATAATAAGGTTACGACATTTGAGAACGTATTGTTACTCTGATGGTTCAACAAAAATTCATGTTGGGTGGTTGGATGTTCAATTTGTGCAATGAGTCCAAAGACGGACTATTCGGAATTCCTCCAATGAGTTCGATGACTGTGCAGAAACAGCTGCGACATGAGAGGAGTCTAATCCAGACAAAATGTGACGAGGTTTTTGTTCCCTTAAATCCTGACTGGGACTAATTCTGGTGAAGGTACGATGGTTCGTAAATATTCGATAATGAAAGTGATGTCTGTAAATGAACAATTTTTAGATGGCCGGGTATCATTCTTTAATAAAGACCCAAATTTTATAGTGGAATGAAGGATACTTTTTAAAGTACTGATAGAAAATTGTATGTTATCCGGATGAAATTTGATTGGAATTCAATTTCATATTTCTTATTTATGGGTTTCGCCCTCGAAATGTTATTTTGTCATTGCAAACCTGCAACCCAAGCACCTACAAAGCCAACAAGTACAATAAATATGCATGGGCGTTGGCCATAACGATTCAGGTATTTCAGCACTCAAAACCACCCATTATAATTTAAATATTTTGTAAATTAAGTCATTTGGGTCTATGTAATTACTTGAACTAACCCATAATATTTTTAGAAAATTGTGAGTTGACAATACAAATTATATTGAACGGTCCATGTAATTATTGAAAATGACCCATAACATTTTTAAAAAATAAATAAATTGTGAGTTGACAATACAAATTATTTTTTAATATGTAGCAGACATAGAATAAATAAAGTAAACCACTAAATACATATTTCAACAATTTCTTAACTGATTGCTAATTTTCACCAACTAGCATCTAATATCTAGCATAATAGCATTTAGTTTTGACAGAGGCTTTGCATGCAGCATCTCAAGAAAGGTCTGTTGAGCGAGCAACGCTTGAAGTGTGGGAACATGTGCAGGCCCCTTCTAATGGAAAAATCAAATTCAATGAGGATTTGGTTCATCCGACACGTACACGTCATGGACATCCTGCCTTTCTATGTTCTATAGACTTGTGGTCAAAATGGCTATGAACGAAAATGGTTTGATTTACAGTTATTCAAATGAATGAATCTTATCAATTATGGTGCTTACTACTTGAGCCTAGGAAGGTTGCAACTTGCTTGGTCTTGCAAACCTACTGCTTGTTGAGCCGGGTCATATTGAATTGTAAAAAAATAAATAACTTACAAAAAGGATAAATTCCGTTACACAATTGGGTACCCACGATTTCGGTTCAAAATCAAGAATCGACTCAAATCCAATTGGTTCTTGGTTCTAGATTTTAGTTCTTAATTATTTTTTGGGAACTTGAAGAAAACCTCCAATTCTGAATAATATTCATAACCTTATTTAATTTATTATAAATATTGACAATTTATTCATGTTTTAGCCCAGAAAATAGGGGTGGGCGCTTCAACTATAAATCAAACTTCTCGAATCAAAATTGGAGGCTCCGATTTGATTCTAAAAAATAATTATGAACCAAATCAAGAATTTACTGTGTCCAGGTCAGTTCTAAGTTCACAAATCGAAATCGTTGATACTCGATTCTATAATTGAATGTGTCATTTTTGTAAGTTTTATGTTTACTATTCACCCTAACCCCCCAACAAATAGTAAGTCTGATGATCGTGAAAGTAGCAATTTTCCTAGGCCCAAGTACTTGGTATCACAATCAAATGACATTTAGTTAGTTTAAAAAATTAAATCATATCACTTTCGTTCATAGCCATTTTTTACTTCACTTTACATGGTGCCCCGTCCCACAATCCTTTCAAGTATCACATGCAGAACTTTGACTAGACGTTGATGTTATTATGTTAGATTTGGTGATATATTTGCATAACTTCTTTAATATATGCTATATATTAAAAAATAATTCATATTGTCAGCTCATGATTTTTTAAAAAAATATTATGGATAGAAATGAACCCGAATTGAAATCAACAGGTCCATTTATGGAACATTTGCGATGTAATGAGTGATTTCAAATATTGAAATATCCAGACTGACTTACCCGACACCCAGCCTACAAGTACAAGATAATGCATTATGTAGCTTTCAAATGTGTAGGATCCAAAATACGAGAGATAAGATTTAGTGGATTCTATTGTCCAGCATCAATTTAATTTAGGGAAAAATTGAAAAGTTTGGGGTTAATTATGACAAATTCAATTTTTAGGTGTCAAGTTTCAAAATGCAAAATTAGGTATTAGCTAATTAATTAAAAATATTTATTAATTTAATAAGGTCACAAATATACAATTAATGGTCACATATACATAATTATAGGTCACAACTTTTTTACTGGTCACAAATTGACAAATTAATTAATCATAGATTATTTCAAGGTCACAAATCAAAAATTGTAGGTCACAGATTATTTTGAGGTTACAAATCAAAATTTTTATAGGTCACAATTTATTTCATTGGTCACAAATCAAAAGAATTACAGGTTACAGTTTATTAGCAATCACAGATTTTCAAATTTGTTGGTCATAAGTGATCAAATTTTAAGGTCACAATTTAATACTTGGTTGTTATAACCAAATAATTGATTCACCGCCACCAACACCACCGGACTTGCGACAACCCTTGCTAGCACCATACCACCACTGCACCACTACCATCGCACCATCACCACCACCATCATCACCACCATAACCATCACCACTGTTAACGCCTTCATGTGCACCACCAACAAAGTCGTTGCCAGATCCACCATCATCGCCAGTACCTCTACCTGCACAACCAAGAAAAACCACCTAAAACCTCCCAACAACACAAAAATACCCCCAGACCAATGCCAAATTCAATAAAATCCACCCCAATTGCCAAATCCACGACTACAGTCACCACATAAACGCCTTCACCACCACCAAACATAACCCACAGAAATCAACCACTACACCATCACCATCGTCGTCGCCACCTCTATAGTTAAACCACAACCTCACCACCAATACTGTAAAAACCACCGCTCAAATCGCCATTACAATACCGCGATCTTCAAACACAGGATGATTATGCTGCAACAACCGCTGGCGATCTTCGTGTCGTTGTGGTGTCATGCTGCAGTCGCCATCGATGCAACCCCCAAAAGAGAAAGAGACCCGTGGCGTCGAGACTATTGCAAATGCAGTGTCGCCTCCTCGCGTCGACACTAATCGATGCTAAAGGACTGCATCGTCACCGATGTTGAAGAGAGAGAAGGGAGAGATGGGATGGGTAAAATTGCAGCGTCGCCTGCATTGAAGAGAGAGACAGTAGAGGGAAGGAGAGGGAGGGAGAGAGATGGTGGGGGGAGAGCGAGAGAGAGATGAAAATGGATTAGAGTTTTGATATAATGTAATATATTGAACTTATCAATTTTAACCAATTTTAATACAGTGTATATATATATTTTTTAATTTAATGTTAATTTAGCATCTACCTGATTCCGCTGAAAAACTAAGTTCTTTATTTTTATTTTTATTTTGTCAAGATGATACATTTATATTTCAAGTTTACAATATAATGTATAGATGAGTAGTCCCACTCAACATTGAGATATGACTTTTGCAAACGTCCATATTCTTCATTTTTTTCCTATTTTACCCTTGAACTTGAGGTACAAAAGTAGGGATCAACTTTTAATTGGAATTGTTCAGATACATAGGTTTCAATTCGCTTCCCCAAAAAATTAAAGAATCGGAATCGATTGGGTTCCGGATGATAGCTAGAATCATGAGTACTTGATTTTAGAATCGAATTTGTTATTTCTATATTTTTTTAACCATATATTCATCATAACCCAATAACCCGATGGGATGCAAAGGAAACGATGGGATGATGTTGATTGTAATGTTATTTTCATATGAATGAATTTATGTTATTTTTAACATTTGTAGAATCTAGTACTTCCTTAATATTGTTTTCAAGATTTTTTGGTTAATCTTGTGTTTGTTATTTTGTGTCTACACTCCGTTAGATATTAGATAGCTTTACTAGATATTGGATGTTATTTGATATTATAATTTTTTTCCAGATATTTAAAAGATAATTTGTATTTTTAACTAGGTGTTATAAAGAAAAAGTTTCAAGTAGAATGTAATTGAAATAGGCGATTCAGATTCGATTTCAATAATTACGTGGACTTGTATCCTATTTACAAGATATTCAAAGTGTAATAGACGATTTTGAGTATTGAAAAATACACGATTGACCTACCCAACATTTAGAGCTATAAAAAAATCAAAACTAGGTTTTTATTTTTTGTACAATAGGGCGTGAATGCTTTCTACAAATGGCAATACTGTCCCTATTTGACAATCATTATTTGGAAAAATAGATTTTTGAATAGTGATTTTTAGGATATGTAGTTAAAAAATAGAGAAAAAATTTTAAGTTTATGTATAGAGTATTATATTGGGTGAATGTGTGATTGAAAATAAGTATGTAGCAAAAAGAATTTAAAAATAATGAATGTCAAACAGCGGTTAAGCATTATTGGTACTATTTTAATTGAATTTTAAGGCCTACAAACAATTAAAAAAAAAAAAAAAAAGCAACTTGGTCAATAAAGTATTTTGCAAATGCGTAATATTTAACACCAATAGCATCAAGCGTCAATTTAATTTGTGACTATATATCATTAAATGATAGATTCATTTAAATGTAAAATCATGCGATTCATTTAATCAAACCTATCAAATGTGGCCACCACCACTGATGTTGGATATCATTATTTTTTGCAAATTTAAGGTTTTCATTATGAGTTTAGTATTTAAATCTTTTCAGGTTAGTTTTTTTTAATAAACAAATTAATACCAAATATTAGATTTTCTCCAATATTCAATGTCTTTATTGTATTTTATTGAATCAATGGATTTAAATTACGATGTCATTTTTCAATGTTGACACTTGTGCTACAAAAGGTTCCATAATTATTTCATTGTAAAATAATCAATGATTCTACTTTTGGTTCGATTCTTTTGGGACAAAACCGAACCCTACCACACTTACAAGTTAGTATCTTGAGATATAGTGTGAAAACTTCTAATACATGCATATTTATTGTGACCACTAACTATTGCATTGAAGATGATGACTTGCCATGGACATAATGTGTCGTGCGAGTCATATGCGATTGTCCTCTTATGTATTGTGCTATTATGAGCTCTTTTGTGTAGCTTGTAATTCTTCTCTAATTGGTTTGACTCGACGAAGTTTCCAATGAAGTAAGGGTTTAGCCATGCAAACCCCTCTCTTGTGTGTAGAAAATGAATAGTGACAAGAATTCTCTCTATATATTGGCGATTAAAAGATTTTGAAAGAGTTTTCTCTCCAAGCTTGGCCTTGAAAATTTTGAGACCCTAAATGATAAATGATCATGAGGTCATATACATAATTTTTTTTACAAGTGTAATTGTCATCAAACATGGCTAAATCAAATAGTTTATCGTGATAAGGAACATTGCATCCGTAGTACTCAACTACTGTATGATTTGTTCAATAATTGTTGGAAGAATTTTGTGAATAGTGACGCCGAAATAAGTATAGTGATGGTGACAAAGCCGAGGCAAAAGTTGGACTCTTTGTCCTTAAGTCGAATTTGCCCCGCAACGGTGCCTACGGATTTCGGCAATCGACTCCCAAGATACAACGGTTACACTTGTGTTTGTAGCACTCCAAAATACAAGTACAACAAACCAAATTTAGACTTATGTACTCTAAGGATGAAATGAAAGAAAATCAAAATAAATGAAATGATTTTGATTTTGGATAGAAGAGAGGATGAGAGACGTTTTGCATATCAAATTGTGTGGAATAGGACACCCAAAGGGTCCTATTTATAGACCATGAAAGGGTGTGGACGAAATGGTTGAGGCCAAACCATGCACCCTTTCCAAACAATGCACCTTTATGAAGAGGATTTGGAAACATTGGAAGTCAAGTATAATGAAGAGGATCTGACATTGGAAGTCAAGTATAATGAAGGGACACGATTTTGCACAGTCATGGCACACTCACCATTGATGATGTTTATGATACTTTATTCTCAAAGGAAAAGATGAAGCATCTGGTTGGAGTTCCATTTAGGGACGAAAAAGCTCTGGTGTCTCATGGTGATTGATGGAGAGGTATGTCAAGAATGAACTTTAGCCATTAGTTTTGCGTCTACTGTAGAAGGAAAGGGCATATCAAGAAGGATTGTGCAACTCGCAGACTAAAGGTAATTTAGCTGCAAATTGTGGGAGGCAATTAGATAATTCGGATGAGACTAATATTGTCGAGGACTTTTCGGATGGCGGAGATGTGGTGTTGACCATATCTAACATGGAGTCTAAGCCTGACGAGGAGTGAATTCTGGATTTAGCATGTACTTTCCTATGTGTCACAATCGGGACTTGTTTGAGGTATATGAGGCTGTTAAGTAAGGTGGAGTTGTCATGAGAAACAATCAATCTTGTCGGATTTCTAGAATCAGTCAGGTCAGATTGAGGTTGCAGGATAAGACAATCAGAATACTTGGCCAGTTTCGTCATGTTCCAGACTTGAAAAAGAATCTCCTCTCGCTGAGTACTCTAAATTCAAAGGATTATAAGTTTTCTGGTGAAGGTGGAGTTTTGAAGGTCCAAAGGAGTGTCCAAGTTGTACTGGAGGGACGAAAAAGGTCTCACTTGTACATTTTGCAGGGCCACGCAGAACCAGTTAGAAGACATCTGGACAAGTTTGGTACTATGGTGAAAATTCAATTTGGTACAGTACCTCTTGTGATGGGCTTTAAGTTGGTTCAAAACACTACTAGAGAAAGCATTGGTGATTCTGCTTTGCCACTTATTTCTGCGGATACACTGTGTTCAAATGCTTGGGTTATATACATTGGACGTAGGTATAATGTTGGAGATGTCTGTAATGCTTTTGAGATCTTTGAATGTACCAGTTCTAGCAAGGGGCCTTCTGATTAGGCATTTTGTGTGGATTCTGCTACATGGTGTGTTTCGACCCTGTTTGGTCAATGTTAATTCATTGATGGAATTTTGGGAACTTCTAATTAGGGTTCGGGTGTCGCTTGTGGATGTCAGGCAGAGGATGAAGTTTTTCATAAGGTGAAAAGTATTGGTTACTATTTGAGAAGTTTGGTTATTTTGATGCAGTCAAACATATTTTTCAGGTAAAGAAATTTTGAAACTTTGTTCGTTGCACTGAGATTTTGGTCAAGGTCAAGATTGTTTGATTTTGATCTTCAAAGTAGGGTGGATTTGTTTTTGAAAAATATTGTTTCTTTATTTTCACGTGATTTTATTGAAAAATATTATTTCCTTATTTTCACATAATTTTATTCAAAAAAAATAGTATTTCCTTTATTCTGCAATTTTTATATTATTTCCATCTTTATGATATTTTTAAGGTTTGGTACGTCCATATAAATATGTGGCTCTTCATTCAGTTTAGGTGAAGTTTTATTGTCGAATTCTTGTATTCTGTCCACATATTGTTTTTAATAAAATATCGATTCCTCTGCTAATTTCTTTTCAATTTCTTTACTTTAATCTTGTTTTCTTAGTTGTAATCATACATATTTCATATTGTTCATTAATCTCAATTCTTACATCGCCTTCGAATCTAATTTCAGAGTAATTCTAGTAACTTTATTGTTCCCAACAACTCTGTGGCTGGAGAGGCATGGTCCCCACGTTTGAGGGATTTGGAGAACAAAAAATTGATGCCCCCACGTTTTGATGATGTGTATTTAACTCGCTTATAAAATAATGTAATTTCTTAATACTAATACACTAAATTAGTTATATTCCCATTGCCGGACAAACTCCTACTCAACTAGAAGTCCACAGCACCTTTACAAATCCTACAACCTAACTAATTAAAATTGTTTTTTTAGTCCACCAGCAACTTGTCAGCTCCAGCTGTACTGTCAAGCTGTTGAATTAACACATTCCAAAGCCGTTAAGCCAATACTCCATGATAAAGAGTGGGGGAGCGTTTGCAGAAAGCACCAGGTAATTTTTCAGAACGCGTTTTAGAAGTTGTGGCGCAAACATGTTTCTGATCAATCAAGATTCAATCAAAGCATCGCAATCACAAACTTCCCATAAATTTTCCTCAAAAGAAACGGATTTAAACGACGATTTCCAAGAACCTGCATTTTCCAGCGGAATTTGCTGCTCTTTGTGGAGCATACCGTATTTCTGCTGCCGCCCATCGGACCGCGCCGCCGTATGGGAGCGGCTTCAAACGGCGGAGAAAGGAAGAGAAACGGCGCAGGTGAGTAGTTGGTGGAGAAAAGGTATAAAAGCAATCAACAAAACGAGGGAATGGTCGGAGCTAGTGGCTGGTCCGAAGTGGAAGACATTTATTCGCCGGTTCAACAAGACCGGGTCCAAGCCCGGGAAATTCCGCTACGACCCTTCTAGTTACGCTTTGAATTTCGACGACGGACTGGAGCAAGACGGTCAATTAGAAGAGGATAAGATGTACCGAAATTTCTCGTCGAGATATGCGGGTAAAGCGGACAGGGATGCGTTGCCCCTCAAATGAGGAGGCAGGGGCGAGTTGAAGAATGGTGGTGGGTCGACTCGGCGGGTAATTGACGGCGGACGTGCTGTGGTCAGATGAGTGATTGGGTGGTTTGACTCTTTTGAAATTGGTCGGATAATTAATGATTAGGATTCTAGAAGAAGGTCAACTTGGTCTGTCATATGCTTGGAACCTTCCACAACCTGATAGTTGAAAGTGCACTCTCGGCTAACAGATAAATTGAGTTTTAAGCCTTCGGAGCTGGTACTCTTCTTCTCAATTCCGACTAGCATGTCTTTGATAAATTTTTCATATGACTGATTATTAAAAAAATAATTACTATGTTTGAGCTACATTATTTTGAAAGAATGTATTTTAAAATAGTAGATTGATAGAAAATGTGATTAAAATATGAAGAAAAGTTTTGATATTACACGTAATATTATTTTATTGAAAATTGAGAGATTGAAATGATGTCAAATTATTGTTTAATAATATATTTTTTTTGGAAGAATGCTTCTCAAATAGAGCTTTAATATTGTTTAGATTAAATTTGGGGAAATTTTTTGTACTCAGGGCATGTTAAATTTTTATTTCCTTTCTAGGGTTTAATTAATTGTAATGTAGTTTTGTACCCTAGAATTTCATAATAAATTTTGAAATGATGAGTGAGAATATCTACTACTACAAAAATGATTCAACAGGAATAATTTTGATAATAGGATGAGGTAAAAACTAAGCCCATGTTTGGGATTCATTTTAATGTGTTTTTAAAAAGACGTGTAATATTATTTTATTTGAGAATGTGTGATTAAAAAAAGATGAGAAAAAAATGTATTAAAATTATAATGGAGGCTAAATGGCATATCAAACAAACATTGATTCATTCAACCGAGTAACTCTAAAACTCATTAACACAATCAGAACACATTTTAAGGACCCTTCAACTAGTACACTATATGAATGAACATGGTAATCATTGGCAGTTCATACTCTAGTACAAGTTAAAATTTCTCCCCATAGTAATAAGCAGTCCCAACCATAAGGGCAATAGTCGCGCCTTGGACGACCACACGAGCTCTCATTAGCTTTTGACCTAAATGTGAATTTCCCCGCCTGAAGCTAATCAGTCCTGCTGTAAGCACTCCAGCTGTAATCAGTGCACCTGAAAACCAGAAAACACACTTCAACATATACCTTGTCAATACAAACATGTAATATTGTCAAAAATGATCATTTCACAAAGTTACTTGAACAATTTAATCCAACATTGATAGTCTCTCTTTTGGGTAATTAGCACAAAATGTCCCTACCTTTTATACTGCAACACATCCCAACCTTCCAATTTCTGGCACTTTCACTCTTAATTCCACATTTATTGCTCAAAACGTCATATCCGTCAACTTCCATTTAACAGTACTCTTGTCCAAAAGGAAGAATATTCTCTTCTACCCACAATTTTATCATTTTCTTTGCCTTGATTATTACTCTCTGAAGAACACATAATGTCACTGTGGCAAAATTATTACACTCCAATTCTTTCCTTAACCTCATCATCAATGGTCAACACAATAGGAAGGGACATATTCACAACATTCCCACCTTTCATTCTCAACAATTGAAATGCAAACTCGGCAAATAGTTATCTTCTCTCATGAACCTTTTTAGTGGGCTAGCCCAACCCCTCATTTATAACATGAACCACTCAAGATCAACCTTTTGTAAGCCAGACCTTCATCATTGTCTCACCGTCTAAAATTTTGGCCGCCCTTTGGATTTCTAGCACCACAAGATCCACCATTTGACCCATATCTGGCTCAATCAAAGTACTTTTCACTACCATAGAATCCTCACTAGAAGGAGATGATAAATAAGCCATTTCTTTATGGAAGAGCACAAATAGGCAAATGGACTGGAATGGTATATGGGTTTGGGGAAGAAAATGGGAAAATTGTGGGAAGATGAGAATATCCTTCTCTTTGGACGAGAGATGCATTCACTTAATGGAGCATTTGGCTGAAAATGGATGAAAATGATGTTTTGCGTAATAAAAGGTGGAATTAAAGATGAAAATGCCAAAAACTGGAAGATATGAACGCTTTGTACAATAAGAAAAAGGTAGGGACATTTTGTGCTTATTACCCTTTTCTTTTCTAAAGACATTACAACCACCAAACGCAACATTATGTTAAGAATGGCAATTAAGGCCCCTAACACCTTTCTTCTACAGGGACCAAATCAGGATCAAAATGTAAGTTTTCCACAATTAATATTTCTCTCTTCTTGAATAAAACCACATTTTGTGTCATCAACTAACAAACTCCAGTGCACCAATATGTTGATGAAATCAAGAATAATGAGAGGAACCATATCAATTCTACTATCTTGAAATAGAAATATAGGCCTCAGCAGTATAAGCAATAGACTTATGCAAGTCATCACATTAATATCCATCTTGAATCACCCCGAACCAGTGTTTGAAAAGGCTAAATGGTAGGGACAAAGCACCTGGTATTTTTAGGAATAAACATGAAAATACGAATATACTTGAAATCTAGCATCCAAAAGCACTATATTAAAATATCTTAACAAAATTAAAACTCTACTTTGCAACTAGAAACATAAAGTAGATTGACAAAGACAAACTATTAACAACATAACGGAACCACTAATCACAACTAGATTTAAAAAAAGAAACAAGATAATAGCTGTTTAAGAATTTAGCTTGCTTTAACTTTAAAGCAAAGAAAGCCAAGAGAAAAGAAAACCAAAGCACATAGACGACTAGAAAATTAAAATATAAAGTGAATAGTGAAGTATGCGTCGCTGGTGCCACTCAAAAGTTGCAACTTCACTTGGATGGAGAGAGTATCATACCCCAGTTGTAGGAGGCTAGAACACATATTGCTCCTCACCGTTCCTTTCTCTGATCATTAATTCTTTTTTCTCTATTTTCGAAGTTGGATTGTATTTCAAAAAACAAAAAAACTACAACATAATCTATGCTACTAAAAATATTTCCCAGAAGGCTAAGGCCAAAAATAACACCCCCAAATGACAAGACTAAAAAGGGTGCAACTCCACCACCTTGAGGCTTATCCCCTTAGGTGTACACCTTAGTAATTCAAGGTGCAATCCTTGACAAATGGCAATCAAAGCTTAATCTTCGAGGCTTTTAACGAAGGCTGTGCACAAGCAGTAACTCAAAGCTCAAAACCACTGGGCAGTTTGAAAACAATGCCCCCATCACGATGACATTCAGATGCTACTCCTAATACTAACATCAGAAATAAAGATTCCTTTTAAGTTCTCATTGCACCGTTGCTTCTTATCTCGTGCACATCATGAAACTAGATCATGCTTCTGTCCTTGGCTCATCAATTTGTTCTAGCAGATAGCTTTGATAATCGATGAAAAAGTTTCAAGTCCTCTCACTTCGTAATTCTCCTTACTGACTTCATTTTCATACCAATTGGCCTTATACAAATCATATTGCAATGTTACTTTCACTAGAAAATTTTGAAGGCTAATTTCAGAACTCCGAAGATAAATTGGACATCAATTAACTGCATTCCTAGGGCATATCATCAAGCAATTAAGAAAACTCTGGACTCTTCAATCAATCCATCAACGAATAAATAAATATACTTGTACGATGAACAATTTCCTTTTAGAATATCAACCTCAAATGGAACCGAATCAAGTTCAGAAATAACAAAATTTTATTCTTATTGAAGAAGCAGAAAATAATAAAAGCATAACGTAAGATGGAAAATAAGATGTACCGATTGGGACGAGGGGATTTTTGACGCGCTTTTTCTCCTCGAACAGATCTTCAAATTCGGAATTGCCGGCTCCCATTTTCTCCATATGTAGTCAAAGACGCTTCAATTTACCGTGCCTCAACGCTCAACAGCCACCACGATCTATAAGATGGACTCCAATATGCTGTCTCTCTCCCCCTCGTCGCGGGTGCGCGGTGGCTCACCCAAGCTTGTGGCGCTTCAAGGAGGCGACGCGTTTCCTCCTTTGCTGCCCCACATTAAAGACGTTCTATTGGAAAATTGCACTATGAGTCCTCCATCTATAGCCCTTGGTCCTCCATTTTTTTTTCTTGACATTGCAGTCTTGCAGATTTCACTACGAGATTTGTTCTTTTCTTTTTTCTTTTTTTTTAAAATTATAATTTAATTGTTAAAAAACATTAATTTTGAAAACACATTTTTAGACTCAAAAAGTTAAAATTATTATCAAATTATTCACTACTTATTTTTTTTACATTATAAATTTAGCAACTTGAACATTTCTTTAGGGTCTTTATAAGTAAGATGTTCATTACTTTAAAGAGTCAAACTTCAAAATTAAACTCCAAAAGATATTTTATCTAACTTGTTAAAATATAGGGTGAGTTTGATGATTTATTTCTATTTGTTTGGCCCATTTTAGTAAGATTTTGGGAAAAAAAAGTATTTTGAAATAGTGATTTTTTTAATAATGTGTTGTTAAAAAGAAAAGATAAAAATACATTTTAGATAAAATGGATCTCAAACAGAAGTTAAAATTACACTGCTTAATCCTTCAATCGAAAAGAATAAACGCTTTATAAATGATTTAATTTATAAATAGATAGAAATAAGTGTTGAATAGTTAGTCAGTTGGAATGTGTATTTTAGAATTTTTTTAATTTTTTTTAATTTTACATACTCATTTTTAATCATACATTCACACAATATAATATTCTATACATAAACTCAAAATGTTTCCTAACTTTTTAATTACATGTTCTTCTAAAAAACATTATTTAAAACTTTCTTTTCCCTAATGGTTGCCAACCAGGGGCTAAATTGAAGTTTGACCATGATTTATAAATTTGCTAAACATAGAATAAATTATTCATATCGACGATATATATATAACACAATAAAAGAATATAGTAAAAAAATAAAATAAATAGTAATAATAAAGGCCTATATTCTTTCTATAAGCAAGCTCCTTCCCTCTCAGATTCTCTAGGGCTTAACATCAAGCTATTAAGGTTGTTCAGTAGTGATTGGGTCAGGAAACAAGACCTGTTAGTGCCTATTGCAATAATGGCGCAAAAACCCACCCCGCTTCAAATGGGATGGCGAGGTGGGGCGGGGCAAAGCGGAGCCCCCCGTTGCGGGGAGCGGCGAGGCAAGGATGCCCCGCCTCAAACCAATTCCATGAAGAAAAAAAATTAAAAATAATTTTATTTCTATACAATTCATCCGTTAAAAATCCATTTTAAATTTGTATTTTATTCTCTAATAATAATATAACTCGAAACTTTGAAAATGTAAAAAAATAAAAAAAAAATTAAATGGGGCAAAAAGTTGCCCTGTCCCCACCCTGCCCAATCTAAGACGGGGCAGGGCTGGATGGGGTGGGGGCGCTCTACCCCCGAATCCGCTCCGTTGCCATCCTTAGCTTATTGCCTATAAATTGGGACCCTTAAAATCACTGTTTATGTTTGTTAAACAGTACAAATATTAGTCAATTCCATCACTTTTAATATACACAGCAATTATTATTATTTTTTTAAAATACACGACAATTATTTTAAAAATATAACCCTAACCAAACAAAAAGGGGAAAATATATTGTATATTAGTCTTTGTAACTGCAGCAAAGAGGAAGAAAATAGAGTAAAAAGCACAAAAAATATTGCAAATGAAAGAACCATAACAATTCAATAGCGGAGCCAGAATTTTTGATTTTTATGGCTATCGACAACATTACAATGGTCAGTGGCACAATAACAGCGTGTAGACATCAGCAAGTTAAGAGTAATGTTATTTAGCCCCATCGATGTTATAGTTCCAGTCTAACTGATGTTAACGTAACATTAAATAAGTCATTTAATTTTACCTTTCATTCAACCTATCATCTTACCTAAATTGGGAGTTGTAACCTAGTGGGCTATATAGCATTATTCCCAAGTTAAATACAAAATAATCGACTCTGAATTCACTGTAAATAAAAAATAATAAAATAGCAAAAAAATAGAAAAGGGAATCAACAAAGATGCAGATTGTTTTGATGGTACTTCAGTCCAAAACAAACCGGAAAAAGGAAAAAGGAGCGAAGAAGATAAGAATTGTCTCATTTTATGAACCATTTCTAATTAAGTCAAAAATGATAATTGAAAATATATTATTTTCGTAATGTTTGGCTTCCGACAGTGCCTTTTTGCATTCACTGTACCTTCATCATCGTCATAGTCACAAGTTTGTAGCAGTGTAAGCTTTAATTACCATTATATGCCATTCTATTTATAATCATTTTAGGGTATATAAAAAATAAACAGATAAACATTATATCAAAAATATTTTTTCAACTGATGTGTATTTGTATTGTGGTGAACCATAAATAAATGGCGATGGTAATATAATTAGAATAATTATATTCACACCATAATTTTCATTTCTTGTACCACCTCTTGAATTGTACTTGATATTCTTAATTTTTTTGTCGTTATAGTATTTATGTCCTTAATGATTTTTTTTATTATTCTTATTCTCAAAATTTCTATTAATTAACGCATTTTGCATAATCCAATAGTGAAATTGAGTCTGCTCAACATCCGAAGCTAATTTGAGGTCCTCAGGAAGACTAGAATAGATGAGTATTTCGACTCTTTTGATTAGACTTGACTTTCGATGAGACGCACGGGCAGGATAAGGAGATCTCCCTATTAGAATCATCTGATCAACCATTATCATTATCTTTAGAGGGCTATCCTCAGACAAGTTCTTAGGAAATGGTAAAGGCTTCAAGCCAAGCTCGTGTAAGAAGCTATTCCTCTATGATAACAGTTTGAGGTTCAAAAGTCCGTTAAAATAACTTATTTTTTCACAATGCGTTTAAAAAAAAAATATATATATATATATATATATATTTTTATGATGATGGTTACTCATATAATTATGAATTATCCTTATCGTTATGGAAATCTTCCTCAAATGCAAAAAATAACTGTATCTTTCCCATTATACCCTTTATATTAGAGATCTCTTCCTCTCTCTCTTTTTTTTTCGCTTAATTTTAATTTAGATATGAAAATTGTCTTTTAGCTTGAAGAGAGTGATATTTCGCTTTTTGCAAATATTGTTACATCACAGTTATATTTTCAATATTAACATTTTTATTTCAAGGACAAAGGAAAAAAAAAAAAGTAGAGAAAAAAATTTATTTTAACAGGTCTACTCTCTCTCCATTTTTTTTTTTTTTTTGATAAAAATGAAATTTGTATCCCCAATTTTTATTAAATATAACAATCTAGTGGTGTACAAAATGACTGTAATGTCCTTTATTAGAATGTCGTATAGGTAAAATTGACAAGGATGTCTAGAGCATCTAAATAGATTGGAAAGCTAAATTTAACTTTACCTTGACGATAATGTTTAGGAGTTAATTGTTTGAATGCACACTAAACTTCGCATAACCTCACATTTTACTTACTGAACTTTGGTTTGCACCTAATTGAACTTTTAAAAAGTTACACTCCATCATTAACCAAGTAACTTCTATCCAGCCCATTCGCCTAAGTGGACAACAATTTGCACTTGTGGCCATTTAATTGCTCCATCTCAAAAATGAATTGCCAAGTCACTGATACCAAACACGACTTACCCACTTAAAAAGTGAAATCACGATCTAGAACCTTACCCTCCCGAAAAGACCGAACAATTGCACTGTCGAATGTGAACCCTAATCAAATGTCCATCACCATTGAAGTCTACAACTCGACCACGAATATTGAGTTTTTTAAGAAGTGCACGTGGAGGGAGAAAATCAAGGTAAATCCTGTAATTTATTTATGGTTTCTTCATTTTTATCTTTACTACACGTGGAATGTGTTGGGAATCTATTTATACATGCACAGAAGAAATTAAAATTATTTCGATTCCCACCAAGGATCCCTTTGTGTTTAGATAAAAATCGTGATAAAGATTGTACATTTGAAAAATTCTGCAAATCTTTTGTTTTTCTTTCGTTCCAGCAATCTTGAATTTGCCTCCCATAACTGTCCAATTGTCTAGCCTCTAATGAAATCCACACAGAGAATAGACTGCGACTGCTATTGTTTTTCATCTTGTGCCAGCAAGAATTATGAAAATCATATGGACTTCAAACCTAGTTATGTATATATATAAACCCAAACGGGCCTGGTCCGGTCCGATCCAATATTTAATTAATCCATTTAATTAAATTCAGTCCGTGAATTAATTAATCCAATTAATTAATTCGGGCCTATAAATAATCAAACCAATTAATTAATTTATCTAACGATTGTTAAATTAATTAATTGACAAATTGCAACCTTTCAATTCTCTTTTGTGTGTGACCCATCAGTTCCCAATCACGATACCTAACGACGTGAAATATTATTTTGATCTAATCAAAATTGATAAATTAAAACACCCTTTTAATTTATCGTCAATTCACACTCGCCGTCCCAGATTGACATCTAGCAATTTGTCAGGGCAATACATGTGACGGAAAATGTCATGTGGTATGACAAAACCAAACTCGTTCGTTTATCGTGAAACTTTAATCCCTTCGTCAATATGATCCGATCAATTACGAGATATGAAAGTGTGTCAATCTCGATTATCGATCATATCTTTCACTCTACTATTAAGTCAATACAAGTCGAAAACTCCTTTTCGACTTATGAGTACACCTTGGTCAAGGATTTCATCATCGACTTAATTGAATGAAACGCAGATCATAATCTTCTACTATCTAAGAGTGACGAATCCTTTATTGGTCAATCACAACCTTCATATGATTCTTGACGTACCCGAATGGTGTCGTATTAGCGGCCTTTGTAGAGTAACATTCAACACCGTCAGAGTATGACTGTCCTCATATAAGGTACCATGATGACCTCAAGTCAAAGGACCAATTCCTCTACTGAACATTAGAGATTAACCACTGACACTCAGATAGTTATCTATGTGGAATCTCTTGGCAGGTCTCCAATGTTTTGTTCTATAACAAAACATCCACGTGTTCATTTAAGTGTCGCCGCACTTTAACTTGTGAGATCAGTTACTTACTTCACAAGTAAGAAATGCCACACGTGATGGTCTATCCGTAATAACGATATCCGTATCTCGTTATTACTTACAACCACGGACGATTTAAGATTCAATCAGATGTAATTTGTATCTCACAATTACAACTCCTTGTGATTAACAAATTACGAAGATTTGAATCTACGGATTCTATTATTTATTTAATTATCTATTAATTAAACAATAGATCTACCATTAAATTGTATTAATTATATATCAAAAGTATTTATGTTCAAAGTTGATTGGACTTAGGACATAATACTTACAAACTCCCACTTGCACTAGATCCAATCACTTTTGTATCTAATATCATAAATCTACATGACGATCACGTTTATGCTACGACAACTCTTTGTCAGTTGATCTGCAATATTGTTAAATGTGGGAATTTGCTCTTCTCTTTACTTCATTTCTATGTATTATCTCTCTGATGAGATTATACCACTTTAATACATGTTTGGATCATTGATGAGACCTTAGCTCTTTTGCTTTCGCAATGGCTCTATTGTTATCACAATGCAATGGTATGTGATCAACAATATCAGGAACTACTCCAAGTTTATTTATGAACATCATGATCCAGATTGCAACTTTTTGCTACTTCTGAAGTAATCATGTATTAGGTTTCTACTATTGAATCAATGGTTGCTTTACGTTTGGAACCTTTTCAACATACCGCTTAAAATTAAACCAGTTTCTCCATAGGAAATCTTCTCAAGATTTCATCTATGTAAATTGGGATGAGTTAAGGAATCTTCTAGATCTACCTTAATAGATCAAGTTGCTTCTCCCATATCGTTCATGAATAAATCCTTTAACAACCATTATTTCAACAATTGAAATATAGGGATGTTGTTTTCTATAATATTAGGAATACGACAATACTCCCACTATTTTTTTGTAAACACACAATTCGTCTTCAAATTTGATAAAATCAAACACTTTGACTTTTTAATCAAATCTAAGATTTCAACTCTAAGAGACTTCTCTTAACCTATAGTCACGGTATGCAACTGTTACAAGCAAAACCCGAATGGACTTCAGCAAGGCTACAGGAGAAAGGTTTCACCAAGGTCAACACTTAACCTTTGCTTCTAGCCTTGCTTTGTATATATGGATATTTCCATCCATTTCTATTCCATCAGGAGGCTTGACCAAGGTCCAAACCTTGTTCACATACGCCGAGTTCATCTCGAGTATCATGGCCTCTTGCTGTCTCCTCTAAGTCAACACTTGACTTTATTTTGTTACAACTAGCAGGTTGATTATCCTGGATCACTAATACCTGATTAATGATCATGGATTCTCACCTTCTTGGAGGTCGAATGATCCTACTAGATTCACATAGAGCTGTCATGTCCTCAGGAGTCTTTACTTCCTGTTCCAAAGTATGTCCCATATCAGATATGGGATCAAACTCGAATTTATCTACTTGGTTAACTATATTTGTGGACTCTTGAACTCTTTCAAATTCTATTTTACTCCCACTATCCTCTCATAGAGTAAACATTTTCTCTAAGAAGACGATATGTCGTGAGACAAAGACTTTCTTCATGATAATAGAATTAATATTCAAATGTCTGCTTTGAATATCCCCACAAATACGTATTTATCAGATTTAGCGTCAAACTTATCCAATTCAAGGCGCTTCAAATAAGCGTCATGGCCCCAAACTTTCATATAAGATAAATTGAGACTATTGCCTTTTCATAACTCGTATGGAATCTGTTAACCAATTTAGATGGGACATGATTTAGTGTGTTGCACACTGCAATCAATGCATGACTCCAAAACAATTTTGGGAGATTTGCATGGCTTGTTATTAATCGCATTATATCTAATAATTAACAATTCCCCCTTTTAGATACACTACCTTGCTGCAGTGTATATGAAGGAGTCCACTGTAAGAGAATCTCATTCTCTCTTAGATAATTTAGATTTTATCTTTAAGATACTCTCACTTGATCGAATCTTAATGTGAGAGTATTTTTACCTATTTGTTTCTCTACTTCTAGTTTGAATCCCTTGAATTTTTCAAGAGTTTCATGTTTGAGTTTTCATCAAGTATACATGATCATTGATGAAATAAGAGAAACATTACCTGACATTAATTGACACGAGTCCATATGCATCACTATGCATTAGACCAGTAATTATGCTGACCTTTCTTCTTTTCAAGTAGAAGAAGATTTGGTCATTGTGACAGACATGCATAATTTGTACTTGTCAAAATCAATTAATCTCAAGTATACATCTCTATGTAACTTTGGAATTGCTTTTCATCTATATGACAAAGTCCGTCATGCCAGATTTAGGTAATAATTAGATTATCACATTTATGCCTTATAATTTATATACTCATTATAGAATCTTTAGTATTAAAGAATATGAACGTCGTAATTTGTCATAGCCATTAGAATCTTTATCAAGATAAACAAGAACAACAATTATCCTTAACATTAAAATAGTTCATGTTCGAACATGAAATTCATTTTTAAGTTCCAACTATGGTAGATATAAAGCGACATTTCACTAATTCCAATACTAAATCAAAAGGCATGGCAAGAAGTATATTTCTACAGGTAATACAGCAACCTTTGCTCATTTCCAATGTGTAGGTCACCTTCTCCCTTTCGCAGTGGTCTACTTTTATTTAGTTTCTCCATATTTGTATAAATATGAGATTTACATTTGGTATCGGATACCTAAGAAACTCGTGAAGTAGACGTAAGCTGCACAATATTTCTTCCAATGACCTTTCATTCTATAATGAAACCAAGGGTCATTAGATTTGGCATTGTCCTTCGCTTTGACCATCTTAACCATCTTGGACGCTTTCACAAAGCCCCTTTAGACTTCCTCTTAATATCTTTAGAGGAATCAATGGCTTGCCCATTACTAACTTTGATGTTGGGCTTAACAGTCTTAAACATGTTAAGCAACTCAATAATTGTGCATTCGAGCTTATTCACGTTAAATTCATAATTAATTGTGAATAACTTTCTCTGACAGGGATTGCAGAACCAAGTCACTACTTAGTTCATGGTTTATGATTGAACTTAATTGAGACATTTCTCAACGTCAATCATCTTCAGTGTCTAAGTATCGATTGAAGATTACTCTGTCATTTTGCACCAGTATAATTGTTTGGAAGTCTCATATCTTTCCATACATGATTATTATCATACAATTCTTTGTAATGAAGAATTATGTGTTAACATCTATACTCTCAAGTTGCTTTTGTAACTCAGTAATATAGTTGCAAGTATCACATACGTTGCAGTACTATTGTCATCACTACGTTTATTATAGCAGCCACCTCTTCCTTAATCGAGTCATCACCAAGTGTCTCTAGAAAATGGCTATTTAAGGACAACCAACTTTCTCATGCTTGAGAACAATTCTCAAATTGCAGTGCCAATCAAAAGATTTAATTCGGTTGTTGGCATCCAGTATGTCATTCAAAACATATGGTTACTCACGATTCAATAAATATGAATGACGAAAAGAAAAAGAATAATATATAAAAATGCTTCAATTAATTTAACATGGACTTTTATTAAATTAATTATGCTCCCATTGTTTAATTGAAACTTATGACTCTCTCACATAAATTTATGGAGTCCATATTCGACTCCCAGTGGGTTGGAATTCCATCTGTTATACTAAGACCTTGAGTGTACTCAACAAGCCTTAATATAACATTTGGGTAGATACTATTATCAATTGTATCTCCATACAACTCCCAGATCATTAAGCTCACAACTCTTTGTCTTCACACATCTTATGTGTTAGCTTAACATGCCTCTAAAATTTATCTTCTTCAGTGTACTCAACAAAAGATAAATTTTAGTTAAGTCAAATCCGTCATTCAGAAATATCAAATATTTCATAGTGCCAAACATATCCCTAATGGACCAGCATTGAGTGTACTCAACAAGTTAAGACGATTTGGGACTCTGATTTTTCACTATAATGATGGAAGGCGATTATAAATATGACTTAATATTTTATGGAGGGATTTTGCATTTAAAGGTCTCATCGCAATAATAATATATATATTATTATACATCTACCATGCAAATAAATATATATAACATATAATAGTGTGGACGATAATGGACTTTTACTATTTAGTCTTTACGAGCCATAAAGAAGACTAGTTGGTCAATTCCTACGGGTATTACATTGATTAGTGTCAATGCACCATCTTCATGGTCTCCTCCTCTTCTTGTTTCTTCAATTACTCTAACTGCAACATGTATCCTACACTAGTTGACACGCAGGCCTAAATGAATTGGACTCCCAGCCCATAGCAACAATAATAATAACGGACTCGCAGGTCCAAAATGATCAAGAGCTCGCATACCCAAAATAATAACGGGCTCGCAGGCCCAAAACAATTAAGAGCTCACACGCCTAGAAAAACGACAAGAATAAAATTAATCACTCAACACATCCATATGGTCGAGTCCATGATCGTCCACTAATAATACATACATCACATAAATGTATACCTATATAATATCTAATATTATATGCAAATTAGTTTCAAGTTTCTAGCAATTAAGTCGTCTAAACTCTTTTAGACAAATGGATCGGAATAATTAAATAATTAATTAATCATATTAATCGAATATTTAATTAGCGACATGTTTAATTAAAATCAAATTTTAATTAAATACCGAAATAGAGTCCAACTCTAATTCAATAATTATAGGGCGGGATAATTTAATTAAAATCAAGATTTAATTAAATATCAAATTAGAGTCAAACTCTAATTTCATAACTAAAGGCGGTTGAATTTAATTAAAATCAAATTTTAATTAAATAGTAGAATTAGAGTCCAACTCTAAATATAAGATTTTTAGGGCCAACCCGTTTAATTAAAATCAAATTTTAATCAAACACGAAATTAGAGTTTCACTCTAATCTTAAGAAAAGTTTAGGGCGAAACAATTTAATTAAAACCAAATTTTAATTAAACGTCAAATTAGAATCCAATTCTAATTTCTAAAATATCTTTGGGTGAAAAATTAATTAAAATCGAATTTTAATTAAGCCCTAAATTAGAGTCAAACTCTAATTCAAATTGAATCAATATTTTAAACTAGGATAACACTCTTAAATAAAATAAAATTCAATTGGGGTCAAAGTTTAATATTTAAGTTAAAATCCAATTTTAACGAAAATATAAAATGTCATCAAATTCTAAATAAAATTTTAATTTGGGCCAAAATTAAAACATGGGTCAAACCCAATTAAAAACATAATTTTAAAATTTAAATTCAAAACCCACTTTGAAATTTGCAGATTGACCCAAGTTTAAAATTAAAAGGTGGTCCTTCAATTAACTTAATTGCATGACAGGTCTTCCAATTAAAATTGCAAAGTCACCCTTCTCATCTAATTGCATGTGGGCCCCTTTAAGTTTCATAAATTGCAGCCGTATCCCCCTTTTAAAAATTGCAGTATGACCCTTCAGCTTTAATTGCAGGCAAGGGCGCACAATTTTTTAAATTGCAGACCAAGCCCCCATCTCCAATCTTCTTTCACCCGACATCAGAAACCTTAATGGCTTCGTCCTTTCTTTCTCCATCTTTCCAGCGTTACCGACGCCTCCTATTTCGGTCAGCCCAACACTCCTTCCACCATGGGGAATTGGAATTGCACCGCTGCTGTCAAAACAACGACGATGCGCTGCGAAAACAGTAGCGATGAGCTGCTTCTGCAGCAGCGTGCGACGCTGCTGCAGATAGCAGCTGGCGCTACTATCAACTAGACAGTATCTCGGCGTTGCACAGACCTTGAGAGCCGTTTGCCGTCGTGTGGACAGTGGTGGGTGCCACTGTCTCGCGCTGGGTAGGGCGTCAAATGCCTCTGCCATGAGTTCGTGCACCACCCACTGCCCGTTCGCCGTCATGGTTACATAGATCCCGTAGCAACAGTTGCCTCCTTCGTTTTCGATCCACTTTGAAGAAAAAATAATTTTCTTTTCATAAACTAATTCTTGAAGGCGAAAAATAATATTCTAAATTGCTAGAAATGAGAAAGGAACAACAATCAACTTTTGATTGCTTCCAAAAATTTAAAACAATCTCTAACAAACACAAAATAGACTCTAATACCACTGTTGAGAATCTATTTATACATGCACAGCGAAAATTAAAATTATTTCAATTCTCACCGAGGATCCCTTTGTGTTTAGATAGAAATCATGATAAACATTGTACCTTTGAAGAATTCTGCAAACCTTTTGCTTTTCTTTTCGTTCTAGCAATCTTGAATCTGCCTCCCACAGCTGTCCAATTGTCCAGCCTCTAATGAAATCCACATAGAGAATAGACTGCAACTGCTAGGTTTTTTCATCTTGTGCCAGCAAGAATTATGAAAACCATATGAACCTCAGATCCTAGCTATGTATATATATAAACCCAAACGGGCCTGGTCCAGTCCGGTCCAATATTTAATTAATCCATTTAATTAAATTCGGTCCGTGAATTAATTAATCCAATTAATTAATTTGGGCCTATAAATAACCAAACCAATTAATTAATTCATCCAACGATTGTTAAATTAATTAATTGACAAATTGCAATATTTCAATTCTCTTTTGTGTGTGACCCATCGGGTTTCCAATCACGATGCCTAACGACGTGAAATATTATTTTGATCTAATCAAAGTGATAAATTAAAACACCCTTTTAATTTATCGTCAATTCACACTCGCCGTCCCAAATTGACATCTAGCAATGTGTTAGGGCAATACATGTGACGAAAAATGTCATGTGGTATGACAAAACCAAACTTGTTCGTTTACCGTAAAACTATAATCCCTTCGTCAATATGATCCGATCAATTACGAGATATGGAAGTGTGTCAATCTCGATTATCGATCATATCTTTCACTCTGCTATTAAGTCAATACAAGTCGAAAACTCCTTTTCGACTTATGAGTACACCTTGGCCAAGGATTTCATCATGGACTTAATTGAATGAAATACAGATCATAATCTCCTACTATCTAAGAGTGGCGAATCCTTTATTAGTCAATCACAACCTTCATATGATTCTTGACGTACCCGAACGGTGTCGTATTAGCGGCCCTTTGTAGAGCAACTTCCAACACCGCCAAAGTATGACTGTCCTCATATAAGGTACCATGACGACCTCAAGTCAAAGGACCAATTTCACTACCGAACATTAGAGATTAACCATTGACACTCAGATAGTTATCCATGTGGAATCTCTTGGCGGGTCTCCAATGTTTTGTTCTATAACAAAATATCCACGTGTTCATTTAAATATCGCCACACTTTAGCTTGTGAGATCAGTTACTTACTTCACAAGTAAGAAATGTCACATGTGATGGTTTATCCGTAATAACGATATTCGTATCTTGTTATTACTTACAACCACGGACGATTTAAGATTCAATCAGATGTAATTTGTATCTCACAATCACAACTCCTTGTAATTAACAAATTACGAAGATTTGAATCTACAGATTCTATTATTTATTTAATTGTTTATTAATTAAACAATAGATTTACCATTAAATTGTATTAATTATATATCAAAAGTATTTATGTCCAAAGTTGATTGGACCTAGGGCATAATACTTACAGAATGATTATGTGAATATTTAAAAAATAGGTACCCGATTGCACGATCTTGGTAGTTTTTTTTGTTTTGGTTTATTCTTTTTTCCTCTGTACTGCACAAATCTTAATGTAGTTGTCTGTTAAATAATATATTTCCTTTGCTAGTTTTCTATGGTTCACTGGTTCATATTATTATTATTTTATACCATCTAGTGTAACTGCATCGTAATTTTGGGAAAACCTCATTATCAACAATGTGCTGACTTAGTTTTCTTGCTCTTGGTTTATTTGATATGGGTATTATCCATAAATATTGGTTTAGTAAAACAAATTGAGCAAAGTATATACGAAATTATCACAGAGGGAATTGAATAAGGTTGTGATGGGTGGACAACAAGCGAGAAGAAGAGGATTATGCGGTAGTAGGACATGACGAATACTAGGTGGTTGATGATCTGGAATATATATCATTCGAAGAACTGTTGTCCGATATCTCATGAGAAGATGAGGTTGGGTATCAGTTTCTCGAGTTTATGACTGAAACGGATATGTGCGATCCAAAGTTTCATGTAGGTCAGCTGTTAAGTTCTGTACAAGAAAGTAGGAAGGCTATTCGAACTTACGGTGTTGTAAGCGGATATAATGTAAAGTGCAAGGCGATGACGAAAGAAGAGTTCAAGACATCTGTAAATCAGGATGCACATGGAGAATATACCCTTCAAAGATGAATAATTCTGAAACCGTTCAAGTGAAGTTATATACATCTCAATACACATGCTGTTGACCTAATGGTTGACTTCTTATTTTGATTATTACAAACAAATTGCGTTTGATTCTAACAAATTGAATTTAAGTGATTGACAGTGATTATTGCAAATTTATGACACGAAAAGATTTAGTTCGAGAATCATGCAACCTTGGTACAAAACAATATACACACAAGATTTACGTACAAGGAAATGATAATTGAGCTCTCACACACCAAATTGCATTGGATGAAGAAATTGAAGACACTAGCTAGATGCATTTGTATACTCAAGCGTAAAGGTAAAACACTTTAATATTTCGCATCGATCATAGCTCAAACAACCTTCATGCACGGGAATTATCATAACAAACCTGACTTGCATAAAAAATTATTTTTCAAAAAGATAAGTAATTCAATTTTCACAATGAATCCTTTATGACATTACTTATCTATAAAAAGTATATAACAAAACTGTTAAAAAATATTTTTAAAGAAACTTTCTTCAAAGAAATGAAAAAAATTAAAAATGGCCATCTGGACGTCCGGATGGTGTCTTCTGGAAGTCCGAATGAAATGTCCAACAGTCAATTTTTTAACCGTTTGACAAATGGCTAGTTACTCGTCCGGATACCAAGAGGACGTCCGAATCACGTGTCCGGATCTCCCGATTGATGACTATAAATACCTTACTTTTTATCTTCTTAAAAGTGTGAATTTTAGAGCATTAAAGAAAGCTACTTATTAATCCCATCTACCTTATTTCTCAATCTTTAAGAGGTCAAAATATTTTTTGTTGAAAAAGGTTTTGAGTAAGTAACTTTGTAAAAATTTTATATCTTGATAAAAAGTCTTTCGCACAATACTTGAGCTATATTCTTTGTGATCTATTGAGGTGTTGTGCCTACTTCTCTCTTAATACTTCGTTGTATTTATATCATTCGTTAAGAGAGAAGCTTTTCAAGTGTAATATTGATTCTCTTGCTTATTGAATTGTGGGTCGTGTTGAGGTCCCGGAAAACTCAACGTGTAAAAGGACCGGTGCTCCTTAGTTGTAAGTCATCGGAAGCATTGTAAGGGTTGGATTGCACCACAAGTCAATCAAAGATAGTGAAAAAGGCCTTGCTCGTGAAGGAGAGCTTAGTAACGGGAGATGTAGATCGTGATTGGATCGAACCTCCTAATTACATCGTTTACACTCTCTTTTCCCTTCCTTTTATTGTTTTTATGTTATCTTGTTTATTTATCATTATTTGCCTATATTTGAATCTATTTTCGAAAAAGTATAGAATAACCAATTCACCCCCATCTTGGTTAGTTGTTCTTGGGCTTTCAATTGGTATCAGAGTTTGGTACTCTTTTTTTTATGATTCTACAATCTTGAGTAATGGCTAACCAAGTTTTTCAAAATGTTGAGGGGCACTCTACAAACCGACCTCCCTTCTTTGATGGTACACATTATAACTATTGGAAAGCTCGGATGATGATATATGTTCAATCTATTGATTATAATATTTGGGAAGTTATAGAATATGGTCCATATGCTCCCACCAAGACTATTAACGTAGACGGTAGACCGGACCAAACTCTTCCCAAATCTAGAGAAGAATATGATGATGAAGATAAGAGAAAACTATCACTAAATGCCAAGGCTAAAAATTTACTTTATTGTGCATTTGATAGAAATGAATTTAATCGAATTAGTACACGTGATTCGTCATTTGACATTTGGCATGCTCTTGAAGTTACTCATGTTGGCACAAGTAGAGTTAAGGAAACAAAGATAAATATGCTAGTTAAAGAATTTGAAAATTTCTTTATGAAACAAAATGAGCCCATTGTTGACATGATTACTCGTTTTACCGACATTGTAAATGGTCTTAAAGGTTTTGATCGTAAATTTACTAACGGTGAACTTGTGAGTAAAATGCTTAGGTCCTTATCGGAGGAATGGAGTCCATTAAGAATGTTGATCGAGAATACTAAGGATGTAAATGCATATCCTTTGGAAGAACTCTACGGCACATTAATGACCTATGAGCTAAATAATGCCGAGGTTAAGGAGAAAACGAGAAAAAGTAAGGAGGAATCAAAGGAGCCTCCTAAAGGACAAATTGCATTAAAACCGGCAATTGAAGAAGGAACATCAAAGGAAAATATGAGTGATGAAGAACTTGATGATTTGGTCATTCTTGTCAAGAAATGGAGAGGTTTTCGTAATAATCGAAGATTCCAAAAGAAAGAAGAAAAATGGGAAGATAGAAACAAAAAAATTGTTTGCTATGATTGTGACAAGCTGGGTCACAAGAGAACCGAATGTCCCAACAAAAAGAAGAATTTCAAAGAAAGGCACTCCAAGCCACATGGGACGATAGCGACGATGAAGAACAAAATGGGAATGATAATGAAGTGGCAAATATGTGTTTCATAGCAGTCGAAGATGAGGTATGTTCTTATGATGAACTTTCAAATTCATATGATGAAATGCTTGAAAATTTTGAAAAACTTGCTTTGAATCATGCTATTCTTAAAAAGAAAAATTCTATTTTAAAAGAAGAGATTAAGAAGATTTCGGAAAAGTAAAAAGAAAATATTGATCAAAATCTCTTGATAAAAGAAAACACTTCTCTAAAAGAGAAAATTAATGATTTAACAAACAATATTCATAAATTCACCCAAGAAAAGAAAAATTTTGATTTGATGCTTGGCAATCAAAAGTGCATCTTTGATAAAGGGGGAATTGGATACAAACCTTCTCTAAAACAAAAATCACTCAAAAATATGTTCGTTAAAGCTTCAAAGATTTCATGTAGCTTTTGTAATAAAAGTGGACATATTGCTCTTAATTGTGCTACCAAAAAGAAATTATCATTTGAGAACAAATACAAGTGGATGCAAGAATCCACAAAAACTAACTATAAAGGACCCAAATTTGTATGGGTACCAAAAGTCAAAACCTAATTTGTCTTTGTAGGTACCAAAGAGCAAATGGTTTTTGGACAGTGGATGCTCGAAGCATATGACCGGAAATCGATCATTATTATCAAACTTTCGAGAGAAAGATGGAGGTCATGTGACATTTGGAGATAATGCCAAAGGAAAAATTATCGGCATTGGAAACATTGGTAACCACTCATCTCCCGCTATCGAAAATGTTCTACTTGTTGATAATCTTAAACATAATTTACTATGCATTAGTCAATTATGTGATAAAGGTTATAACATAAAATTCGATTCTTCAAAATGCCTTATTAAGGATGCTACATCAAAAGAGGTGATTTTTATAGGAAGTCGAAGTAAAGAAGTTTATATTATAAACATTGAATTGGAAAATAATGAAAATATTTACTTAGCTTGAAAGAAGAATCGTGGTTATGGCATAAAAGACTTGGGCATGTAAACATGGATCTTCTTTCAAAAATTTCCAAAAATTGTTTTGTAAAAGGTTTACCAAATTTGAAATTTGAAAAAGACAATTTGTGATGCTTGTCAATTTGGAAAACAAGTAAAAAGTTCCTTCAAACCAAAGCTTTGTACTTCAACCACAAAACCATTACAACTTCTTCATATGGATCTTTTTGGACCTTCTAGGACGGCTAGCTTGGGAGGTAAACATTATGCTTTTGTTATTGTCGATGATTTCTCAAGATTTACTTGGGTTATATTTTTAAACTTAAAAGAAGAAGTTTTGAAAACTTTCAAATATTTTTGTAAGAAAGTTGAAAATAAAAAAAGGTTGTTCTATCTCAACCATTAGAAGTGATCATGGTGGAGAATTTGATAATATTGGGTTTGATGATTTTTGCAAAGAACATGGATATGAACATAATTTTTCGGCTCCTAGAACACCTCAACAAAATGGTGTAGTAAAAAGGAAGAATCGTACATTGCAAGAAATGGCTCGACCTATGTTAAATGAAAATAATTTGCCTAAATATTTTTGGGCCGAAGCCGTCAATACCGCTTGCTACATTATCAATAGAGTATTGGTAAGCAAAAGGAAAACTAAAACTCCTTACGAACTTTGGAAAAATAGAATTCCAAATATTAGTTATTACAAAGTTTTTGGATGTAAATATTTTATTTTGAATACAAAAGACAATTTGGGAAAATTCGACTCAAAATCCGATATTGAAATTTTCTTAGGATATTCATTGACTAGCAAAGCATATAGAGTTTTTAACAAACGAACTCTAGTCGTTGAAGAATCCATGCATGTTATTTTTGATGAAACAAATTCATTTGATCGAGAAAAAGGTAGTGATGACGATGTAGGTTTGGAAGCTCCTTTTGAACAAATGAAAATTCAAGACCAAAATAAGGAGGTACTAAATGGAGATATAGAAAAGTCAAATGCTCAAGAAAATGAAGAAAGACAAACCGAAGAACAAAATGATCCCTCGTTACCAAAAGAATGGAGGTTTGTTCCATCTCATCCCAAAGAGCTAATAATTGGCGATCCATCAAAAGGTATCACTACTAGAACTTCTTACAAAAATCACTTTGGTAGTTGTGCATTTATTTCTCAAATCAAACCTAATAATTTCAAAGAAGCCGAGTTTGATGAGTTTTGGATTCTAGCGATGCAAGAAGAATTAAATCAATTTGAAAGAAACCATATTTGGGACTCGCTAGACCAAAAAATCAAACCGTTATTGGAACAAAATGGATTTTTAGAAATAAAAGAGACGAAAATGGAATAATTGTGCGTAACAAGGCTAGATTAGTGGCCCAAGGTTACAATCAAGAAGAAGGTATCGATTTTGAAGAAACATTTGCACCCGTTGCAAGATTAGAATCCATTCGTATGCTTCTTGCATTTGCATGTTATAAAGATTTTACACTTTATCAAATGGATGTTAAAAGTGCTTTCTTAAATGGATTCATTCAAGAGAAAGTTTTTGTTGAGCAACCTCCCGACTTTAAAGATCACAAATATCCAGATCATGTACTCAAACTTCAAAAAGCTCTTTACGGTTTGAAATAAGCTCCTAGAGCTTGGTACGAACGGTTAAGTAAATTCCTTCTCTCAAATGGTTTTTCAATTGGAAAAGCGGATACTACACTTTTTATAAAAACTCATAAAAATGATATGCTCATTGTTCAAATTTATGTTGACGATATTATTTTTGGCGCTACAAATACACATCTTTGTGAGGAATTTTCAAAATGCACGAGTAAAGAATTTGAAATGAGCATGATGGGTGAGTTAAAATTTTTTCTTGGTCTTCAAATTAAACAAATGAAAGAAGGAATTTTCACAATTCAAAATAAATATATATTAGACATGCATGATATTAAGTCTATGAACACACCAATGAGCACATCTCTAAAGCTTGATAAGGATGAGCAAGGTACATCCGTGGACGTCACAAAATATCGAGGTATGATCGGATCCCTTCTTTATTTAACTGCTAGCAGGCCTGATATTATGTTTAGTGTTTGTCTATGTGCTCGCTTTCAATCTAATCTTGAAGAATCACACTTAAATGCTTTGAAAAGAATTTTTTGTTATCTAAGTGGTACGAGAACTTTAGGACTTTGGTATCCAAAAGGCACTCATATTGACTTAATTAATTATTCGGATGCCGATTGGGCTGGATGTCATGTTGATCGTAAAAGCACTAGCGGAAATTGTCACTTTCTAGGCTTTGCACTCGTGTCTTGGTCTAGTAAGAAACAAAATTCCGTTGCACTATCCACCGCCGAGGCCGAATATATCTCGGCCGCTAGTTGCTGTGCACAAACACTTTGGATGAAACAAACTTTATGTGATTATCATTTGACTTACGATCGTATACCCATTTTATGTGATAATACTAGTGCTATAAATTTATCTAAAAATTCCATTTTACATTCATGAACTAAGCATATCGAGATTCGACATCATTTTCTTCGTGATCATACCCAAAAAGGAGATATTGAATTAGAATTCATAAAGACCGAAGACCAATTAGCTGATATTCTTACAAAACCTCTCACGCATGACCGTTTTTCATACATTAGAAGAGGTTTAGGAATTCTTGAAGAAAATGAAATAAATTGAGTGATAGAAAGTTTTTTTTTTTTTTTTTTTAATTTTTTTTGCATGATTTTTTTAGAAGAGGTTTAGGAATTCTTGAAGAAAATGAAATAAATTGAGTGATAGAAAGTTTTTTTTTCTTTTGCATGATTTTTATTTTACTTTCTCAAAACCATTATTAAAAAAAAAAAAATTCAATCCGGACGAGCCACACTTGTCTGGACTATACTGTCCAGATTGACAGAAAGTTTACAAAATTTCAAATTTTTGTCATTCGGACGTCCGGAACATCGCAATTCAGATTTTAAAACCACGCTTCCATCTCTTTCATCTTCCATTTCTCTCCATCTTCTTCGCCGTTTCTTCTATAAATCCACCTCTCTGCACCATTGTTATTCAAATATTGTTCACTTCATCTATTACTTGACAAAACCGACCGATTAAGCACCACTTTCCACCCAAAAATCAAATATTTACCTTCCAAAATCCCCTTTGTCTCTCATCTCGAATTCATCTTCGATTTTGAAATTTTTCTTGCAAATTCCACAAAACAACTCAGGCATTTTATATACCATTACTCTCCTCCACTAATTGTTTGATTTTTCATAGCAAAATCACCGTTTTGAGCGTGCCCTAGAAATCACTCGTTTAGGGATTTTGTCTTTTTTTTCTAAAATTGTGGAAATCTCACCCATTTCTCTACTATGTCGGGTTCCGGTCGTGGAAAATGGGGAAGAAAAAGTGTGCAAAGACCTCCTTCACCATCGGACCATGAAATGGAGTCGGAACCGGGGGTGCAACCGAACCCTTTTGAAAAATCGCCCATTTTAATCGGTAAGAATGTTGATTTTATGGATTTTACTCTTCAAGCTCCCGCATTTCATATTGAGGAATGTTTTGAACGAATGGGATGGATAAACGTAGCTACATTGGAAGAACATGCTTATCCACGTCTAATGAAAGAATTTGATCAAAAAATGCACTTTTCACCACGCTCCGATGAGATCACATGCTTTGTTAACAATGTTCGCTTTACAATTTCAAAAGCCCTAATTCGTACTATTCTTCATCTTGAACCTTGTGATTTGGAAGTATTTTTACATAAGTCTCCCCCGACGGTGGATGGTTACGATCCTTCCGATGCATGTCGTCGAGTCATGGGGAAAGTTTTTGAAAATCTCACAAAATTAAGTGCATATCAACTCTTCCTTGCAAAGTTTTACAAAATATAATTGCACATGTTATTTTTCCCCGCAAAGGTCATTGGGACGAAGTTAATCACTTCGATCTCTTTATTTTGGACTCTCTTTTAGTCGGGCGTAAACTTGATTTTCCCACTATTGCCTTTGGTCTTATGAAACTTGTGCATGCATCACGACACACTAAAGCTTTACCTTACGGGATGCTTCTCACAAAAATCTTTAAACACTTCGACGTTTCATTGGACGGTGAAGATTTTATAAAATTACGCCCTACTGATACTATTAACATTCAAACCTTAAAACGAATGAAGATAGTAAAGGAACACGGGCAATGGGTAGCTCATACGAAGGGGTTCGATCCTACCTCCGGTCCATCCACTCTCCCATTTGAAGATGAGGTCGAATCAGACGATGAAGTACCTGAAGTTCCTGCTCCAGCATCTGACATTCCAGGCTCAAGTGTGCCTCCTACTCGTGAGCGTTCCACAGTTATTGAGGAGCACTATAATCTTCTCCATGGGAGAATTGATTCTCTTACCTCATCGGTCGACAACATGGGCAGTCTATTTCTCCAGATGCAGGCTCAGCAAATATCTATCCAGGACCGACAGCACGAGATGCAACAGCGACAGATTGAGATGTATCAGCGACAGGCTGATATGCAGGCTCAGCAAACTGCATTTTTCACTGACTTTTATGCTAGGTTTCCTCCTCCACCCCCACCTCCGGCCCCTTAGTCTACTTTCTACTATTATTATCATGTTAGCCGTTATCTATTGCCACTTTTATCTTTTGAATGGTTAACTTCCTAAGTTTTTTTTCTCTTCATGCTTTTGACTTGTTCGATCTTTTTGCTTATGCCAAAAGGAGGAAGAAAATGAGCAGATGATTATGCAATATAGTAAGGGGGAATGTTATAAAAAGATATATGCATATTGATAGGGGGAATATTACTTGCAATATACAAATCATGCTCCTGGTTATTTAATGCTAATTCAATTTGTTCAATATTTATTTTGCAAAAATCATCTTGTTTGTCATAATCAAAAAGGGGGAAATTGTTGGCCTAATGGTTGACTTCTTATTTTGATTATTACAAACAAATTGCGTTTGATTCTAACAAATTGAATTTAAGTGATTGACAGTGATTATTGCAAATTTATGACACGAAAAGATTTAGTTCGAGAATCATGCAACCTTGGTACAAAACAATATACACACAAGATTTACGTACAAGGAAATGATAATCGAGCTCTCATACACCAAATTGCATTGGACGAAGAAATTGAAGACACTAGCTAGATGCATTTGTATACTCAAGTGTAAAGGTAAAACACTTTAATATTTCGCATCGATCATAGCTCAAACAACCTTCATGCACGGGAATTATCATAACAAACCTGACTTGTGTAAAAAATTATTTTTCAAAAAGATAAGTAATTCAATTTTCACAATGAATCCTTTATGACATTACTTATCTATAAAAAGTATATAACAAAATTGTTAAAAAATATTTTTAAAGAAACTTTCTTCAAAGAAATGAAAAAATTAAAAATGGCCATCCGGACGTCCGAATGGTGTCTTCCGGAAGTCCGAATGAAATGTCCAACGGTCAATTTTTTAATTGTTTGACAAATGGCTAGTTACTCGTCCGGATACCAAGAGGACGTCCGAATCACGTGTCCGGATCTCCCGATTGATGGCTATAAATACCTTACTTTTTATCTTCTTAAAAGTGTGAATTTTAGAGCATTAAAGAAAGCTACTTATTAATCCCATCTACCTTATTTCTCAATCTTTAAGAGGTCAAAATATTTTTTGTTGAAAAAGGTTTTGAGTAAGTAACTTTGTAAAAATCTTATATCTTGATAAAAAGTCTTTCGCACAATACTTGAGCTATATTCTTTGTGATCTATTGAGGTGTTGTGCCTACTTCTCTCTTAATACTTCGTTGTATTTATATCATTCGTTAAGAGAGAAGCTTTTCAAGTGTAATCTTGATTCTCTTGCTTATTGAATTGTGGGTCATGTTGAGGTCCCGGAAAACTCAACGTGTAAAAGGATCGGTGCTCCTTAGTTGTAAGTCATCGGAAGCATTGTAAGGGTTGGATTGCACCACAAATCAATCAAAGATAGTGAAAAAGGACTTGCTCGTGACGGAGAGCTTGGTAACGGGGAACGTAGATCGTAATTGGATCGAACCTCCTTATTACATCGTTTGCACTCTCTTTTCTCTTCCTTTTATTGTTTTTATGTTATCGTGTTTATTTATCATTATTTGCCTATATTTGAATCTATTTTCGAAAAAGTATAGAATAAACAATTCACCCCCCTCTTGGTTAGTTGTTCTTGGGCTTTCACATGCACTATGGATCAGTAGAATCATCATTGTAACTACATTTTCATAGTCCACTGATACATTGAGCAGTTCAAGGCAGACCTGGAGTGAAAAACCAAAAGTATGCAAGAAAATGTGAAAGAGGACTTGAAGATAAATATTATTAAAAATGTCGCTTGGAAGGCGAGCAGATATGCGAAGCAATTGATTAATAACACTATCGAATAACAGTTTGCTGTATAGAGATCATATGAGGCTGAGGTATTCAGGAGACCAATTAAGGATCCACAGTGATAATAGCAGTTAGTGGATAGGTGTTTGGATTGCGATGACAGATTGGCAAAAAGGATTAAGTAATGTCATTGACGAGTTATTTTCGGAGGCGGAGCATAGGTTTTATGCCAAATACATGTACACAAACTTTTTCGATAACAGATATAAGGGTAAGCCCACGTTTGGCACCCATTTTCTAGAAATGAAAATGTGTTGAATAATATATTTTTGAAAAATGAGTGGTTGAAAAAGAAGAATTTTTTTCGATTTACGTGTAATATTATTTTATGAAAGATTGTATGGTTGAAAATAGGAGAGAGAAAAATGGAATGTAATGTAATGAAATTTAATGGGGGCCAAGACTCTAAAGGACTTACTTTGGCAGGCTGCTAAATCAACTAGATTAGCTGACTACAGGCATTGGATGCACCAAATTTGTCAAGTTAATGAAAATGCTTATAAATGATTGTTGGAGAGGCATTCGTCACTTCAGGACACATTCGAAAAGTGACATTTTATCGAACAACTTGTGCGAAATTTTCAGTAAAATATTGATAGATGATAGGGAGAAGTTCATTGTAACGATATTTTTTGATATGTCATTGGGTTTCATGACTAGGATAAAGAAGTGTGAAAGTAAGATGAGGAGGTTTGGACGGCGATTGTGTCCGAGAATTAAAAAAGCTTAGTTGAGATGTCCAATGAATGCACATTGCATTTTTCAGGAGGGACTAGATAGCAGGTGGACTGCAAATTAGGGACGTATGTTGTAGACTTAGAAGAACAAAGTTGCGCATGTAGAAGGTGGGATTTAACGGAAATACCATTTAGTCATGCTGTGGCCGTCATACGGGAGTGTATAAATGACCCTGAGGAGTATGTGGATAAATGTTACTCATTGGATACATATTTGAGATGTTACAACAACATTATGAATCCTATTAACGAAATATGATTGTGGCTGCAGCTGGATATTCTACACATCATGCCGTCTTCATGGACTACTCTACAAAGGGGAAGAAAGAAGAGGAAATGGAGGAAACAAGTGGATGAAGATGTTATCACATACTCACAAGGGAAATCGCACGTCACGAGAAAAAGGAGGGGTATTGATGACATTCTCAACTTGTGGATTATAGGGTCATAACAAAAGATATCATTCAAGGCCTAATGCACCTTTTGACAAAGTCCTTAATTGTAGGTTTATTGCGTATTTCAAATCAAATAAGATTTGATTAATTTTTTCCCTACATATCCAGGATTGGTACGAAGGACAGTTGGAGCGAGTTGACATGGGAAGGCACGCGACGAAAGATACATGGAGACATGTAAGTACTTATAATATTATTTAGGCATGTGTATAATTTATTAAGTTTATAAATTGTTTAATAAGGTGTTTTCATTTTTTATCGACAGAGGAAATTTATCCCTGATTGAGGGAATAAAGCCTGTTCGAGCCAAGCACACGAGAAAAGTTCACAGATTCGAATTCATGCCAACTCTCGGCATCGAGCAGCAATCTCATTTTTGAAGCTGGCATGAACTTGGATATCTAATTTTCTAAGACAGCATGGTTCATGTTTGTGTAGTTTTTGATGTGTTCTTTGTGATTGGATATCTAATTTTTGAAGGCAGTGATGGGCTTCACGTTTGTCTAGTTTTTGAAGTGGCTTTTGTGCTGGTGATGTTATCTATTTAGGGGATGAAGTTAGTGAACATGGTGTGGATGAAGTGAATGAAATTGTTACTGCTGGCTTTGTTAATTCTTGTGTGGAAACAACAAATGTGCTATTTAAGTAGGCTGGGATATTGAATGTTAACTATTTATTAAACTTCTTTCAATTTTTTTTTAATTATAAATGCATCTCTTTATATATGTTGTGAAGTTTCATTACATACTAACAGAGACAAGTTCACAAGCTTACTAACAGAGATTTTCTTGTTCTATTTTTACTCGGCAAATACGATATGTACATTATAATTTAACGCTGGAACTTCACGAGCAATACAAGGAAAACTAAATGAGATTGCTCGACAAGTTGAATCACTACTCAGTGATGTTTAGCTCTTGATTGACCAATGCAATAGCATACTACTTATACGATGCTTGATGCAAAGTACAATTCAAGGGTGCCTTTGAACACATTTAAACTACTGAAAATGTATGGTTATCAACCTTAGTCATATTTAACTAATTAAACACTTATTTAAACTAATTAAGCCATTCATAGGCTCCATTACATGGTAACGTCAAATTTTAAAAAGAGGGAAAATTCACCAGTTTAACATCAGCACCCATAAAATGTAAAGCATGAATATTTTATTCCGTATTACTAAGCCATGAAATTTAAAGATAATTATTCTTCTCAAGTAGATAGTGAAATAGATTCAAAATTTTGTTTCCTTTACCCTTCCGAATGGTTATGTTGAGGGACATCTTGAAGTGATCCGAATGGAACGTTTCTTGTGTATGATTTCCATGATTAGAAACCATCGATTGCAAAGACGGATTTGGGGGGGTTGGGCTGGGCTGTAACCCCCCCCCCCCACACTTAGGCCCAAGAACTTTTTTTAAGGTATTTTTTATTTTTTTTGGTAAAATATCAATTTTTTATGTGTAATTTTTTTTCGCGTAGTAGCCCGGTTTAAAGTTTTGTAACCCTGTCTTGAATCCAATCCTGGATCCGTCCCTGATCGATTGTATCGTCCCTGATCGACTTTATCGTAAAGGAATGGCAATCAAATAAAGAATAAAAACAGTCACCCAAACTGTGTTAGAAAAATAAACATGCATTTAACCTATTTAATTTAATTTCATGAATTTAGAAATTTGAAATACATGTATTATTATTTAATATGCACCTAGTTAATTGTGGTTCATGTATGCATGTATTATTAATTAATGTGTACCTAATAAATAGTGATGTATGTAGTAGAATTAAATTGAGGGGATGAACTTATGTGATAGGAAGTCCTATAAATACCTATGTAATCTTGTAGTGAAGGCAAGTCCACAATTGAATAGAAAATCATTTCCTCATCCTAAGTCTACTTCTATTTCCTACAAAGTGGTATCAGAGCCACAATACTAGAAACAATGGCAAATACCAACATGATCCCCTTCCAAAGTTCCAAAACTGTCCAAAGAGAAATTTGATAATTAGTGCATCCGCATGAAGACACTACTTGGTGCACATGATGCATGGGACATCGTGGAGAATGGTTATGAGGCTCCCACCGATCTAGCTGCTCTCACCCAAACACAAAGGGATCTTTTACAAAGCACTAAGAGGAAGGATCAAAAGACTGTTTCTCTTATTCACCAAGCATTGGATGAGGCCACTTTTGAGAAGGTTTCTAATGCTACTACAGCAAAACAGTTATGGGATATGCTTCAAGTTGCCTGCAAATGAAAGGAGAAGGTAAAGAACGTTCGCCTCCAGAATCTACGAGGTGAATTTGAAGCTATTCAAATGAAGGAATCTGAAAAGGTGTCCGATTATATTTCAAGAGTGGTGACCGTTGCAAACCAAATGAAGAGGCTTAATGAAGATGTGACTGATTTAAGGGTGATTGAGAAAATTCTTAGATTAGTTAGTGAGAAATCTGATCACGTGGTGACTGCCATTGAAGAATCTAAGGACTTGGAAGATATGACAATTGAAGAATTATGCGGATCATTGGAAGCATATGAAGAGAAGCTTAATCGAAGAAGGAAGTGTTGGAAAAAATAATTAGTTGCAGTAGTGATCAGAACAATATAATGCAGAAATATAAAATTTATCCTCCGATCGAGTCTCGTGACAGCACGATGTCCTAAAGTGAAATTGCCCGTCAATAATTGCTGCGACCTCCGTGGACAATCACTCCCAGGATACAACGATCGTAAACCACTTGTGCAGCAATCACGAATGGTTTTTCTAGAACTTTCAATTGTACTCCAGAATAGATATAAAAACCCGAATATAAGAAATTCACAATATGAAAAGAGTGATTGATGCAAGATGATTTTTCTATTTTCTTTTTGTGTGTCTTTTCCCAAAACGAGACATGGGTTTATATAGGCAAGATAGTAGTAACAGTCTTCACCATGTTAATGCAGAATTTTAATGACTGAGTAGTGGGTGTTTTAATGGCGGTTAGTGGATTGTTACAAAAACAAACAGTCATAAAATACTGGCTAGTTTTACCCATTAAATAATAAAGAAAAAAATATTTATTTTAGTCAAGGAAGCCCAAGGCCCCAAGGCCCCAATCAAGACATTTTAATATCTGCGTGTGGAGTGATTCGAACCCTGACGTCCCACACAAATGTCACATTTCCCACCACTTTGGCACTTTATCTAATTTGATTATTTCCTTCACATTTTATATTTATACCATAAATATATAACACTCCCCCACATGAAAGAAATAAGATAAATGAAAATATTACTCTGGAGTACGGCAAAAATCATGTAGGCTTAGGTGTCTATCGACTTGAACCTTGGCTTTGTATATTCTATCGCGCTTACTAACTGTAGAGTGAACTATGTCTTGAACTCTACAATTATAGTTGTAACTGAGACAATAGAACACACACATGATTTCTAGAACAGTCATTGAGTTCTCGCGGTTGTGTTCATTTCGGCCGTGAACTTTCCCAGTTTCTTTGAGTGCTCTAGAGAATTCGCCTCAATTCTCATAGGAAGCGGCCCCACTTCCACACTCAAATAGGTGCTACTATCAAGGGTGCACTGTATTTAAACACCCCACTGAATATCAGCTATAGTAAGCATTAAGAGTATTAGCTCATCCTCTAATCAATACAGTTGGTGCTACGCATCATAGGGAGGGGTTTGGAATAAATCCAATGTAGTACCCCCACAGACCACTCCAATAACTTTGTTGTCCCATTGAACCTTGACCATGGGATCTCCAATTGCAAGGTTGGGTTTCCATTATAGGTGATCTAATACATAATAGGCTTTAGCCCCATCCCCCTCGATGTTTGTTGAATTAGCCCTCTAGCCAATCCTTTGGTTAATGGGTCAGCAATGTTATCACTTGACTTCACATAGTCAATAGCTATAATCCCATCCTTAAGCAGCTGACGCACAGTATTGTGCCTCCTACGAATATGTCTAGACTTTCCATTGTAGGATGAATTTTGAGCTCTTGAGATAGCTGCTTGACTGTCACAATGTATTGAAATAGTTGGAAATGGTTTAGACCACAAAGGAACATCCATAAGAAAATTCCTTAACCATTCAGCCTCCTCACCTGCCTTATCTAAAGCTATGAACTCAGATTCCATAGTAGATCTAGCAATGCAGGTTTGCTTAGTGGATTTCCAGGAGACAGCTCCGCCAAATAATGTAAATACATATCCACTTGTAGATTTACTTTCATTGGTATCGGAAATCCAATTA
>NC_036243.1:11925248-11941682 GCF_002742605.1 Olea europaea var. sylvestris | reverse complement strand
GTCAAAATAATTCCTTCAGAATGTTTTACTATTTTGATTCCTAGAATAACATCAGCATCACCTAAATCTTTCATTTCAAAGTGCTTGTTCAGAAACTGCTTAGTTTTATTAATCACATCTAAACTAGTTCCCATAATCAGCATATCATCAACATATAAGCAAATTATCACACCACTATTATTTTCAAATTTGCTATATATGCATTTATCTGCTTCATTTATCACATAACCACTTGATGTCAAAACTGTATCAAATTTTTCGTACCATTGTTTAGGAGCTTGTTTAAGGCCATAAAGGGATTTTTTAAGTCTACATACTTTATCCTCAAGGCCTTCTACAACAAATCCTTCAGGCTGATCCATATAAATCTCCTCTTCTAAGTCTCCATTTAAAAATGCAGTTTTGACATCCATTTGATGTATAATAAGATCATACAGTGAGGCAATTGCAATTAACATCCTAATAGAGGTAATCCTAGTAACGGGTGAATAAGTATCAAAGAAGTCAACTCCTTCCTTTTGTTTATAGCCTTTAGCTACAAGTCTTGCTTTATACTTATCAATTGAACTATCAGGTTTAAGTTTTTTCTTAAACAACCATCTACACCCAATTGCCTTACATCCTTGAGGTAAGTCCACTAACTCCCAAGTATTATTAGACACAATTGAATCATAATCAACATAATTGAATCATATTCACTATTTACAGCTTCCTTCCAAAATATAGAATCTGGTGAAAACATAGCTTCACCAAAAGTACTAGGATCATCCTCTACTAAGTAGGTTATAAAGTCAGGACCGAAAGAAGTAGTGGTCCTAGGTCTTTTGCTTCTCCTAATTTCAGCTTCTTCTAATTCAGATGGCTCCTCTCTAACACTAGGACGAATACTAAAAGAACTGCTTGATCCTTCAGACTTTCTTTAAACGAAAATCTATTTTCAAAAAATTCAGCATCTCTAGTTTCAAATATTGTGTTCTTTTCAATCAAATTATTTTTAGAGTCAATGACTAAAAATCTGTAGGCATTACTATGAAAAGCATACCCTATAAAAACACAATCAACAGTTTTCGGACCAAGCTTAGTTCTCTTAGGTGCTGGAATAGAAGCTTTAGCTAAACACTCCCACACTTTAAGATATTTATATGAAGGTGTTCTGCCCTTCCACATTTCATAAGGAGACTTATTATTTTTCTTACTAGGAATTCTGTTAAGAATATAACATGCAGTAAGAAGTGCTTCCCCCCACATGTTAAAAGGTAATCCAGAAGAGCTTAGCATTGATATGACCATATCCTTAAGGGTTCGATTTTTCCTTTCAGCTACACCATTAGATTGTGGAGAATAAGGTGGAGTAGTCTCATGAATAATACCATTCTCAACACAAAATTTATCAAAATCTCCTGTATATTCTCCTCCCCTATCAGATCTTAAAACTTTAATAGTTTTGTCTAGCTGATTTTCTACTTCAATTTTATAGGAAACAAAATTTTGAATAGCTTTCATCCTTACTCTTAAGTAGATAAATATAACAATATCGAGAATAATCATCAATGAAAGTTAAGAAATATTTATTTCCACCACGAGTAACATATCCTTTTAAGTCACATAAATCAGAATGTATCAAACTTAAGACCGAAGTAGTCCTATCAACACGAGGAAATGGTTTTCTAGAATATTTAGATTCAACACACGTTTCACATTTTGAATTTGGACAATTATCGATTTTGGGAATGTTTCCTAAAGTCATTAATTTTTTAATAGAAGTTTTATTAACGTGTCCAGTCTAGCATGCCACAAATCATAAGAATCTAACAAGTAAACGGAAGAGCTAGATGCTTTATTGTTAATCACAGAGACATTGAGTTTAAACAGACTCTCATCTGCATACCCTTTCCCAACAAAGGAACCACCCTTAGACAGTACAACTTGACCACTTTCAAATACAATCTTAAAACCCTTTTTTACTAAGATAGATCCAGATACTAGATTTTTCCTAATATCAGGTACATAAAGGACATCCTTCAAATTAAGGATATTTCCAGAAGTAAATCTAAACTTCACAGTTCCTTTCCCCTTTATTTTGGAGGAGGAAGCATTGTCCATGAACAGACATTCTCCATCACTAGCGGGAGTGAATGAAGAAAATGCACCTCTCGTGCAGCAAATATGCTTGGTAGCTCCAGAATCTACCCACCAGTCTGTCATGTTGCTTACTAGATTCACTTCTGTCACCATAGCAGAGAAATTCCCATCCTCTACCACATGTGCCTGATGCTTCACAGCTTTTCCTTTCCTATTTCTGCAATCCTTTGCAAAGTGACCTGGTTTACCACAAATAAAATAGTCACCAACAATTTTATTTTTAAATTGGGGCTTAGACCGATTGTTCTTTCCTACAAATTGTTTTCCCTAATTTCTGCCTTTAAAGTTCTGACCCCTTGTGAAATTTCCAATTGATTTCTTAGTCCCAGAACTTCCTTCAATAAGATTAGCCTTGGTATCAAAATCTGGCCTTTCCTTACGTTCTACCATTGTATTGTCCTCCTCGATTCTAATCCTGATAATCAGATCCTCTAAGGACATTTCTTTTCTCTTATGCTTCAAACTATTTTTATACTCTTTCCAAGAAGGTGGCAATTTTTCAATTATAGCTGACACTTGAAAGTCCTCACAGATTTTATATCCTTCAGCAATAATTTCGTGAATTATAATCTGCAATTCTTCAACCTGACTAACCACAGTTCTGACATCATTCATTTTAAAATCTAAAAACTTTCCCACAACAAATTTCTTGGTTCCAGCATCTTCTGTAGCATATTTCTTTTCTAATGAATTCCATAACTCTTTTGCGGATTTACACGAGTAGTAAACATCATACAGATCTAAAGTCAAACAATTCAGAATATAATTTCTGCACATATAATCCTTATGTTCCCAATTAGCTAAATCCTCGGTTTCCTTATCAGTAGGATTATCAGCAATTGTAAAATCGGGTTTATCTGATTCAATAGCATCAACGACTTTAAGTGTTGTCAAATAAAATCGCAGTTTCATTTGCCATCTCTTAAAATTCTTTCCATCAAACAACTTAGGCTTTTCAGAATACTTAGGAACAGATATATCTACAACAGACATGGCAACTAATTATAAAGATAATTTCACTTTAGATTGTTGGAAAAAATAATTAGTTGCAGTAGTGATCAGAACAATATAATGCAGAAATATAAAACTTATCGTTCGATCGAGTCTCATGACAGCACGATGTCCTAAAGTGAAATTGCCCGTCAATAATTGATGCGACCTCCGTGGACAATCACTCCCAGGATACAACGATCGTAAACCACTTGTGCAGCAATCACGAATGATTTTTCTAGAACTCTCAATTGTATTCCAGAATAGATATAAAAACCCGAATATAAGAAATTCACAATATGAAAAGAGTGATTGATGCAAGATGATTTTTCTATTTTCTTTTTGTGTGTCTTTTTCCAAAACGAGACATGGGTTTATATAGGCAAGATGGTAGTAACAGTCTTCACCATGTTAATGCAGAATTTTAATGACTGAGTAGTGGGTGTTTTAATGGCGGTTAGTGGGTTGTTACAAAAACAAACAGTCATAAAATACTGGCTAGTTTTACCCATTAAATAATAAAGAAAAAAAATATTTATTTTAGTCAAGGAAGCCCAAGGCCCCAATCAAGACATTTTAATATCTGCGTGGGGAGTGATTCGAACCCCTGACGTCCCACACAAATGTCACATTTCCCACCACTTTGGCACTTTATCTAATTTGATTATTTCCTTCACATTTTATATTTATACCATAAATATATAACAGGAAGGAGCCATTGGAGCAGGTTTTATAATCAAAGCTCACATTGAAAAACAAGGAAGAAAAGGAAAACACAAGTTTCAAAGGACGAGGGCGTGGACGAGGATGTGGACGAGACTTTGGAAGAGGAGGAAGAGATAACCATATTTCATTTCAACGTAGAGATTGAAATTATCAATCCAACTCAACAAGAGGAAAAGGTAGAGGAGGAGCAAGACCATATCAAAGGAGGTATGACAAGTCACAAGTTAAATGTTATTCTTGTCATCAATTTGGACATTATTCATGGGAATGTAAAAGTGGTGATGGTGTGAAAGCTAACCTTTCTCATGAAGAAGATATAGAAAATAATGAAGAGATAGAGTCTAATCTTTTGATAGCTTGCAAGGACTTGCAGCAAGGAGAAAAACATTCTTGGTTCCTTGATACTGGAGCTAGTAATCACATGTGTGGGAACAAAGATCTGTTCATAGAGCTTGATGAGAAGGTTGGTGGCAATATCACATTCAGAGATTCCTCCAAAATTCCAGTAAAGGGGAAAGGTAAAATCTTGATACGTATGAAAGATGGAAATCACCAATTTATTTCAAATGCTTATTATGCTCCAGCTATGAAGAGTAATATTTTGAGTGTGTGTCAATTATTGGAAAAAGGTTATGTTTTGTTCACAAAAGGTTGCAGTGTGTTTTTAAAGGATGGTGCAGGAAATTTGATTGCTAAAGTACCTATGGCGAAAAATCATTTATTTGTGTTGTCCATACAAACTGATATGGCTAAGTGTTTGACGTCGTGTTATAAAGACTCGTCATGGTTGTGGCATTTACGATTTGGGTACATAAATTTTGGAGGGCTCAAAACAATGGCTAGCAATGGAATGGTGAAAGGTTTGCCTCCAATACATCAGCCTAATCAGCTTTGTGAAGGGTGTCCTTTTGGTAAGCAGTCAAGAAAGGTCTTTCCAAAGGAATCTCAATCAAGAGTTTCAAGGCAACTACAATTGATACACACTGATGTAAATCACTCCATGTTCTTTTGGTAAGAACAAATATTTTCTTCTGTCTATTGATGATTTCAGTAGAAACACATGGGTGTACTTTCTAAAAGAAAAATCGGAGGTGTTTAAGTACTTTCAGAATTTTAAAGCTCTTGTAGAAAAAGAAAGTGGATTTAAAATCCAGGCTGTGAGATCAGTTAGAGGAGGCGAATTCACTTCTAGAAATTTTCAAAACTTATGTGATGCCAACGGAATTCATCGGTTCCTAACCGCTCTAGGATCTCCACAGCAGAATGGAGTTGTTGAATGAAAGAACCGAACAATTCTCAATACGGCAAGGAGCATAATGAAGACAAAGAAAATGCCAAAAGAATTTTGGGCAGAAGCTGTCAATTGTGTTGTCTACTTGTTGAACCGTTGTGCCACAAAGGTTTTAGCCCACAAGACTCCACTTGAAGCATGGAATGGGAGAAAACCAGCAGTATCTCATTTGAAAATATTTGGATGCATTGCATATGTCCATGTTCTTGATGAGAAGCGCTCGAAACTTGATGACAAGAGTAAAATATGTGTGTTCGTTGGCTATGATTCAAAAACAAAAGGCTACAAGCTCTATAATCCAAGTGATGGGAGGATGTTCATTAATAGAGATGTGGATTTTGATGAGGAAGCAACATGGAATTAACATGTTGAAGAAGATAACTATGACTTTCTTCCTTTCTTGGAGGAAGAAGATGACAATGAAGAAATACATGAGACCACCACTCCTCCAGCATCACCATCACGTGGTGAAATTGATGTTTCTGAAGGAAGTTCAAGTGAAAGGCCTTTTGCGTACAAGGAGGCTTGATGATATATATTGAGAAATCGAGAGAATTGATGATATTACTTTCTTCCGTCTGTTTGCAAATATTGAGCCCATAAGTTTTAATGAAGCTGCTGAGGATGAGAAATAGAGAAAAGCCATGAATGAAGAAATTGGAGCAATTGAGAAGAACAATATTTGGGAATTAACAACTCTTCCCAATGGACATGCTGCCATCGGAGTTAAATGGGTGTACAAAACTAAGAAAAATTCAAAAGGAGAGGTGGAAAGATACAAAGCAAGACTCGTGGTGAAAGGATACAAACAGCGTCAAGGCATCGATTATGAAGAAGTTTTCGCTCCAGTAGCTCGGTTAGAGACCATACGACTGATAATTTCTTTGGCTACTCAAACCAAGTGGAAGATTTTCCAAATGGATGTCAAGTCAGCCTTTCTCAATGGCTATCTTGAAGAGGAAGTCTATGTGCAACAACCCCCCGGCTTTGTAGTAAAAGGAAATGAGGACAAAGTGTTGAAATTAAAGAAAGCTCTTTACGGCCTAAAGCAAGCACCAAGAGTTTGGAATTGTAAAATTGATAAATATTTTCAGGAGAATGGCTTTACTAAGTGTCCTTATGAGCATGCTTTCTACATTAAGGAGAATGACAATGGTGTTCTGATTGTTTGTCTGTATGTCGATGATCTAATTTTTACAGGCAACAATCCAAAGACGTTTGAAGAATTCAAGAGAAAAATGTGCTGTGAATTCGAGATGACAGATTTAGGACTTATGTCCTATTATATTGGGATAGAAGTGAAGCAGACGAAGGAAGGCATTTTCATCGTAAAAGAAAATTATGCAAAAGAAGTTCTATAGAAATTCAACATGAGTATTTGTAATCCAGTTAACACTCCAGTAGAATGTAACATCAAACTTTCTAGAGATAATGATGGTGCAAAGGTGGATCCAACCTTGTTTCGAAGCTTAGTTGGAAGCTTTAGATATTTAACTTGTACAAGGCCGAATATATTATTTGGAGTAAGACTGATTAGTCGTTATATGGAGGCTCCAACGACAACACATTTGAAAGTTGCGAAGAGAATTTTACGTTACATCAAAGGTACTCTTGATTTCGGGTTACATTATTATGCCTCTAATGTTTTCAGACTTAGAGGTTTCAGTGATAGTGATTGGGGTGGCGACATTGATGATCGAAAGAGTACCAGTGGATTTGTATTTTACATGGGTAACACAGCTTTTACTTGGAGCTCAAAGAAGCAACCAATTGTTACTTTGTCAACTTGTGAAGCTGAGTATGTTGCTGTCAGTTCTTGTGTTACACAAGCAGTTTGGCTAAGGAATTTGTTGAATGAGCTTCATTTTGCACAAAGGGAGCCTACTGAAGTAAATGTGGATAACAAATCAGCCATTGCATTAGCAAAGAATCCGTTGTTTCATGAACGTAGCAAGCATATAGATACTAAATATCACTTTGTGCATGAATGCATTGCAAACAAGGTAGTGAAGATTAATTTTGTGAAGTCTCAAGACCAAATTGGAGATATTCTCACCAAAGCTCTCAAGTTCAATACTTTCAAGACATTAAGAAACTTGCTTGGAGTATGCAAAATTCATGTTTAAGGGGGGGGGGGGGGGGAGAAAAAAAAACATGCATTTAACCTATTTAATTTAGTTTCATGAATTTAGAAATTTGAAATACATGTATTATTATTTAATATGCACCTAGTTAATTCTGGTTCATGTATGCATGTATTATTAATTAATGTGTACCTAGTAAATAGTGATGCATGTAGTAGAATTAAATTGAGGGGATGAACTTATGTGATAGGAAATCCTATAATTACCTATGTAATCTTGTGTTGAAGGCAAGTTCACAATTGAATAGAAAATCATTTTCTCCTCCTAAGTCTACTTCTATTTCCTATAAACTTAACATTGTATCTTGTAATCCTGTACTTGAGCTTTCAATAACACAAAACAAAAATAAAATACGATGCCCAATCTCTTAACTCTTGTGGTTCAACCACATACCAAATTTAAGCAGAAACTTTATAGTTATTTAGCTTAACTACTGGTCATTTTAACTTATAAACAAGAGTAAATGCTACGATAATCTTAGAAATAACTGAAATTGAAAATCGGAGCCTTGAACAACAAAAGGGAATATTTTCCTGAATTACCAGAGCCTTGAACAACAAAATCGAAGCCTTGAACAACTAAAGGAAATGCTTCGAAAATCTTAGTGCGGTACAAAGCCAGTGATATTAAAATATAAAAAGGAAACATTTCTCTGAATTACCTCCATTTGTTGTCTCAATGTCAACGGGTTCACATGGATTTGGGAAACTGTAAAGAAAATGTTGATTCTTGATTCGGTTGGTTAAACTCATTAGTTGGATCAGTTAGTGAGTTAGAAAAATCAGTTAGGAGCCTTTGGTTCTAACAGATTTTCTGGTAGTTGTTTTAGCTGAATCATACATACATATTCTTGTAAATCTCTACATTCCTTTGCCTATAAATAGGATAGAGGGCTAATATGTGAAAGGGTGTGAGCAAGAGAATGTGGGGAACACATTCTGTAGTAAGAGAAAGTGAGATTGAGAGAGAAAATTCTCTGCAACAAGTCTCTGTAACTTTCTGTGATTTTCTTACTGGTGAGGCCTGATAAGTGGTGGTGAGTGGTGTTGTTTTGTGTAAAACAATTACTATGTAATATTCCTCTTGAATGACAGATTGACTGGGGGTTAAATCCCTGCAAGTTGGTTGATGAAAATTGTTCCAGAAAACAAGCAATTCTTGTGTCCATTAATCTGATTCTTTCCTGGTTTATGTTCTACCAAATCTGGGTTTTTATTTTTATTTTATTTTATTTTATTTTTTGTGCTGTCAATGCAAATCTGTGAATGATCATTATTCCTGGGACATGGGAGATGGTAAAAATCCTAATAGAAACTTTGGTTTGGGAGATAAAAGATCTCATTCTTCTGGGATGAAGTTTTCATTGCACGCTTTCAATTTAAATTGCTTGTTTGGGGTTTGGTATTAGTAACTTGGCAATTCATTTTTGAGATGGACCAATTTAACGGCCACATGTGCAAACTTTCATACAAGTAGGTGATTGAGCTAAACGGAAGTTTCCTGGTGAGTGATTGACTGCAACTTTTCAAAGTTCAATGAGTAATGTGATGCAAATTAAAGTTCAGTGAGTGAAACGTGACATTAAGCAAAGTTTAGTGTGTGTTCAAACAATTAACTCTAATGTTTAGATTGTTTAAAAACTTTGCAAATCGGAACAGTGTAAGTTAAAATAGACTAGACACTCTTGTCAAGTTATGAGAATGATTAGATAATTTATGATACGTGTAAAAATAGAAGATGAAGAATTAGATAGAATTTTTAAAGAGATGGTCATCATATATTTATCAAAATTTTCCAAATGTTGACATTATTTTAGCAATGAAAAAAATGAAGAATACATTTCACTCTCTATTTAAAAGTGACCTCACATCTGATTATTTCCTAATACCAACTTTGAAGCTTCTATTCATGTTCTTAATTTTTAGTTTATTGTCAAATTATTTTACATTTGTACATAGTATTCATACGCATTATAAAATGTTGATGTTTGTACTTTCTAAATCTTTCTCTTGTCTCCACCATTATGTCTATTTAAATTTTTCTATTTTTGGTATTAAAATTTTTATTTCATTGGATTGGGTTGAATTGAGTTTTAATTCATAACCCGAGACCCAATCCAATCTGGCCTCAAATTTGATTTTCCAACCCAACCCAATTGAATTTAAAAACCAACCCAAAATGGTTGGATTGGGTTGGGTTTACCGATTTGGACGGTTTTGGTTGGTTTTTGCCTCGCCTTAGAAAAAAAAGTGAAATGGATATAGTTTGAATATGTTTTAATAAATTTTAGGGTAATAAAAACATAAATGGGTAAAATTGGAATTACAAATTTGTTTTTAAGTGAAAATAAGAAATTATGCCTATATTATTTTGGACCTAAAGGAAAAAATGTACTTGAATTTGTTCCTACAAAAAAGGCAGTTGAGTGCAAGCATCAGCTTGCATTGAACGTCGAGTCCAACCCAATCCCTTTTTTTTAGTATTGGGCTTTCTAGTTGACCCAGCCCGAGACAAAAATTTGAAATCAAAGAGAAAAACTAAAACCCATTATGACCCAGCCCAATTTTTCCATATCCAAACCCAATATTTCATCTCCTTCCACGCTTGTCGGCTCTCTACAACTCTTTACGAGGGTCAGATCCAGCACCTGGCGAGCCGGCGTGGTTGTCCATGCTGGATCTCGTGGAGAAAAATGGTTAATGAAAATCAACGTGCAGGTCAGATGGACAGGCGTTGCTTCTTCATGCAATGTCAAACAGGTTCGATTCCCTTCCACATCACTTTACCCCTTTATTTTTAAAATGTAATAACGAAATATTAATTAATAATTATGCTGACCTTCAACAAAAGGGGATGTTGCTTATGTGGCAGAGGGCTCACTGTGTATGTGAATGATATGTGGTTCAATTTCATGTAATCCCATTATTGGTTCAAATTTTTAATACGATAAATAATACCTAAACAATTATATGTAATTAATTTTCATTTTCGAAGTAATTTCTTTAAAAAATTTACTGACTCAAATTATTACTTCATAATATATATACTTTTATTGTTAGGTTTTATCAATTTATGTTATAAAATTCAAATTTGGACAACTTAATTATTGCTTTTTATTATTTTAAGAGTTCGAAAACACTTTGCTTTTTGAGATTAAAAATTATTCATCATTTTGAAAATTTTGCATAACATTCGAGAAGCTCAGAGCTTGTCTTTACCGTTTTATCATAATTTACGTATAAACTCTATCTTATCTCACTTAAGTTTGAATTTCTTTTTTGAAACTTGATCATTCATATATTATGGGAAAAGGTATTTTTTTCTCATTATTTTAGGTTGTATTAGATTATATTTTTAGTTGGATACGACTTTTATGTTTTAGTGTATTTATACATTGATTGAAATCTTTTTAATATTATTTAATTAAGTATTAATAAACAATTTTACTATTGCGATCATGAGTTAACGGCCGTCCTAGCTGATTTGATATCCTGGATCCGCCACTGTGACTCTACCTACTCGCCTTTCTTTTGGTACCAGCACTTAGGTCTCAAGGTCAGGCCACCATTGGAAGAAGGTGTAAGTGCTGATTTTTAAAGGTGTGTTAGACTTTTAAAAATAATTTAGTACCAAGCCACATACACAAGAGTATTTATGTGATTTGGAGTTACTTCTTCCCCCCTGCCCCCACCCCCCTCCCCACACAAAAATAAAAATAAAAAATCATTAGTAGAATTTATATATAAACAAGTAAATCTAAGTTTCGTTTGTGATAATTTAGAGATGAAATTGATAGTAAAATTATCTTCTTGATATATATTTAGAATAACGTGGATATTAAATTAGCATAACAAAATCATTACTTGGTAGCCATATGGAAAATCCCGAATTCTTCATTTCCCACATAACGTTAATTTGTAAAGTCACATCAATTTCTATGTTTCTTAATTTGTTCAAACAAACTTTATTCAAAAAACATTTGTTAGGGTATTCATAGAACCTTTACCTACATGCTTTGATGTAATATAATGTTGGATCAGTGGTAGAACATTTTAAATGGTATATAGCCTTACTAGGAAAGGGAAAGGTTCTTTCCAGGAAAAGTTCTTTCCAGGAAAAGTTCTACGAGCCCATGATCACTTCTTGATAAAGTTAAAATCTAGATATTCAACAATTATGTAAATCAACATATTAAGTTAAAAACCATCAAGAAAAAACTAATATCAAGTAACACCTTTTCTTCAAGAATATGAGAAGTATTTGGTGGTGAATTGTAATACTTTGTGCGTGTAATTTCACATTTGAAATTTGTAGCTCAATAATGATTCAATACCAACTTACGCCATCAATTCTGAACAGGGGTGGAAGCAAAAATTTTTGGTTAGGAGGCACAATCAAACCCTATACAAATCGAATACTTTGTTCTATATTTTTGAATGATTAATACTCAATTCGAAAAAATGCAGATTTATATTTAAAAAATATTCCTTTATTAATATTTTGTTCATCATTTTCGTCCATTTGATTTCGAATAGTCATTTTAATAATATTTTGCTCATCACAAAAAAATGTATATCTATGTTTAATAACTTTATAGTGTATTTAATACAAACAATCTATTTAAGTAATCAAAAAGAAACATATAATCAATATTCAATCAAAAAAATACAATTCGTTAAATATAAGTTAAATTAGATATAATCAGTTCAGACACATTTCATGTGCATAGATAGGATAGGAGAAAATGAAATTTTAGGTTTTAATTAATTGAAAATTTGATTGGAAAGTGAAAATTTGAAATAGATGTGATAATTTGTAGAAAAAATTATAGAAAAATTTTAAAAAATTAGAAGGGTTAAGATTTTAGTAAAAGCCGTGAAGGAGAGCTTTAAGATAGAGTAAGAGAAAAAAATTAAAATTTATGGTGATATTGCCCCCGTTTGGTGAAGGTTAAAATCAGATTTTTAGTATATTTTAATAAAAATTAAAAAGTTACGATTCTATGAAGTATGTTATTAAAATTAATCGTTAACTTTGATTTATATTAAATTTTAGATATTAAAATTTAGATTTTAATTGATACCAAACACGATTAATTCATAAAAAATAAAATCTCAAAAGTTGGGGGTCACGTGACCCCCATGGTTTCAAATCTCTTTAATAGACTCGAAATGTGATGTAAGCCGATAATAGATGTTAGCTATACGCTAATCACCCCCACAAAAGAGGACTGTAATATGTTACTAACCACATGCGAGACACAAAAAAATCTGAAGAAAAATATATTTTCTCAAAATAACGTTTGCTTGCTCAAATCAAATGAGTCATAAACTGAACTTATTACGTAGTTTTGGCCGAAATCCACTTCAAACCGTCAAAATTCAATTGCTTTCTGATAAGAAAAACATTGAAAAAGTATATGAGTTTGGGTTGACAGTTTCAAAATGGTTATACTTTCCTGTGCATAGAAAAAACCTAAGATTCTTGTTTACAACTGACATCGAGAGTCAGTCTTACATTAAAGAAATTAGGATACCATAATCTCTGTTCGGATTTGATCTAAGTGTAAGTTTAGAGGACAGAATAATAGCTCCAACCAATTAAAAATTAATCCCAAGAAAAATCACTGAAAATGAATTATCATGAATTGCAATTAGCACTTCTAAAAGTATGTCAGACATCTCTTCTAAAGCCGCCCTCGACTTTGCATAACTATGTTTAGATTTAGGTTTTACACTTCTTATTTGATTTAGCCATTTAGGATTAATGTGCGACTCGGATTTCATATTCATGTTTGATTCGGCCGTTAATTGTTTTTCATCTTTCCTTAATTGTTTATTTGGATTGGTCATTACATATCTTTAGGTACTGTGATGCCGTGGTGTATGGAATTTTATTTGGTTTGCAGCATTGAGGTACTCCTAAGTACAGTTATAGGATTGTTTAATTGGCACGTGGTTATTTTAGTGTGAAGCGCAAATGAAATGATCCTTTCAAAGAAAAAAGGCTCATTAAAAATATTGACGGGAAAATATCGAATAAAGTGGATTTTGATGTTGTATAACTTTCCACCCTTCTTGAATTAAGGGACCATTTGGAGTAAAAATTTCTAGACGATTCAATCATTCTCGGTTTAAAGAGTTTGCTAGTTGCTTAGAGTATAATATAGAAAAATACGTTGCTTAGTGTTTACATTGTTATCTTTTCAAAACAAGTAATGGAAAATGAGGATGTGACTCTTTTGTTGGAAGGTTTCACGTAGTGGAAAGATTAAAAAAAAAGGTTTAATACTCATTTTGGAGTTCATGATAGTGCACATAATCAAGCTTGCAAGAAGTGTGAAGCTTTAATAAATCAAGAGCAAGTATCGACTCCAAATAATGAGAGACGACGAGTGTGATTCTTTTTTGGAAGAAGCATGTTCTTGTTGTAAGCAGCATTATATTAATGTTTGCAGCATCGATGATATATTTGTACGTCGTGCACTTTGTGGTCCTTCACAGTGTAATCCTCCAAAAATTAGAAGTATAGATTTATTCTACTCTATCATGGATTTACAAATTCAAGAGTTGAATAGTCGTTTTCAGATGTAAAAACAAAGTTATTCTTTATGTAGCTTGCTTATGTCCACAAACTTCATTTTCTTCTTTTCACAATTAAAGTTTGATTCAACTTGTTGAGTTTCCTTCAGAAGATTTTTTTTTTTTTTTAATAGTAGATCTCATCATACTTGATGATCAACTTGAGATTTATATTTTTGACACGCAATCTAATAAATAGTTTGAATGGTTAATGACTTTATTGATTTTGTAGAGACGTTAGTTATGACAAAGAAAAGTAAAATATATTCATTTATTTACAAGCTTTAACTTTAGCGTTAATTCTACTCGTTGCTTTCTGCAATGTGCATTGTAATAAATACGTAATTGGATGGACGACCAGTAGATGAATGTAGCATAATTGTTTAGGTAGATAAATATATATATTGAAGATTGATAATGAAGCCATTGTACAACGACATTAAAGTATGTGAACTCGCAAAGAATAAGTGTAATTTACAAACTATATCATTTTTAGTGTTGTCTTAATATTATTTTATATTTTTACCATCATTAAATCAATGATTGAAAATTCAATAAATTCCACCTACACTGAATAATATTTCTGACTTTGCCTCTCAACGCCTTTAACTTGCTTTAGCAAGGGTTCATAAGATAGTTCCCTAAACTCACCACCAATTCAATATCTTGGCTGCTAACTTCCTAATTTTGCCTTCATTTTGAGCACCACTTTTTTAGAATATATTTTTGTAAAAAATGATTTTTTAAAGAATATGTGGTTTAAAAGTAAAAATATTTTTAATTTATGTCGACAATTATAAGTTTGAGCTCTACCTTTCTACTGGTTTCTCCATTATATCCTGACAAATAGATGTTCAACATACTCTCAAGCACTATGGTGAGGGAATGAATTTATTTTATGGACACTGTGTAATACACGTCTCATTTTGCAAATATATTCTCCCTTTAGCAATTTATATTTTCCTGTTGTTCTTAACTTCTTGTTTTGATCTTTTTGTAATTAATAAAATATATAATTATATTTTGTATTTTTCACTAACAGTAAGCCAAAAAAAGTCTAAACTTTTGGGGAAAAAAATTTCTTCACAAATTGGCCTCAGATTTTCTTTTATTTTTTACTTCATAAAACTAGAAAAAGATGTTCATAAAATCGTTTTCTTATTTCCCACCTAAAATAAATATGCTCTTGGCAATTAGTAATGAGAAGGTTATTATTTTCATCGGAAATTCCACAGATAAAATTAAAATTTCCATTGAAAAACTGTATTAAAATTTTTTTTTCTTCAACAGAGAAAAAAAAAATGGTTGTCGACAATAACCATTGTTTTTAGTGTGCAGTTCCATGTGATCCCACCAAAAATATCTATAAGAGATTTTGAATAAGTCCGTTTTTGATTTATTGAAAATTTTCCATACTTTTTATGTAAGTATTATGCCCTAGGTCCAATCGACTTTGGACATAAATACTTTTATATATAATTAATGCAATTAAATGGCAGATCTATTATTTAATTAATAGACAATTAAATAAATAATAAAGTCCGTAGATTCAAATATTTGTAATTTGTTAATCACAAGGAGTTGTGATTGTGAGATACAAATTACATCTGATTGAATCTTAAATCATCCGTGGTCGTAAGTAATAACGAGATACGGATATCGTTATTACGGATAGACCATCACGTGTGGCATTTCTTACTTGTGAAGGTAAGTAGCTGATCTCACAAGTTAAAGTGTGGTGACACTTAAATGAACACGTGGATGTTTGTTATAGAACAAAACATTGGAGACCCGTCGAGAGATTCCACATGGATAACTATCTGAGTGTCGGTGGTTAATCTCTAACGTTCGGTAGTGAAATTGGTCCTTTGACTTGAGGTCGTCATGGTACCTTATATGAGGACAGTCATACTTTGGGATTTATATTGACTTAATAGTGGAGTGAAAGATATGATCGATGATCGAGATTGACACAACTCCGTATCTCGTAATTGATCGGATCATATTGACGAAGGGATTATAGTTTCACGGTAACGAACGAATTTGGTTTTGTCATACCACGTGACATTTCCCGTCTCATGTATTGCCCTGACACATTGCTAAATGTCAATCAGGGACGGCTAGTGTAAATTGACGATAAATTAAAAGGGTGTTTTAATTTATCAATTTTGATTAGATCAAAATAATATTTCACGTCGTTAGGTATCGTAGTCGGGAACCTAATGGGTCGCACACAAAAGAGAATTAAAAGATTGTAAATTGCCAATTGGTTAATTTAACAATCGTTGGATAAATTAATTAATTGGATTTGTTATTTATATTTTCGAATTAATTAATTTGATTAATTAATTCACGGACCGGGTTTAATTAATTGGATTAATTAATTATTGGACCGGACCGGGCCGAAACTATTTGGGTTTATATAAATACATAACTAGGGTTTGAGGTCCATAAGATTTTCGTTATTCTTGTTGGCACAAGAGAAAACCCTAGAGGCTGCAATCATATTCTCTGTGTGGATCACCGTTGGAGGCTGGACAATTGGACAGCTGTGGTGGCA
>NC_036243.1:11908427-11919783 GCF_002742605.1 Olea europaea var. sylvestris | reverse complement strand
TTTGTTATAGAACAAAACATTGGAGACCCGTCGAGAGATTCCACATGGATAACTATCTGAGTGTCAGTGGTTAATCTCTAACGTTCGGTAGTGAAATTGGTCCTTTGACTTGAGGTCGTCATGGTACCTTATATGAGGACAGTCATACTTTGACGGTGTTGGATGTTGCTCTGAAAAGGGCCGCTAATACGACATCGTTCGAGTACGTCAAGAATCGTATGAAGGTTGTGATTGATCAATAAAGGATTCGTCACTCTTAGATAGTAGGAGATTATGATCTGCGTTTCATTCAATTAAGTCGATGATGAAATCCTTGACCAAGGTGTACTCATAAGTCGAAAATGAGTTTTTTGATTTATATTGACTTAATAGTGGAGTGAAAGATATGATCGATGATCGAGATTGACACAATTTCATATCTCGTAATTGATCGGATAATATTGACGAAGGGATTATAGTTTCACGGTAAACGAACTAATTTGGTTTTGTCATACCATATGACATTCTCCGTCACATGTATTGCCCTGACACATTGTTAGATGTCAATTTGGGACGGCGAGTGTGAATTGGTGATAAATTAAAATGGTGTTTTAATTTATCACCAATTCACGTTCGCCATCTCAGATTGTCATCTAGCAATGTGTCAGGGCAATACATGTGACGAGAAATGTCACGTGGTATGACAAAATCAAACTTGTTCGTTTACCGTGAAACTATAATCCTTTAAGGGGTGTTTTAATTTATTAATTTTGATTAGATCAAAATAATATTTCACGTCGTTAGACATCGTGGTCGGGAACCTAATGGGTCACACACAAAAGAGAATTGGAAGATTGCAAATTGCCAATTGATTAATTTAACAATCGTTGGATAAATTAATTAATTGGATTTGTTATTTATATTTTCGAATTAATTAATTTGGTTAATTAATTCACGGACCGGGTTTAATTAATTGGATTAATTAATTATTGGACCGGACCGGGCCGAACCTATTTGGGTTTATATAAATACATAACTAGGGTTTGAGGTCCATAAGGTTTTCGTTATTCTTGCTGGCACAAGAGAAAACCCTAGAGGTTGCAATCATATTCTCTGTGTGGATCACCGTTGAAGGCTGGACAATTGGTTAGCTGTGTTGGCAAATCAAGGTTGATGGAACGAAAAGAAAAGCAAAAGGATTGCATATCTGAAAAGGTACAATCTTATCACAATTTCTATCTAAACACAAAGGCGATTCTTGGTGGGAATCGAAAATTATTTTAAATTCCGCTGTGCATGTATAAGTAGATTCCCAACATTTTACAAGAAAAAATATAAGTCATTTGTATAGGTCTGGCTTTTAAATCGTTGATTTTTTCTTATATTCTACACCAGGAAAATTAAGTCATTTTTATTGAACAAATTATACTATTCCTCTCGTCAAAAATAGTGTCCTATATTTAACGTTTCAGAATTAAGATTTTAGTCCTTATATTTGCATGTGTTGTTGAATATTAGATACGCATTTCATAGCAATTTACAAGTACGTGACTATTTTAAGCGTGTTTATACTTATCTATACTCGTGTATTGACGAATTAGTTTAATTTAAGATCACAATCACGATTAATCCTTATATATAAATAAATAAATTTTCAAAGTCTTATTGTATAAGTTTATTCAACGTATCATATATCATAAACATCTTTAAATTTTATTATATATTTATATTTAAATAAGTATAAAAACAAATGTAGTATATGCGCAAGTATAATACAAACAAATTCATTGAATTCATACCTAACATTTTAACATTTTAAAATGTTTATTGATAACCTGTTTTGTTCACACACATTTATTTATGTGAATATTCAAGGTGAACTTCTAGAACATGAGACGAAGACAGGTATGACAAATTCAAAAACCCTCAACTCTTAAGAAGATTATGTCGTTTAATAAGTCAATCACTCTTATTTAATTACAGAAAAAAGTCATAAGCACAAGAAAAATTTAGCAAAACTTGTGCTGATATTGACATGGCAAAATGTAAGTGGACTGTTTTTCTTTTTATTTTCCCATCTTCCAATAATGTCGCGACATGTGTTTTCTGTAAGGTTTTTTGTCAAAAAATTCTGTACTAGCAGCATGATGGTAGGTGGTAATTAGTTGCATTTGATAAATTGTATTACTCATGAGTAAAGCTCACCACGATTAGCCGAATAACTGTTTATTGAATAAGGATTTATGTTTGCTAATTTCTTTTGAATCTATTTATGGTTTTCTCATAGATAAATTCCATTCTAAAATGCTTATTAATATATTTTCAACCGACATGTTTAAGATGTTTATAATTATCCATGGCATTTGATTCACGGATAAATTGACTCGAAATGAATTTATATGACTAATGTCATCAACAAATTATAATTTTTTGGACAACAAAATATAAATTCATTCATCATCAAATTGGCTAAATCTTCAAAGAAGGAAAAACAGAAATACAACTTGTCCATGAAAATCGAAAAACCTTTCTATCATAGCATGAAATGTATCAATTATTCTTGTTTCACGGAATAAACTGACATTCTATCACAATTTAAGTCTTGTAGTAGAGTGTAACGTGATTTTTATCGTAAATGTACGATATCGATTAGTAAGTAGTAAATGGATTTAAGAGTTCGCATTATCATTTCTACAATGACTTTTTAATTATTCCTAACTTCTGTTGGAGTAAAAACAATTAGAAGTCATTTTAATTATTATCCTAAATATTATAATAACAAAATTATAAAAAAAATGAGCAAGTATCAATTATTCGTTACAAGCTCAAAGATGAATATAATAATGACCAATTACTTCAAAGACAATAAATAATTGAAATAAAATCAACACATGAAAAAATTAATTCAAGAGTCTTGAAAATTGAAATTATGAGTTCATAACTAGGTTACGTCATTCCTTCTAACTTTAGATTTAATGACACATATTGGAAGAAGGAAAATGCAATAAAGGATTGTAGTACGTTATTCGATTGTGAAGGAAAAATGAGAAAAAGATGATAATCTTGCACAAAGAATCTCATTCTTCGATGTCCATCCTCGAAAACCCCGTTTCTCGATTTTCTCTCTAATTTTAGGTTTTGGAATACTTTTCTTCCCTATAATTTGACCTTGTGTGCCTCGAAAGGGAGTCAAAATGGATGAAGGAAAGTGAAAAAAACAGCATTACAGTCCGAACCAAAGCGATCGCAGTTTGCTTGCCACAGCTAGACCGTGACAGGAGGGGAAGATTCAGCCCATGGTCAAACTGCAGACAACTCCAAATTTTCTGAATTATTTTATTTTGGCCCTAAATTTTTTTTTTGTTCGGTTTTGTCCCCTTATTTATTATTATTGTTTTTTAATTCTTCGATTCGATCTAGCAATTCCAAAAGTATTCCTATTGTTCCCCGAAACTTCATAATCATCCAACATTGGTCCTTCACAAGTTCCAAAATGTGTAAGTTAGTCTCCTAACTTTAAAACTTTGAATTGCATCTCAAAACTTGTGACTTTCTTCCAATTGCTCTCTTAATCCTTGTCAATTGAAAGCAATCTTATTTGTTTTCAATTGCATTGAACTAACTATAATTAGGCTCCAAATCTTCCTTCTCAGGCTAATTACATCAAAGTCCATAATTTATCCACAATTATCATATTATGCTAAATTAGGTAGAAATTCGCTTAATTAGTAATTATTTGTCAAGTTTAATAGCACATATAAATATGTAAAACACACTTATCTTAGATATCCAACATTATGGTTACATTTGGAGCCTAGCTGAAGTTTGTCCATAGGCCGTGCACCACTTGAACTAAATCAATAAGCACTTATGTTATTGTTAAACCAGCCTATCGAGCAAATAAGAGTTACTTTTTTACCATTATAGCCTCTACATATTCGACAGATAGTTGTCTTGTGTTTCTTCGGGCATAAACACAACCAAGACAACTTCCGGAGTACCCTAAGCACTTGCTCTCTCTACTCCTGTAGTGATTATTTAGGCCAATCCATGCACATGTGTCCCTTCAATCTAGCAAGGTAGGTTAAATCAAATATCCACAAAGATTTGTTTTGGATAACAAAAAAATAAAATAAAATCTATAAAGATCCAAGCTTACATGCACAAGTCAACTATATTTTAGTAATTTTTTTTTTTTGTAGATATTGAAGTTTGACATTTTATGCCTAGTTTATGAGTAAAAAAATTATTAAGTTGTTTTCATAAAATGCAAGAAAGATTCATTAAGTTGCCTTGTCGACTTTTTCTTGTATCAGCTACTCATCACATCTACGATTATTTAATAATAAAATTTTATTTTAAATTTTAAATCTTGCAAAAGGGTGCACGTAAAAATTGTTAAAATACTTATTAATTGGATGTGTGGATATAAATATAAAAGTTTTTCAGATTGTAAATGTTGGCGCCAATAGAGTTGGACCAATTTAGGTAAGCTAATCAGTGGACGGGTTGGAGAAATGAAAGACGCACATTTGACTAAAGTATAAAATAAGTTACGCACTTAGTATATACATAATTTTTTGTACATTAAAATATTTATACACTCACATGGGGTGAGGTTTACTCGAATATTTTTATTCTAGTGAGATATTCGAGCGAGCCTCACCCCATGTGAGTGTAGGATATCTTGATGTACAAAAAATTATGTACACCAATCAAATCTCTATCCTTTAACACGATTTCTTTGAATAAATCCTTGAGAAAAAGATCGATAAAAAATAATCATGCACAGAAAGTATCTTCGAACAACGAGGATTCTTAGTCATCTATGTTTGTAAGAATGGAGAGAATTTCTAGAGCTATGAAACGGCAAATACGAGCCCCAGTTTGATCCCATTTTAAAACTCAATTTTTTATATTTTTTTATTATTATTTTTTGTCTAAAAATTATTTTCAACCACACATTCAATGAGACGTACAACTTTTCAACTACACATTTCATCAAATTTATTAAAATATAATAAAAATCTAATTTTTATTCAAACCAAATAGAAACATAAATTAATTTTCCTCTATTCTTTTAATCGCTTTTAATAAAACTTTCTCGAAAAAGTATTTTAATATTTTTTCAGTAACGTTAGTAGATGCCACGGGAATCACTCACGTCACTCTTCTGCAATTCATATTCAATATTTAGTATAGATGTTAGCAATAGTGTCGGCATATGTTTGGCTGAGCTGATGAATCACAATTAACCGATGACAAAAATACTTTATTTTGAAGTCCCGACACAAATACTTAACCACTAAAGTGTAGGTTACTTTCAAAAGTAAATAATGACTTAATCTTTATTTCTAATTCGACCACAACGAGGTTCATCATGAAATAAAAGAATAAGTTCTTGAATTTTTTATCTTTTTATAAGTGCGATAATCATGTCACGAAAAATTTCAAATTGTAACAATAATAAACGACGAAAGAAACATCTACTCAGACATTAAATGCGCACACGCATGTAAACAAATTTTAAATGAAAGGTTGCATACATAAATTGATTTCATAGTCTCATTGATGTCCAACTCTTAACATTTACGCTTATTAATGATGTTAGAAATCGAATTTCTTTGAATTATAATGAGAATGGTCCTATTATAGGTCACAAGTGATTACAAATGAAAAAAATATTTATTAATTTGATCCTTTCGGAGCAGAAATGGAAGAAGAAAAGGAAGTCACAAACGTTTTGCTAATAAAAACAGAAAAAAGAGATATCGACGTAATTATGATAATTTAGCCCTTATTTGAGCCACATTATTTGAATGAAAATGTATTTTTGAATAGTGTATTGATAGAGAATGTGTGGTTAAGAAATAAGAAAATATTTTGTATTTGTGTGTAATATTATTTTATTGAAAAATGTGTGGTTGAGATAATGTCAAAACACTGTTGAAGAATGCATTTTAAAAAAAAAAAAAAATGTGGCTCAAACAGAATAATATTATTACTTCGACATAGTCATGATAATTTAATAATATTATTACTTACTTCAATTTAAAATTCTTAGTTATTATTTATGATTATTTAATTATGAGTTATTTTTCCTTAATTTTTAATTTTAGGATTCTCCTTTTCATTTTATCACATTAGGACCACACCTTACGTCATATAATTTTTGTAAGTAAGCCCACTAGGCTTAGCCAAACCATTGTTTATTGGAAGAAGAAATTAAGTTCTGACTTTTTTTAAGTGTAATAATTATGTCATCAAACTTTAACAATATGTGAATGGTATCCAGGATTCCCTTCATGAAAAATATCTATTTAGATGTTAAATGTTCAAACGATTTGTAACTGATTTTAGTCTCATTGATGTTCAATTCCGAAGATATTTATGCTTTTAATTATGTTAGACATCGAAATCTTAGAATGGCCCTTTTCTAAGTCGTAAGTGATTATAAATGAAAACAATTTATATTAATTTGATCTTTTCAGAGCATGAAATGGAAGAACAAAAGGAGTTCACAAAAATTTCGCAGATAGAATCAGGAAAAAAGGATATCGAAATAGTTGTCATTAATTAATAATATTATATTATTATTACTTCAATTCAAAATTCTTATTTACTTCTATTTGGATGAATCATATCTATGAAATTTAGTCATAAGTTATTACTTATATCCTTATTTCTTCTTCCTCTTCTTTTTTTGGTAAGGAGAACTTATCATAAATCCACCGATATGTGGCACGGCTTCAATTATTGCTTATGAATACAAATTTAGCAATTCAAAGGAGACATGGACAAAAAAAATCGAAAAATTGATTAAACCAGTCAAATTGAATTGACCTGGGTCGATTTGATATAGGTAATTTGTTTGGTTTGTTTTTATTTAAAACAAAATTATGGTAGATTGGTTCAGTCATGATTTGAAGCCTCAAACTATTGATTAACCGAACCAACTCAATCCATTATGTTAATTTTTTTAAGAAAAATAAAATTCAAAAGATAAGCTTTGATCTTATAACTATATTTTGATTCCCTTCAATCTATGATTTTGTCGATAAGTACTAGCACTGAAATTTTTTTTTTACCATCTCATTATTTATACTTAGCCCTTTTTCCTACTACAGTTAGACTAGATAATGTATAAAACGCAACAAATTTCTTAAGTTTTCTATTAATCCATTTCTATTAACCTGATTTTATTTATTAGTCAACAATTATTGTAATATAAAGTTATTAGCTATTTTAGTTCTTGTAATCTAAGTGCGCTCAAAACTTTGACAATTTTTTTTTTTTTTTAAATTCAATTTGGACTAAAAGTCCAAATCTTTGGTTTGGTTTGATTCGGTTCAATTTGGTTTAAGAGTTATATTGTGTTTGTTTGTGTTGAAATTCACTCAAACCAGCTAATTTGATTTCGGGTTGGAGTCGAAATCGACCAAAATCAAACCGTGTCCAGGCCTAATTCAAAGTAAATAAACCTTGAACTTTTATGATGTAAGGAAATTATATCGTTTATTAGTCTCAATCACTTTATTATTATTATTATTATTATTAGAGTGGTTTTGATAATATAATTAATTATTGCATTATGAAATATTTTCCTTAATCGTTTATTGGTCTCGGGTTGGAGTCGAAATTGACCTAAACCACATCCGACGTCGTATAATTTTCGTAAATAAAAAGATAGTCAAGAGTTTTTTTTTTTGGTGTGTGTACGTGGCCATTCGATCCAGCGAGGTAGGTTAAAGATCTATTCACAAAAAACAAAAAAGGATTTAGTAAGTTTCCTTGTCGACCTCTCTTTGTTCAACCTTTGAGTTTCACAATTCTTGAGGTCAGCTTTCAGGCTTAATTATATAAAATTTGCAACTTCACTAGAATTTCCTTATTTAATTTATTAATTAATCTATCTATATCACCAGTCACGTTATTATTAATATATTCTGTTCATAACAGGCAAGCACCATTATACTAAAATATTTGTAACTATCAGGATCAAATTTTATCATACAAAACGTAGATACAAGAGTCCATAGTTGACCAAAAAATGGTAGCTTAGGTCTGATAATAAATATTTTGTTTCAATAATTAAAAACTTGCAAATGGGTGCACGTAAAAATTGTTAGAACACATTTTAATTTGCATGTATGGATATAAAATAAAAGTTGTTTGCATTTAATCAACGGCAAGATCCTCCAACAAGATTTCTTTAGATAAATCTTGAGGAAGAGACCATTAAAATGAAGTAAATCTTCCTAATTACCATTAATTCAGTCAGTAACTAATGCTTTAAGAGAGGAGCAAGTTTACGAGCTATTACCAGATATATAAATCTGCCATTACTAGTGTAGAAAGCATATTTTTTCTCGTCCATGTTTTTAACATTTTCAATAAAATCTTTCGAAAAAGTATTTTATCATAATTATTTTCACCAATTTTAATTATTTTTCTTAAATTAATCTCAACATGGCTTGGTTTTATTTCCCTACTTGTGGTCCAGTGCAAGTTCATTGACCGAAGCTACAGGCTAACTATTCCACCAAAACGAAAAGTATTTTCTATGCAACTTTGTGTATATATAAGTGGGCATGAAGGGTTTTAGATTCACCAACTCCTCATTTAGTAAACATACATTTTTTTTTCGATCATGGAACTCATCAAATCCTTTCTTCTCAAACCTTTCCACAATTTTATCCATAAAGATTTTCATGAAGTTGTAGCAAGAATGACCCTTATGGATAGATTTATCTTTCTCGTAAGTTTGCTCAACTTGTTTGTTTTTGCTTTCCTAAAGAGTACTAAAACACGATTTTTGGTGCTTTTAAATATACAAGTTTTAAAGACCTGTTTGTCAATGCTTGTCTTGAAATTAAAAACATGATTTAGGATTTTTGATCGTTGTTTTTACTCATATCTCTAGTATTACATGTAAATTTCTCGAAAGTAAGAGCAACAAAACTTAAGATTTTGGTGTTTGCTAATTGTCTGGTACTTAAAGCCAGGGGCAGAGTTAGGATCGTACGAGCCTTTGTAACTGTCCAAGCTCGCTCTGTCGAAATTTTTTTTCTCTATATTGGGCGGCTGTCTAGCTGCCACCCATGCTCGCCTGGATCCGTCTGTATTCACTTGAATTTCTGGATCCACCACTGGCCAAAAGAGTTTGATAATTTGGTCTTCCTTTTTCTCATCTTATGATTTCTAAATTTCAAAACTACGCAAAATTTGTTTGTCTATGCCTGCTTCACGATTAAAAGCAACCATACTTTAGGTGATATGTTTTATTAATGACGACAAAAAATATAGATGGCTCGGCGTGACCTCCAGCTAAAATTGCAAAATTATAATCTTTTCCATAGATATTCTGCATGTTCGTTAAGTTTTAGCATATTTAAGAATACTCGAGATTTCCCCATAGATTGCAAGATTATATTGTGATATTATAAAATTCTTGTTTTTGCATGCAGATTATTCACTTCATCGACAAGTTAGGTATATGGCACAGGTTACCTGTGTTCTTAGGTCTGATATACCTGTCCCTGCGTCGGCATCTCCACCAGGAGTACAACTTGTTCAACGTCGGAAAATCCCCAGTCGGAGTACGATATAATCCGGCTGATTTTCCTTTCAGAACAGCTGATGGAAAATTCAATGATCCCTTCAATGATGGTGCAGGCAGTGAGGATTCGTTCTTTGGCCGGAATGTCCTTCCTGTTGATCAAAAAAAGAAGGTGCTTTTTTATGTTAATTTTAGTTCATTTAACGAAGATAAATTTTAATACGTTAAGTTTCATTATTATACAAGGAATTAATAATGTAAATGTTTTCGAAATAATTGTTTTTAAACTCAAAATTATTTTGGAAAATTTTAAGAAATGGTATGAAATTTATACGAATTCTTGATTTATTATTTCATAAAATCCAAGAATTTGAAGAAACTCTAGGAACTTTTCAAATCGAAAAAAAAAATAAAAATAAATAAATATCTTATGGTTAATTAGAAAATTATAAAAACTGAAAAATTTCAGATTGATTTGAGAACTATGGATGAACCTGTTATTAATAAATGATTTTTCTGTGACTGACAGCATGAGTGAATGGCTTGACGAATTATAATATTTATTTGATTGTTGTACGTTACTTTTAATATTCAATTAATTTTAAGTAGCTTTCTTTAAATTAATATTAAACATTGGTTATTTTATTTCATTTTTAGTTGACCTATTTATCTATATTGAATCAAATAATCAATCTAATGTTTTCAAATTAACCAGTAATTCGTCTCTATGCATTTCCATAAGGATCGAGTAGTTTTAGACAAAACGGTGAATGTTTTCCATAATTTTTTTTTTTTTTTTTTTGCAGCTAATGAAACCAGACCCCGTAGTTGTGGCTACAAAGCTGCTGGCACGTAGAGAATACATTGACACAAGAAAGCAATTCAATGTAATTGCGGCTTCTTGGATACAATTTATGATTCATGACTGGATTGATCACTTAGAGAACACAGATCAACAGGTAACATGCAAAATCATTATTTAATTCAAACAAATCTTGATTCATTTCATTTGTTCTTGTTGATGTTTAATGATTAAATACTTACTTGTAGGTTGAACTGGTTGCACCCAAAGAAGTGGCCAGTCAATGTCCTCTCAAATCATTCAAGTTCTACAAGTCGAAGGAGGTCTCGACTGAGCACGGCTATTATGGTATCGGCACCGGCTATTTGAACCGCCGAACAGCTTGGTGGTAAGATTTTCTATTTTGGAAGGTCATAAATTCACAAGTCTAAGCATAAGGTTATGTCACGTCAAGAACGAATGGAGTTGGGACAACTTTTAGCTTACCCCAGACCTACCCAAGGCCCAATTAAATATTATAAAGTTTAAAAATGAAAATTTTAGGTAAATATAAATTTTTTTAATGGAATTTTTTTACGTATCAGTCTAGTATAATTTTTTTTTCTTTCTTTCGTTTTTTTTGAATCCCCTCTGCTCCGTCCCCAGGTTACTTGTAGAGATGGAGTCAGGAGGACAATAATTTATTTATTTTTTTGTACTAGATTGATTCATAAGTTTCCCTATAAAATTATAAATGGACACCTCCCTCGTTCTGTGGTCTTGAACGTTCATGACAACCTATATCACTACTTGAAAAATGTTATTTAACCTCTATTTGGTTTGGATAAAATTAAATTTTTAGTAGATTTTAATATAAGTTTATAAAATGTATGGATAAAAAGTTTGCAAAAATTATGAGTTCTAGAAAATATATAGTTAAAAATAAATTTATGGAACATAAGTTTCAAGAAATGAATGTCAAGGGGTTTTAGCTTCATGAGAATCATTCCCGTGTCTAGCAAAATTTTTACTACATA
>NC_036243.1:11877586-11903988 GCF_002742605.1 Olea europaea var. sylvestris | reverse complement strand
AAAATCAAAATTCAAGTATTTTAGAGAAACTTGTTAAATTAGAAAAAATACCATCTAAAGTAGATTTAACAAAAATAAAAAGATTCTTTTTAATTTTTATAAATCTAAAGAAATTGAAATAACATCTACGTCAAGTGTAGAAAAAGATTTAAAAGTTTTAACAAATATATTAGAAAATTTAAGTTTTAAAGAAACAGGAAAAGAGAAAGTAACTAGAAAATTACCTAAAAAATATAAATTTCTAAGATGAGTACAAATCCTTTCTTAGGAAGATCTAGAACAATAAATGAAATTAATAGAAATAATGAAGAAGTATCCACATCTAGAAGAAGTACTTCAAGTGTAGAAATATAATAGAAAGAGTTTTGAATAGATCAATACAATATAATCAAAATATAGAAGAAATCATAGACCCTTAACAAGATTATTTAAGATTTTAGACTAATGGATTAAGAATTCTTAACCCAGAAATATTATATAACAGAGGAATTTTTGAAACAAGAACATAATTTTTCAGACATAGTAGAGAAATATCAGTTCAGTGTATAAGAAATCAAGTAAGAAAATTAAATTTAATATCAGAAGATTCTAAAAAAGAATTAAAAAAGAAAAATTTTAGACTTATGCATTTAGGATTAATAGTCATAGGAATAAAATGATTAATGAGAAAAAATTTAGGATGTAAGATCTTAGTTACTATATATGATTAAAGAATTAATAATATAGATAAGAGTATGATTGCTAGCACAGAAGTTGATATGAATAATAATAATGAAATAATTTATTGTAATCCAGATTTTCTATTAACAATTAAAGATTTTTCAGAAAAGATTAAAATAGGAATTCAAACTAAAGGATATGAAGAGGTAGAAAGTGAAGACAATTTATTAATTAGTATAGGATTTTTAGGAAGATGTTCAAATAACTCCCAAACAAAATATAAAATTTACATAGATAAAGTAGTAAATTTAATGAGTAGTAAAGGAATTAATATGGTTAAACTCAAAGAATATTCATCAGAACAGTTAGCAGGATTAGAATGGGATATGGAGAAATTTTTAGAAAATCAAGAAACAATTATAGCACCACAGGAAGCATTAACCTATAAAGATATTCATGGAAGAACTAGTTTAATATTTTTAAATTATAATCAAGTACAAAAACAAAATAATTTTGAAGAAGAATCTAATCTAGAAGAAGAACAAGATGAATCATATCAAGATCAAGTACACATAGAATTAATGGATGAAGAATTTGATAAAATAATTTATCCAAAAGAATTAGGAATGAATTTAGATAAAAAAGAATTATTAGAACTTGAAGATCAAATGTATATTAATAAAATGATAAAAGAATCGGAATATTTATATTATAACCAAGAACAGAGTATAAGAATAGGAATTATAAAAAAAGATAATGATTCAGAAAATTCGGATTTAAGTTATACAAAAGAACTTATGGAAGATTCAAATACATATAGAACTTTTGGAGATACTCCTTTTGATAAAACAATTAAATATGAAGCAATGATTTATGGTGGAGGACTTCCCCCAAGATGAGCTTATCCTTTATATAATAACACAGAAGAAAAATATATAGCAAAAGGAAGTGAAAGACCCTTAGAAAAGAAAATAGAATTTCAATCAGACCATAAAGTACAAATTCAAATTTTAAATATTACAGCACATGATCCACAAACATGGAATAATGTAATAGATGTATGGAAGAATATTATAATAGACCATTATATTAGAAATTTTCAAGAAATGGAAGCTTTAAATATGTATGGATATTTAGAAACATTTTTAGGAGAAAGTGTAAAAATTATGTGGGAAGCATTTAAATTAGAAAAGAAAAAAGAATTTGAACAATTAGTTAATATAGGAAGTAATCCATATAATTTTGTTAATAAAATATAGATATTAATAACAGGTGCAGACCCAAATTCAGGACATATGATTATACAAAGAAAAGCTATGAGAGATTTAGAACAACTTAGTCATTATAAATGGACTAAAGGAAGATATGTTAAAATTTTTTTAAATGAATATCATTATTTAACTTCAATATTAGGAAATACATTTAATCAAGATATTGATAATAAATTATTTTATAAATTACCAGGACCATTAGGATTAGAAATTACAGACAAATGGCATAATTTAGTATCAGTAAAAGAAGAACCAGAAAAACAATGGAGTATAGGACAAAGAATATAACATGTAATAAGAGGCCTAGAAGATAAATGTGTAGAATTACAAATTCAAAAACAATTAAAGAAGACAGATTATAAATTTTGTAAAGATATTTTTCTCCACAAACTTATGGAGCTACTAGCTCTAGAAAAAATAAATATAGTAATAAAAAAAGAAAATATAAGAGACCTTTTAAGAAAATATATTTTCTAAGAAAATCTAATAAAAAAAATCATATTTAGATAAAAAAAGACATGTTAGAAAATTTAAACCAGAAAGAACCTATAAAAATAGATTTAGTTGTTATGTTTGTAATAATAATGAGCATTTATCTAAGACTTGTCAAAAAAGAATAAATAATTATGATAAAAAGAGCACATTAATAGAATGTACTAATGAAGATTTAATACAATTAGATGAATATATTTCAGATAAAAAATCTATTTATAGTATTATATCAATAGAGGATAAAAATTTAGAAGAAAATAAGGAATCTGATTATTAAATAATATATGAATTCTCAAATTTAAGAATACAAGAAGAATCAGAAGAAGAATTTAATTTAATGAATAATTTAATAATAGAATGTTTATATAATTGGCAAAAATATAAAGGAGTAGATAATATAGCTTGTTATTTATGTAATTGGTATCCAGTAAGAAAACTTAGAGTTAAATGTTTAGAATGTTATAAAGAAGCATGTATAAAGTGCTTAGAAGAAAAAACCTTATTGAAAAAGAAGAAATTAATACAGAAATTTTAAGAGAGAAAATTGAAATTTCAGAAATAAAAGTTCTTAGAAAAAGAATAGAAAGTCTAGAAGAAATGCAAAAATTAATAATAAATAAAATAGAAATAATAGAACATAATAATAAAGGTAAAACAATAGAAATAGAAGAACAAAGTTAAAATAAAGAATCTGTTCAGGTAATATGTAATCCAGAAAAACATAAAAGTATTAAGGTAAAATGTTACATAAGAATAGAATAATATGAAATAAAGTGTTTAGGATTAATAGACTCAGGATGTAGTAATTGTATAATTAATAAAAAATTAATACCAAAACAATACATAATACATTCAGAAAAACCAATAGAAGCACAACAAATGGATGGAGAATTATATACTTACACAGAATTATTATAATCAAATAGCAAAATTAGTTTTGAAACAAATTATGGTAAAAGTATAGAATATACTTTACCTAAAGAATCTGTATGGGTTAGACCTTTAAATATTAAAGATACCGATTTTATTATAGGATTAAGTTTTTTATTAAAAGACAATGGAAGTATTACAATTACTAAAGACTTCTTACATTTACAAAAACATACATTATTTACACTAACACAGACAAATTATTTCCTATCAGAGTGTTGGAAGTACTAGTAGCAATTGTAAGTGTGAAAAAAAAGAGAATGTCAATTACTAGAAGAAGATGAAATAGAAAAATAAGATAGTTTAGAAGAATTTGATTCTGATGATGAAATAGATTTTGGAATTATAGAATTAGTAGATAATGAAAAAATTTATGATATGTTAATAACAGAACAAGAAATAAAAAATTTAATATCTAGATTAGAAAAGATAGAAATAATAGGAGAAAATGTTTTAAAATATTGAGAAAAAGATAAAATATTATGTGAATTAAAAATTAAAAACCCAGAATATATCATTAAAACTAAGAATATAGAAGCCACAAATTTAGACTTAGAAAATTTTAAAATACATATAAAAGAACTTTTAGAATTAGGAGTGATTAGGAAATCAGAAAGTCCTCATAGATCAGCAGCCTTTATTGTTAGAAAACATTCAGAAATTGTTAGGGGAAAAAGTAGAATGATAATTAATTATAAAAGATTTAATGATAATACTATAGATGATACTTACAATATACCAAACAAAACAGTTTTAATAAATAAAATACAAGACTGTAAAATTTTTTAGTAAATTTGATTTAAAATCAGGATTTTGGCAAGTAAAAATGCACCCATAAAGTATTAAATATACAGCTTTTACTTGTCCAGAAGGACATTTTGAATGGCTTGTAATGCCATTTAGAATTAAAAATGCACCTAGTATTTTTCAAAGAAAAATGAAAAATATTTTTAATAAACATAGTAAGCTTGTAATAGTATATATAGATGATATTTTAGTATTCAGCAAAAATAGAAGAGAACACAGAGGACATTTACAAATAGTTTTTTCAGAATTTATTAAACACGGTCTAATAATTAGTAAAAAGAAAATGATTTTATTTAAAGAATTTATAAATTTTTTAAGAGTTAATATAGGAGAATGAAAAATTAAGTTACAACCTCATATAACTCAGAAAGTTTTAGAATTTTTAGATAAACTTGAAGATTTAAAACAAATTCAAAAATTCTTAGGATTAGTAAATTATGCTAGACCATTTATACAAGATTTAGGAAAAATTGCAGGACCTCTTTATGCAAAGACCTCTCCTACAAGACAAAATTTTTTTAATCAAGAAGATATAAAATTAGTACAACAAATAAAAGAAAAAATCAAAACTTTACCAGAATTGGCCATGCCATTAGATTTAGAATATTTAATTATAGAAACATATGGAAGTATGATAGGATGGGGAGCTATATTAATATGCAAGCTTAATAAATATACTGATAAAAGTACATAAAGAATTTGTAGATATAATAGTGAAAATTATAGAGAAAAAAGAAATTTAAGCAGTATAGATACAGAATTATTAGCCATAAATTATGCATTAGATAGTTTTGAATTATTTATTATAGTTAAGAAAGAAATAACTATAAGAACAGATTGTGTTACCATAGTCTCTTGTGTGAATAAAATGAAAATAGATTAAAAAAAAGTAGTAGGAGAATATGATTAAATTTTATAGACAGAATTACAAATACAGGAATTAATATAGAATTTGAGCATATTAAAGGTAGTGATAATAAAGTAGCAAATATTTTAAGTAGAATAATAATATATAGAAATTATTAAAATTGTTTAACATGATTTTGTTACACAGATGTCCAGACCAAGACCTTTAAAACCAGGAATTCCACCAGGGAATTCATTTGCATCAAATTCTTTACCACAGATTCCATTTAATCAGAACAAACCAATGTTACAAGATAGACTAAGGTTTGAAAACCAAGAACTAATAGTTTTTCCAAATAGTAATATTTCTTTTAAAATTTTACCTCATATTTCTTTATCTAGAGAAGAAAAATGTATTTTAGATAAATTATGGATTTCATATAATAAGAATCCAAAAGATCAGAAATATTTTCTTGCATGCATGAATGCATTATCAGAATATTTTAGTCAGAACAAGTAAAGATTTAAATTTTATGTTGTTATTAAAGGTAAAACACCATGAATTTTCCATTTTTGGATAGAAGTTTTAGACTGTATTAAAAATTTTCCAGACCCTCCTTATAAAGGTTTTACAAATTTTCAAGAAACTGTAGACACAGCAAGATAACATTTAGGAATAAATTTTTATTTATCTCATTTTTTAAAAAATTACTCTGATCCTTCATTAGACTTCTCTTCAAGTAAAGATCAGAATATTTTTTGCCAACACTGTGAGTGTATGCAAAAAAATTATAAAATTATTAATGAAGCCAACTAGAACCTTTCATTAGAAAGAACCCAACTCCAAAAGAAAGTGGCCCAACTAGAAAAAGAGATTTTGGATTTAAAAGTTCATTACCCAAAAGGTACTATGGAGCCCAAAAAGTCCATAGCTAGTCCAGCCCAAACGGTAGTTGGTAAAGACCTATCAAATCCGTTTAAGGTTATGAACTTACCAAAAGTTCAACAGACTCAGGGGACTATTGATTCCTCTACTAAATCAGATAATCAGATTCAACAGACTAATAAATCTGTTACTGACAAAAGTAAAGAGATTTGGGATCTTTTAGAACAATCCAGTGGAAAATTTGATTATTTAGTAAAATATAGTCCATCAGAACATTTTTCAAATAACCCAAATCTTTCACAAACCCAAGAAATTCAGTCCAGTGAAAAAAAGGGAAAAATGATTGTTCAAGATAGCCAAGAACTTTTTCAAGATGCACAAAACTCCAATCAAGATAATGTTTCCTTAGAAAAGATTTTTGAAAAAATAGAAGAATTTCAGAAATAATCCAAAAAAGAAGAAGGAACTTCTTCAAAAAAAAAGAAAAATATTAAGAAGAAGAAAAATGATGAAGAATTGAAAGAACAAATTAAAGAAGCAGTAAATCAAACATTTGAGACAACTTTAAAAAAAAACCATGGAGAAGAAAAAGAAATTGCAGAATGCCCAGATCAAAAGAAAAAAGATGAAGCCAGTCCTTCCAGACTTTCAGACGAAGATCCACAGAATGAAGGATACAATAATTCAGACAGTGGGATGTCATTTTCATCATTAGCACGCCATAATCTCAGCACATAATAAGATCTCTAATAATTCAGGAAAAGACAAAGTTTGCTAGAAGAAAAGTTGAAGAATCTTTGCTATAGACTTTTTAAATAATTAGAAAAGATGTCGGGATTTTTTCAAAAGAAAGATTCCCACTTAAGTTATTTTAGACACTTGTTAGACATTTGATTTGCCAGAAGCTTCTTGGTAAAGTGAGTGCATTTCTCATTAAGGGTAGAATAGACTTTTTTCTCCCAAGAATTTTTCTATTTAAAGAGACAGTTTCATTTGGTTTAGGCAGAAGTTTACAACCTGTGTACTCTCTGCTATCTAAAAAACATTTGAAACCTCTCCTTCAGAAAAATTCTCAATCCAAAAATATTGTACAGCGAAAATACTCTTGTGAATATTTAAGGTATTCCTTTGTTCTTTAAAAGTTTTTATTTATAACTTTAGGGACTTCTCGAAAGGGAAATCCTTAGTTGTAAATTTCTAAGATGAATTTATAAATTTCTGATTTATGATTTATGTTATGAAGTAAATATTTTTATGTTTCTTTATTGAATATTTAATTTGTTTTCATTTCATCTTATGCATATAATAAAAGCATAACTTGATTTTCAGAAGCCATACTGTTTTTAGATTAATCCTGAGTGACCCAAATAAGTGAAAACTATTGGCTGGAGTGATCCAGATTTAGGAATGTTGAGGCAGCACCAGGACCAAACAAATCTCTTCCTTTGGCTAAAGAGTATGTCATTTTTCACTCATTAACTGCATATTTCGTATTCAGAACTTGAATTTCTAAGCTGAAATATGCAATAAAGCATATAACAAAAATTGTCAGGTCTCAAATTTATTTACAAATATGTACTATAGGTGTTTTATGATTGACTGAAAACAACGATTGACTTTGTAGTATATGCTTACCGTGGGGAATGAATTTTGAAATAGTGAGTTTTTTGAAGACTGTGCGATTAAAAAGTAGGAAAAATTTTGGGTTTACATGTAAAATATTTTATTGTAAGAATATATGGTAAATAAAGAGTTTGAGGAAAAAAGAGTTCCGTAAAAATGATTGTTAAACAAAGGTTAAATGAAAAATGTGAGTGTTGGGTTATTCTAAAACGTATAACAGCAAACACACAAAGCAAATACCCAAAAAAACATAAACCATAAACCGTAAAAGCAAAAACACAGGTTTATTGACCCAGTTCACCCGTAAATGGCCTAATTTGGGGGCCTCGGGAATAGATCCTGTTCCACTACTGCAAGATAACCTTCCAAGAGAGCAAAATGTACATCAACCTCTCAAAAACAAAGTCGATTTTGATCATCTATCATAAAGATCTCCAAAACCATATAATAACCCTTTTGTTCTTAACCCTAAATTTTAGATTCACAACTAGAAAAACCAACTGAGACACAACCAGGCCACAGGCTACTGTAGCAAGGGCCTTTTACAGGGTTAATCCCAAAGTTACATTATAATCTGAGTATCTTCAAACCAAAAAAATAGAGAAGAGAAGAAGTTGTACCGCACAAAGGAGAGAGAGAGAGAGAGAGAGAGAGAGAGAGAGAAGGAGGGAATTCTGGAAGCCACTCAATGAATCGTGTCTCAAAAACCAAGGGTCAAAGAAGATTTAATTGGACCAAAATGATCTCCATTGTCCATTATATTAATGGTCCAGATTTCGCCCAAAGAAGCACAACTCTCGCCAAGTCAAGAAGGGAAATTGGGGGTTGCCAAATCAGCCTTCCACCATCCAAAGGCCTCAAGTGTCAATTGTCAGAAATAACACTTGTTTTAAAGTGTTTTTGAAAAGCACACTCCTTTCATTTCTTCACCTTAGTTCTCAATAACACTTGCTCTTTGGTTGCTAAAATTGCACATGGAACATTCAGTTTATCATCATTGCTCGGTACTTGTAAAAGAATTTAACCTGTGTCAATATGAAGCAAAGTTAAACAGGACTTGGACTTACCAACAAATACAACCTTTGTCCCCATCCCTGAGGAATTTTTATCAGTATGTACTTTAACCAGATTAACTTCACCTGTAGAGATTTTATCTCTAATGAAATGATACTTGACCTCAATATATTTTGACCTTTCATGATAGATAGGGTTCTTACTAAGTATAGTACACTTTGATTGTCTGTGAAAATAGGGGGAATATCATACAAGAAGTTCAATTTATTCAAGATTCCTTTTAACCATAGACATTCTTTTACAGCATCAGTGATAGCAACATATTCAGCCTCAGTGTTGGACAGTATTACCATCGATTGCAATTGTGATTTCCAAGTTATGCAATAGTTGCCAAGTGTAAAAAATAGGCGGTAGTGGATTTCCTGTTATCTCTATCCCTAGCAAAATCAGCATCTACATATCCCTTTAAAGTTGGTTTATCAATTCTTTTTTCATACACAAGGCCCAGATTTAAAGTACCACCAATGTATCTTAATAACCATTTCAAATTAGCCCAATGGGGCTTACCAGGATTGGACATAAATTTGCTTAAAAAACTAATTGCATAAGCTAAATCAGGTCTGGTTGTTATCATAGAGAGCATAACCGAGCCTATAGCATTAGCATAAGGTATGTTCTTCATTTCCTTTAATTCCTCTTCAATTTTAGGAGAGTGTGCACTAGAGAGGTTCATGTAAGCAGCCAAAGGTTCATTAACAGATTTTGTTCTTTTCATTCCAAATTTAGTTTTCACCTTATTTATGTAGGCTTCTTGTGAAATAACTAATTTATTTTCAGATCTATCCCTGGTTATAACCATTCCCAAAATCTTTTTGGCACTCACTAAATCATTCATATCAAATTCAGAATTCAAGAGATCTTTCATTCTTATAATTTCAGATTTACTTAAACTTGCTAAGAGCGTGTCATCTACATACAGTAGCAAATAAACCTCACATCTTCTCTTAGAGTTATTGTAGTACAAATAGGCATCATACTAACTTCTCTTAAAGCCTATCTTGAGTACATATAAGTCAAATTTTTTGTACCACTGTCTGGGACTTTGTTTGAATCCATACAGTAATCTTTCTAACTTGCACACACTGTTTGTTTTGCCCTTCGACTTTTTCCTTCACCTTACAGCCTTAAAGTTGACACATGTAAATATCCTCCTCCAATTCCCCGTGTATGAATACTGTTTTAAGATCAAGTGTTCTAGTTCCCAGTTGAACTGAACAATCAATGCAAAAATCAGCCTAATGGTTTTATATTTGATCACATGAGAAAATATTTCATTGTAATCTATTCCCTCATTTTGTGTAAATCCCTTAGCAACCAATTTAGCCTTATATCTAGGAGGGTCATTAGGATTAGTACCTTCTTTGAATTTGTAAATCCATTTACATCGCACTATCTTATGATCTTTGGGTTTATTAACCAACTTCCACGTTTTATTTTCCATCAAGGATTTCATTTCCTATTCCATGGCTTTTTTCCAATTTTAAGATTTTGGGCCATTCATAGCTTCTTCAAAAGAAGCTGGTTCAGAACATTCAATAGCCTCACCAGACACTAAGGCAAAATTAGTCAGGTTTTGGGATCATATCTTGGGTTAGGTTTTCTTTCCCTTCTCTCCCTATCCTTGGTCAATTGGTAATCTTGGATACAGGTATCATTAGTTGAAATGTTAGGTTCTTCAACATCTATACCACCTCGAGGTTCAATCACCTCAACTATTTCAGGTTCGGGTACATGTTCCTGTTGTTCTACCAAGGTGTTTTCTCTTTCACTTTCTTCAATATGAGATAGGTTGAATTTAGTCAACTTCACCTCACTATGAACACCTTTATCATGTCCAAATTCGATTACTTCATTAGTTTTTTGTTTTAGGCATGGCATTTCACTTTCATTGAAGACCACATCTCTACTATTTATAATTTTTATGCCAGGTTTACCCAAAACCCACAACATGTAGCCTTTTGCCCCTTCAAGATACCCTAACATAACACATTTAACTACTCTAGGTTCTAATTTTCTCTCTAACTGGTGCGAATAAGCAGCACAACCAAATACTCTTAAGTGTGTCAAGTTTGGAGGTTTCCCCGTCCATAGTTCTTGTGGGGATTTGAAGTCCACAGAACTTGATGGAGACCATTGATTAAGTATGCAGTATTACTAACTGCTTCTGCCCGGAAACCTTTGGCCAAACTTGAACTAATGAGCATACACCTGACCTTATTCATCAGTGTTCTATTCATCCTCTCTGCAGTCCTATGTCTCATTATTCCCTTTTGCTTACAATAGTTGACAAACTCAAAGTTACAAAACTCAAGACCATTATCAGTCCTCAAAGTTTTCAGTTTCTTATCTAAGTGGTTCTCAACTATCTTCAGCCAAGTTCTAAACCTCTGGAATGTTTCAGATTTCTCCTTTAAAGGATAAACCCGAACTTTCCTGGAATAATCATCCACAAGTGACAAAAAATACTTGTTACTCCCAAAAATGGGATGTTTTTCAAGTCCCCACAAGTCTGCATGAACATAGTCCAATAGCCTATTGGTACTATGAGAACTTACTTCAAAGCTTACCCTATGTGACTTTCCTAGAAAATAGGTTTCACAGATATTTACAGGTTCAGTTTCATCATTTCCAAGTAATTTTTGGTTACTTAGGAACTTTAAAACTTTATTGCCAACGTGACCCAACCTATTGTGCCATAACTCTAATTTATTTGCTGTAAAGTTGAACAGACTGAAATCAGGCACATGTATTGTATTACCTTCAAGATAGTACAATCCATTCCTTTTTGGTCCTTTCATGACAATTAATAATCCCTTAATTATTTTCGGGACTTTGTTGTTAGATTTAAACACATATCCCTCATCTTCAAAAACCTCTAAAGATATTAGGTTTCTTTTAAGATTGAGAACATATGTGACATCCTTGAGTGGTCTTACAATGCCATCATGCATTTTGATGGCAATGTCACCAATCCCAACAACAGCATGAGAATTATTATCCCCCATATAAACTTTCCTAGGTTCTATATCTTTGTAATTATAAAACTAAGATTTTATGGGACTTATATGAAAGGTAAAACCAGAATCAAATATCAAATCTTTATTAATTTCATCACTGGTTACTGTCATCACATGTAGGCTATCAAGTTCAGGTCGACTAGTGGCATTATTTAACTCCCCATTGTTCTGATCTTTTTGTTTTTTCTTCTAGTAAAAACAATCCCTCTTAAAATGTCCTAATTTTCCACAGTGGTAACACTTTTTATTACCCTTGTCTCTTGATTTTAATCTTCATTTTGATTTTCCTCTCAACTTTTTATGTTGAAGCCCATTTTCTCTTTTCTCTGGTCTTCCCTAACAAACATGCTCTCCTCTCTAGCGCTAGACCTAGGTTCTTTCCTTACTTCTAACTCTCTAGCTCTCAAGGCATCTATCACTATAGTTTGTGTCAATTTATCCCTAGAATACTTTATAGCATTTCTGACATTTTTATGTGATTCAGGTAAAGAGTTAAGTAAACTCACAGCAAGATCTTCATCATCAAACTTCTCATCATTGTGAGCTAAACTCTTAACAATAATACTAAAGTCACTTAGGTTCGTTTCTAAGTCCTTTCCTTGATCCACTCTGAAACTAAATAACTTTTTCAAATGTAAATTTTATTTGGCAAAGTTTTAGTCAGAAACATGTTATCAATAAATCTCTAGCAGTTTTAGATTCATCCATTTGTCTAACAATGTTATCAGATAAGTGCAAAATTATTGAGCTATATGCAATTTCATTCATCTCTTCAATTTTAGTTGGTTTAGCTTTAAGTTCTACAGAAAATGTTGCAGGATCATCAAGGGCTTTAGCAACCTTTTGCTGGACTAGAATGACCCTCATTTTTTGCATCCAAATTGAGTAGGCCCCTTTTCTATCGAATTGCGATAATTCGACCTTTGAACCTATTATAGGTTCTGTAAAAGGGTGGCCTGAACTCAAGGACATGGTATAAAACTATCAAGCAGAAGAAATTTTTCAATATTCAGAAATTAAAGCAGAAATATACAGAATGTAAACTGGAATTGTATCAGTGTTACTCAATTGAAACAAAGGTAACAATTATGCTAAAGAAATTGCACAATATGATCAAGAAGCTCATGAACACAACAGATCACTATATGCAAGTCAGACTTAGGTTCTTGACAAAAACAGTTCAATTGTTTTTGAGAAACACACTCCTTTCGGTGAGGAAGTTCATTCATCTGTAATTTAATGATGGTCATGCATGTGTAGAGTTTGCATTGTTTAATTAATTATCCACCTATCTTTCAATGTGCAAAACCTTGATCCTAGCTGCATCTATAAGTTATCTAATACTTGAAAAAAATTATAGAGTGGATATGCGTGAGCTGATTGGTAAGAAAGGAGAAGAGGCCTTGCAAAATATTGGCTTCACCGGGCAAATGGTGTCAATGGGACACCAAGCATGTGGTGCCCTTGAGCTTTGGAATTATCCCAACTGGTTTAGGGATGTCATTCCCCAAGATGTAGATGGTAGAGATCGGCACGACCCTGTCGACTTACCAGCTCTCGAAAGAATGTATAACATAAATATCTGCAATGCATAAATATTTATTACTTAATGAATCTTGATCTTTGGAAGTCAGGTTAACAATTAATGAGGTCTAGGTGAAGCTAATGCAAATAATTGGCTGCAGTTTACAGGGACAGAGAAAGAAGTGTTGCCAGATACAATGATTTCAGGAGGTCCCTACTATTGATTCCCATTTCCAAATGGGATGATCTTACAGATGATAATGAAGCTGTCCAAACCCTTTGAGAGTTCCACGGTGACGATGTGGAGGAGCTTGACCTTCTCGTTGGTCTCATGGCCGAAAAAAAAGATAAGAGGATTTGCTATTAGCGAGACGGCCTTTATAATTTTCCTCCTCATGGCATCAAGGTATAATTTATTTCCTTCTATTATTTGCTATCTAACATAATTGGTGCTACAACATCAGTTTAGATGGTAATAAGTGATACGTTCAATGAAAGGTAGAATTAAGTTATCTATTTAATTATACCTCTTATTTAATGCCACGTTAGTGTCACCTGAACTGGTATTTTAACATAAGTGGATTGCTCATTAAATTAGTGATAAAACTAAAATTTATACGTATGTCAATGGTGTTTGTTGTGGTTTGTATCTTACATGTATATATTAAACAGAGAATTAAATGCAGGAGATTAGAGGCGGATAGATTTTTCACGAGTGATTTTAATGAAGAGATGTACACAAAGAAATGGGTGGAATGGGTAAACACAACTGAAATCCTGAAAGACGTGTTAGATCGACATTACCCTGAGATGACGAAGAAATGGATGAACTCAAGCAGTGCATTTTCAGTATGGGATTCTGCACCAGAACCATACAATCCCATTCCCCTCTATCTTCGAGTTCCTCACTGAATTATCAAGTGGAACAACTTTTGCTTTAAGCAATAAAAATGTCTTAATTTGATTTTTGTTTTTGCTTCGAGTTATGGATTTTATAAAATGAATAATGTGATTACAGTTGATTTGTGAAAGAATGTACTATACAAATAAAACAGTTGATTTGAGCATATATGAACTTTATTTGGTAATTGGCTTCCCGGTGTTAAAAACTTGTCTTCGTTTGATGTATAAATTGGCTTCAGCGAAACTTGTTTCTTCATCATCGGGATTAAATGTAACTATAAGCGATTTTAAGGATGAGACTGACTTGAATGTTACAGTCCACTGAGAAGATTCTATGGAAGGCACCGAATGCTAACCTATAAAAGCTCAATGTTGACATAAAAACAAAGGAAGGACACTACTTCTTTCACTACTAGAAGGGTAGGCAACGGAGACAAAATTATTGTGATGAATGACTTCCGTTACTATTGCCAACGCATTAACATCAAATTAGCATTAAATTATTATTTTATTATTTTGAAAAATAAGTATTTGATTAATGACGGAATTTTCAACGAAAGACTTCCGTTGGTCCAATTACATTGCTAATCCGTTGGTAAAAAATTAAATAATAAATGAAATAATTTATCAGCGGATCTTCCAACGAATAATTCCTTTGAAAACTTTATAAAAGGTAAAATAAACACGAACATAAACAATTTGTTGGTAAACATTTGAAGTAAAGTTAAAACTTATTAAATAATTAACAATGAAAAAAAGTTTGTCTATCTTTTTTTTTTTTGAGATATGAATATCTATTAGACAATTTTCTAGGGCTTGACATGGCATGGTTCAATTCTAAAGACACTACAAGAATTTTTTGTATTTTCTTTCTAAAATATACTTGTAGGGAAATGTTCTTATTTGCGAAAAAATATTCGCAGGCAAAAAAATTTTGTAGACAAATTTGTGAGCAAACATTGAGGCTACGAGATATGTAAAAGACAGCAAATTTTTGAAATTTGTAAGCTAAAATTTTTTTTCGACGAGCAATCTGGAGACTAATACACTACGTCATGTAAGTTTTTTCCCAAGAAAATTATTCGTCTACTAAAGTTTATTTCACCCACGAAACGATTTCATTTTTCCCTACAAACTATGTCGTGGGTTGTCTCATGTTTTTGCCTTCAATTAATTTTTGTGTGGAAATAATATTATAGGCTAAAATATATACTTTTTTCCCAACAATTTAAAAATTATGGTAACATGATATAGATTATTTTGTGGGCTAAACCTAGTTTTTATCTACAAATTCGTGGAAAAAGCATATTTGCAAGCTGTTACAAAATAATTTATAGGGAGAAAATAAATTATTTTTAAATATTTTATTTGTTATTTATATTATAGTAATTTTTTTAAACCTTAATCAAAATAATATAAAGATAAAAAAGGACAATAAATTAATTAAGATATATAGTATCAATCAATAAAATATTGAATCTAAAATATTTGATTAAAACACAAACTAAAACCATTCACCAAGTGTGGTTACATCTAATTTTAAAAAGAGTATAGCAAACATACTCTATATCTATTATTATGAAAAGCATAACTCTTCATCCTCGTGAGATTCTAATATTGTTTCTCATTCCATTTTTATACATAATGATCTTATAAAAGGATTGCCTAATATTCTACTACCAGCTACAATTTATTTTCCTTTATCCATTACATATAAATCCACTTGGTCTTCTTATACCTAGCAACTGGATTCTTTAGTTTTTCTAAATCTAAATTGTTTAACTTATTTATTAAATGACTAAGACTTGTTTAGGAGTATCTATTGATTTTTCTTTTTCTAATTAATATTCTACTTTCTAACTTGTCTGACCTAATTTTTTTAGTAAATTATTATAATTTTTCTTGTAATTTTTCAATCTGTTTTAGAGATTTTTCTTAAGGAATTTTTTTTTATCTATTTCACTTGTGTTGCAAACCTTCTTTTTTAATATTTCACTTCTGATTTTTAATATATTCTAAATTATTTTCTAAAGTCCTTATGCTTTTTAAAATTATATTTTGTAATACAAATTCTAAATTTTTATTGCTTGTTGAGATATTTCTTTATAAGCTTTCCCCTAGATTTAATATTAAATTTACAATACTCTTTAATTGTCTATCTTCATAATGTAAAATATCTTTAAAATTTTTATCAAAGATACAAATTAAATAGGCTGTGTCTAAACAATTTTTTTTTTTTTTTTAGATTTTCTCGAAGATATAAATTTAAATAATCTACTCTTTTCATGAAATACACGATCAAGCTCTAATACCAGTCCGGTTAATAAAAATTGCAATTGACGGAATTGGAACTGACGGTATAGTTTAATTTTAGAGGTTGATAGCATTTATTATTTGGTTTAAAAATTTCTTTACATGAATTGATAGTTTGAAGAAGTCTTTGTAATTAATATTTGATTGGAAAAAAGTCTTTAATTGAATTTATAGTTTGAAAAAAACTCTTTGTAATTAATATTTTTGCCTTTCGGTCTTTTTATCTTTTTCTTCTCCTACAATCCTCAACATCTTTTATGAAGAAATTTTGACACTAAGAGATAGAATGCTCAGTAATTTGCCACTTGATATGTAAAGAGGAATCACCTCTATTTCTATCTATTATGGATAATATGTGTCTACCTAAAAAGATTAATCTACCAATCTTTTGTTTTTCTAAACAAATATTTGTAAACTCATAAAAACTTTCTATTGAACAATAAGCAGTGTAGAGCAAGTATATTTATCTGGTGGCAGTTTATCTAGTGGGGGACATAGACTTTTTTTGTTAGTGGGGCACACTTAAACTTCCTAAAAAGTGACGAAAAAATTGAGATATTTGATTATTACAATGGTTCTCTACGACATCGTAGAAAATATTCTCTCGACTGTAGCAATAGCAACGGGAATAAACATCGCTAGTGTCACAAACTTGTAGTCCTAATTCACTTCCAAGTGCAATAAAATTTCAAATAATTTCACTTAGACTTTCAATTGCAACTTAGGCTCACATTAAAGTGCATAAAATAATAATTTAGTTTAAAATCTTTAGCCATTCATAAATCACCTATTCTAGGGGTTGGAGTACCGGAGTAGGGGTCGCTTCTAGAACAACAACCAAATCATAGAAGACAACTATTTAGTACTCAGACGACTTTTCATACTTTTTCATTAACGAAAAATGTTACTATTTTTCGTTAAATTGATTGAATTCTAATATAATTATGTGGAGTGTTGTAAGTCTTGTGACTGTTGTCATAAGTAAAATCAAAACAATATAATTTACAGAGACACGACTGTTTGTAGTCTGTAGACTCTGTAAGGCTTTACTATCCTTGGGTCTTTAAGAAGTGGATGGCTATGACGACTGACGGAGGAGGCAACTGTCAACGACGGGACCAGGATGGTTGAATCGACAGCGAATGGTGGATGACTTTGAGTCTTGAGTTGCTGGCAATACTCAAGTCAAGAGAGGATTAGGAAAAGGTTCAAGTGAGACGGACATTACGGATGGAACGGTTGGTCTTCCTTTTCAAATTTCAATTGCAGTTTACATTGGGATGGGACTCTATTTTCTAATGAACACATATTAAAAAAAAAAAAAATTCAAACTTGGTGGGTCATTTGACCCACCAGGACTCACTGTGGGTCCGCCCCTGTATTTATCTAATTCGATAAATTTAATAAAAATTTCTAAAACAGTGTATTCATAATGGTCTTTTCCAGAGAACTATATCGTTCGACAAATTAATTTCTTTACAAGTTTTTTCTCTCAATATTTTTTAACTCTCTTTTAGCTTTTTTCTTGACCTATAAAAAGGCTCAAGTCTGTAGCCAAAAAAGAATTTTCATCATGTAAAAAAAGGCTTAAACAACCTTCCTCGCTTGGGAAACAACATAGCCTACTTAGCTTAGAGGATTGCTACTACATCCTTAGGCCACGGAATCCATAATAGAAAAAGCTAAGAACGTCAAAAATATTAAGCATTGAAGATTTTGAAAAACATGTTTTAAAACAAAAATTATTATACATTGAGGAAAATAATTGCTTACTAGGTGTTTCCTCTTTCAAAATTTTCTTGAAAATTAAATGAAGTAAAAGAGAATTATAAAGCAAAAGGAAGTAAAGAAGAACTTATTTTTATTAGAAGAATTCTTGCTGTGAAGTTTGCAAGAGTTGAGTGTTTTTTGAATATACGTGCTATATCGTGTGTTGTAACTTAAGTTGCATGTTCTGTCGTATCTATTCATTAGAATTTATGAGGAAGTAGTTGCAGATACATCTCATCTATTTCTTATAGATGTTCTTTGAAAAAGTAAATAAAATTGTATAACTTTATTTACTTAGAGCTCAGGATTTACTCTTCTAACGTAAAAGTATAATTAATGTTAGATCGCATTTTATTATGCTCTTCGAGATCAAGTAAAATCTTACTAAAATATTGATAAATAATATTGTGCTACTTCAGAAGCAACAATATTTTATAATAGAAAGTTTAAAATTAATTAAATTATAACTGCCGAACAATAAACTAGAAGAAAGAAAATATATAATGATTATACTTCTTTTCATTTGTCCATTATTCACATTTTTATACAACTCTTACCTATATTTCAAGATTACTCTCAAATCTTTTTCATTCAAATGCTTTGAACTCGTGTAATATCTACTTTCCAGTCTCTCAAAAAATTTTCGGTCCTGACTAAGTAAAACTTTTAAATAAACATTTCCCACATTAAAATTGAAAATAGAAGACATCTACGCATCAAAAACCTGTAACCCATAGTAATTATTAAAAAATGCAAATTCACTAGATCCCACTGCCCTCAATTTACAGTAACAGATCTCAATCACATTCAAAAATTCCCCTTTCCAATTGTTGACTGTGTTAATAAAAAATAAATAAAAAATAAAAATGTTGAACCCCAACTTTGAGAGCTCCCACCGTCCCGCCCCTGGAGCATCGTGAGGGAGGTAAATTGTGGGGTGTGCCCCAGTAGGTCAGGAAACAAGAGTTTGCCCGTACACTCGTGCCCATAAAGAGTTCAATTCCATATATCAGGAATCGAACCCTCACACTGCGACTGTCAGTAAGGTTAAGATTACCTCACACCTGTCCTATGCACAAGAAAGTGTATACGTATATCTATGGTTGTATGAATATGTAGAGAGAGGGGAGAAGTGGATGTCAAGTGAATATGAGTGATTTGACGGCTGTAAATCATATGTGGTCACTTTCTTGTAGAGAGAACATATGGATAAGACTTAAGAGGGAGACAGAATTATGGAGATGCATGAAAAAAATTCGTGCAGATGAATGGAAAGAAATCCGTGTGCAGAGAAATATTATTATGTTTTGGAGAGAAATCATGCTGAAAACATATTATAAAAATGGAGAAAAAAATATGGAGAAATACTTCTATGCATATTATTAAGAATCAAGATTCCATATTTATAAGGTTTAAAATAAGAGTTACAATTGAAATTAAATAAATTTTCTAGATTGATATAACTTATCTTTGTAACATGATAATATTAAATAATATTAAATAATTATCTCATTATTTTACAATAATATGAATAATGTTATCAACAAATTATAATTTTTCGGACAACAAAATATAACTTCATTCATCAATCAAACCGGCAAAATCTTCAAAGAAAGAAATTCAGGAATACAACTTGTCCATGAAAATAAAAACCTTTCTATCATAGCGTGCGATGCTAATAAGTGGGTTACCTTATTCCCATTTCACATAATAAACTGACACGTGCCACAATTTAAGTATTGTAGTAGAGTATAACGTGATTTTTATTATAAACGTATGATGTCAATTAACAAATAGTAAATGAAATTAAGAGTTCGTATTGTATTTTCTACAATGACTAACTATATATTTAACAATACCTAACTTCTATTTGTGTAAAAACGATTAAAAGTAATTTTAATTATTATCTCAAATATTATAAGCCTAACAAAATTATTAAAAAGTGCACAAGTATCAAGTAGGGTTTTAAACAATTAGGGTTTTAACATATATAGGAAAAAGTGTTATGAAGTCACTGTAGTTATATCCCCTAATCTCGCTCTCTCAAGTTCAATTCAAAAGTCGTATTAGATCAAATTTACTAATTAAATTAATTTATTTCTCTTGAGTTCAAATTAATTTTTTTTTTTACAAGTCAACTCATTATATCTCAATCCTGCCTAATCAAGGCAACTCACTCTATATCTATGTGAATCAAAATAAGCCTCATATTAAACACATTAAATAAAATGACCGCAACAATCATAAAAGTATAACTCCACATTTTATCTAATTGTTGAGTTTGAAATTGAAGTAAATCTTCCTAATTACCTTGAAACAATGAGCATTAATTCAGTCAGTAACTAATTCTTTTAGAGAGGAGCAAGTTTAGAGCTACAACTAGATTTATAAATCCGCCATTCCAACTGTAGAAAGCAAATTTTTTGTCGTCCATATTTTTAACATATTTTTCAGTAAAATTTTTCGAAAAAGTATTTCATCATAATTATTTTCACCAATTTTAAGTACTTTTTTTAAGTTTATCTCAATATGTACTAAGCAGCTAGGTTTATTTTCCCCACTTGTGGTCCAGTGCAAGTTCTTTGATCGAAGCTGCAGACTAACTATTCCACCAAAACGAAACGATTTTTTTTATGAAATTTGGTGTATATATAAGTGGGCGTGAAGGGTTTTGGATTCAACAACTCCTCATTTAGTAAACATACATTTTTTTGATCATGGAACTCATCAAATCCATTCTCCTTAAACCTTTCCACAGTTTTATCCATAAAGATTTTCATGAAGTTGTAGCAAGAATGACCCTTATGGATAGATTTATCTTTCTCGTAAGTTTGCTGAACTTGTTTGTTTTTGCTCGCCTAAAGAGTACTAAAACATGATTTGGTGTCTTTTAAATTATACAAGTTTTAAAGACTTGCTTGTCTGTGGTTGTCTTAAAATTAAAAACATGACTTGGGATGGTCGTTGTTTTTACTCAAATATTTAGTATTACATTTAAAATTTGCTCGTCTCGAAAGTAAGAGCAACAAAACTTAAGATTTTGGTCTTTGCTAATTGTCTGGTATTTAGAGCCAAGGACGTAGTCAGCATCCGACGAGCCGTTGCAGTTGCCCATGCTGGCTTAGTCCAAATTTTTTTCCCTATATTGGGCGACCGTCTAGCGGCCACCCATTCCTACCAGGATTCACATGTAATCACTTGAATATCCGTATCCGCCGCTGGCCACTAGAATTTCATAATTTGGTCTTCCTTTTTCTCATCTTATGATTTCAAAATTTCAAAACTATGCTAAATTTGTTGTCTATGCTTGCTTCACGATTAATAGCAACAATACTTAAGGTGATATGTTCTATTAATGACGAGAAAAAATATAGATGGCTCGGCCTGACCTCCAGCTAAAAAAATTGCACAAAATTATAATCTTTTTCATACATATTCTGCATGCAGATTATTCACTTCATCGACAAGTTAGCTATATGGCACAGGTTACCTGTGCTCTTAGGTCTGATATACCTGGCCCTGCGTCGGCATCTTCACCAAGAGTACAACTTGTTAAACGTTGGAAAATCACCAGTCGGCGTACGATATAATCCAGCTGATTTTCCTTTCAGAACAGCTGATGGAATGTTCAATGATCCCTTCAATGAAGGTGCAGGCAGTGAGGATTCGTTCTTTGGCCGGAATGTCCTTCCTGTTGATCAAAAAAAGAAGGTGCTCTTTTATGTTAATTTTAGTTCATTTAACGAAAACAAATATTGATACGTTAAGTTTCATTACTATACAAGGAATTAATAACGTAAATAGTTTCGATGTTTTTAAACTCAAAATTATTTTGGGAAAATTAAAGAAATGGTAAAAACTTATACGAATTCTTGATTTATTATTTTAATAAAATACCGAGAATTTGAAGAAACTCTAGAAACTTTTAAAATCGAAAAATAGAAAAAAATTTAATATCTTATGTCAATTAAAAATTATAAAAACTGAAAAATTTGAGGCAGATTAATTTGAGAACTTAGGATGAACCTGTTATTATTAACTGATTTTTTCTGTGACTGACTGCATAAGTGAGTGGCGTGTCGAATTATAATATTGATTTGATTGTTATATGTTAATTTTAATATTCAATTAATGTTAAATAGATTTCTTTAAATTAATATTAATCAATTGGTTATTTTACTTCATTTTTTGTTGACCTGTTTATATATATCGAATCAAATAATCAATCTAATGCTTTCAAATTAACCAATAATTCGTCTCTATGCCTTCCCATAAGGATTGAGTAGTTTTAGAAAAAAATATTTATATTTTGAATTGATTCAATGTTATCAAATTAATCAAGTATTTGACTCTATGCCTTGCCATGAAGACTGGAAACAAAAAAGGCACCGTGAATGGTTTTGATACCTTAATTTTGGAAAGAATTGACCGACCACAAATAATTTTGTTTTGTTGCAGCTAATGAAACCAGACCCCATAGTTGTGTCTACAAAGCTGCTGGCACGTAGAAAATACATTGATACAGGAAAGCAATTCAATGTAATTGCGGCTTCTTGGATACAATTTATGATTCATGACTGGATTGATCATTTAGAGAACACTGATCAACAGGAAATATGCAAAATCATTATTTAATCTCAAACAAATCTTGATTCATTTCATTTGTTCTTGTTGATGTTTAATGACTAAATACTTGTAGGTTGAACTGGTTGCTCCCAAAGAGGTGGCCAGTCAATGTCCTCTCAAATCATTCAAATTCTACAAGTCGAAGGAGGTCTCGACCGAGCATGGCTATTATGGTATCGGCACCGGCTATTTGAACCGCCGAACAGCTTGGTGGTAAGATTTTCTATTTTGGAAGGTCATAAATTCTCTAGTCTAAGCATATGGTTATGTCACGTCAAGGACAAATGGAGTGGGGACAACTTTTAGCTTAGCCCAGAGCTACCCAAGGCCCAATTAAATATTAAAAAGTTTAAAAATGAAAATTTGAGGTAAATATAATTTGTTTTAATGGATTTTTTTTTAAGTATTAGTCTAGTATAGCTTTTATTTATTTATTTATTTATTTTTAATCCCCTCTGGCTCCGCTGCTCTGTCCCTGGGTCACTTGCAAGGACGGAGTCAGGGGGTAATAATTCATTTATTTATTTATTTTGGGAACTAGATTGATACATAAGTTTACCTATAAAATTATAAATGGACATCTCCGTCGGTCCCTAGTCTTGAACGCCCATGACAACCTATATCACTACTTGAAAAAAAGTTATTGAACACCTGTTTGGTTTGGATAAAAAATAGATTTTTAGTAGATTTCAACAAAAGTTTGTGACATCCATGGATAAAAAATTGATAAAAATTGTGAGTCCAATAAAAAATGTAGTTAAAAATAATTTAGGAAAAATGAGTTTCAAGAAATGAATGTCAAGGGGTTTAGCTTCATTAGAATAATCTCCATGTCTAGTAAAATTTTCACCACATATCCGATTCACAAATCACATGATCAATTTTGATTTTCTAAATATTTATTTTTATTTGATTCTCACTTCCACATAATAAATAAATATATGAAGGGATGGGGGTGCTATATATGGTAGCAATGCAGAAACTTTACAGAAAGTAAGGACTTTCAAGGATGGAAAGCTCAAGATTTCAAATAATGGCCTTCTTCCTCATGAAGATGGCCAAGTTATTTCTGGTGATGTTCGTAATATATGGGCTGGTCTCTCCACATTCCAAGCCCTGTTTGTCGAGGAACACAATGCAGTCTGCGATGGCTAGAAGGTGTTCGAAAATTTACCCATTCACATCATAAATATATCGACCCAAATATTTGCTTATTCTCAGCAGATTATTATTTATACGTACTGAACTTTCTCACTTATGGGTTGTAGAAGGAATACCCTGATTTGAAGGACGAGGAACTGTATCTCCATTCAAGGCTGGTGACTTCAGCTGTGATTGCAAAAGTTCACACAATTGATTGGACGGTTGAGCTTCTAAAGACTGACATGTTACGTGCTGGAATGCGTGGAAATTGGTAAATCAACTTCTTAGTATCTATGAAATTATACAAGAATAAAGCTGTGCAAACAAATGAATTGTACAGGGCAGTCTACGGGTGCTGAGATGACAACACTTATTGGCTATTTTAACTTTAATTTTTGTTCGAACTCTAATGAAATGTTGCCATCTGGAAAATCCATTAATATTGGTACATGTAGCATTGGTCATAAGACAAACAAAATGATTTAGATTAGTTACACAAAATGATCACAAGGAGGAATACTAAACTTGTTCTGTCACACATGTAAGGTTATAAATCGGGGCAAAATTTCTCAAATCTACTTCTACACTAAATGTCGGTTCTATGTTTATATGTAGCATGGCAATTGACATGGGAGTTAAGGGCTGTGTCCAGGGGCCTACCCATTAAGGGCCCAGTAGGTGCAGTTGATCCCATTGAATTTTCAAAAACTTTAATATGGGCCTTTTGTAAATTTAAGTTTTCAGATTTTTTTTTTTTTTTTTTTTTTTTTTTGGTTTCTTTCACAATTTGTTTTGGCCAACTTTCTATCCCGCCCCCCTGAAATATAATCTTGGGTCTACTCCTGGGTGTTTCATGTTTAACTAGTTCTTGCAACGTTTCAAATATAAATTACAGTTTTTGGAATCTAAAATTATGATAGATCATATTTAATTTTGTGGCTTTTGTTTTATGAAGGTATGGATTGCTAGGGAAGAAGTTTAAAGATACATTTGGACATGTTGGAGGAGCCATATTGAGCGGTCTTGTGGGATTAAAGAAGCCTAACAATCATGGCATCCCATATTCGTTGACTGAGGAATTTGTGAGTGTTTATAGGATGCACGGCCTCTTACCAGATACTCTTCTTCTTAGGAATGTCAATGCAGCTACAGGACCAAACAAATCTCCTCCTTTGGCTAACGAGTATGTCATTTTTCACTCATTAACCGCATATTTCTTATGCTGAACTTGAATTTCAAGGCCGAAATATGCAATCAAATTATCTAACAAAAATTTTCAGTTCTCAAATTTATGTACGAATATGTACCCAAAGTGCTTTATGATTGACTGAAAACAACGATTGACTTTGTAGTATATGCTTACAATATTAAGCCCCTGTTTGACAACAATAAAAAAGAGTTTTTTTTTAATACTTTTTTTTTGGGAAAATGAGTTTTGAAATAGTGATTGTTTCAAAAAATGTACGATTAAAAAGTAGGAAAAATTTTAGATTTACGTGCAGAATTTTTTATTGTGAAAATGTACGGTAAATAAAGAGTTTGAGGAAAAAAAGAGTTTTGCAAAAATGGTTGTCAAACAAAGGTTAAATGACAAATGTGAGGATATTACTCCTCAATCACAATCTTCCTATAGCATGCCAATGCCAATCACGTAATTGAAGGAGGCTAATTTACGATTTTCATTTCATTGTAAATTATTGATTTGTATTCCATTTATACTATCTTATAAAGCTCTATATAATGCAATACGATACACCACTGAAATTAAGGTGGATTTTAATCATTCTTATCGTATCAGAGCCAAGTGGTTTAACATACATATCACATATCCTGTTCTTCTTCTTTTTCCTTTCATGGCTTTTGAAACTTCTGCCACCCTTCTTCCTTTCAATACCTTAATTCACATGATCACCATTAAACTTTCCTCCTCAAATTATCTTCTCTGGAAAGCCCAACTCCTCCCTCTTTTTGAAAGTCAAGAATTATTAAGACATGTTGATGGCACACTTGTGCAGCCCCCAAAACTTGACACTACCACTTTTCTCACGCCAAGTGACAAATACCTAGCATGGAAAGCTATTGATCAGCGTCGCCTTAGTTTGTTACTTTCCTCTCTCACAGAAGAAGCCATGGCTGAGGTAGTTGGCCTCTCCACCGCACGAGACGTGTGGCTGGCACTAGAAAATGCATTTAGCCATCGTTCTAAAGTTCGAGAACTACGCCTTAAGGATGACTTGCAATTAATGAAACGTGGCAATAGATAGGTTGTTGAGTATGCCCGTTCCTTCAAAGCAATTTGTGATCAACTACATGCAATTGGTTGTCCAGTTGATGGTACTGACAAGGTGCACTAGTTTCTCCGCGGGCTCGGTACTGATTTCTCTAGTTTCTCCACAGCACAAATGGCCGTCTCAAAGGCTAAAAGTTTTGAAATTTTTCAGAAATCCCTTGACTCATCTTCTCCAGCAGCGACAGCCTTTACTGTCACAAAAAATTCCACCCATCGTGGTGGCTCTT
>NC_036243.1:11865822-11877138 GCF_002742605.1 Olea europaea var. sylvestris | reverse complement strand
TCTTTGTTGCCTTCTCCAACTTTATGTGGCACATGTCAAATTGCTAAAAGTCATCGCTTGCCTTATTCTCGAAATGAACATAGGTCATCGAAAACACTTGATCTTATCCATTGCGACATTTGGGGTCCGTCTCCAGTCAAATCTAATTTAGGATTTGTCTATTATGTCATTTTTATCGATGACTATTCTCATTTCACGTGGCTCTATCCTTTAAAATTGAAATCTGACTTTTATAATGTTTTTATTCAATTTTAAAAATTTGTGGAAAATCAATACTCCACTCGAATTAAAATTTTCCAAAGTGACGGCGGTGGTGAATTTACCAGTAATTCTTCCAAGATCATCTCCACTCTAGTGGCATTTACCATAAGCTCTTATGTCCGTACACACCCGCCCAAAATAGTCGTGTTGAAAGAAAACATCGCCATGTAACTGAGATGGGATTAGCACTCCTTTCTCACTCCCACATTTCTCCTCGCTTTTGGGTTGACACATTCAGCACTGCAGCTTACATCATCAACCGCTTGCCTACACCACTCCTTGGAGGTAAATCACCTTTTGAGATTTTGTATGGTAACCCTCCGAACTATGAAAACTTTCACCCTTTTGGTTGTCGTGTGTATCCTTGCTTACGAGATTATATGCCTAACAAATTTTCTCCTCTCAGCATCCCATGTATTTTCTTAGGTTACAGTCACTCTCACAAAGGGTTTCATTGCCTCGAGCCTTCCACCTCTAGGCTCTGTATTACTCGCCATGCTCAATTTGATGAAACTCATTTTCCTTCCATTCCTACCTCTTAAGCTCAACCCATATCCTCCCTCAACTTTTCCAATTTTCTGGAACTTAACCTCACCCATGCAGATCAACCTCCCCCACTCCTTGACACTCGTTCTTCACAACTCACTCAATCCAGTTTTAATCCATGTATTATGTGTACTAATCCAGTGATTGAGTCTTTGCAGGATTCTCATTCTCTTGCAGGTGCCTCTTTACAGATCTCGGTTCCAAGTTCATCTCCTCTTGAACCTGGTGCAGATCTCACACCTACTGCAGTGGTCCCGTTGGCCACTCATCATATGCTTACAAGAGCTAAGCTGGCATTTTCAAGACTCGATATCCAGCCAATCTTAGTTTCTTGGGCTCTTCTGGTCTTCTTTCTGCTCTTTTTGCATCGACTGAGCCCAAAGGTTTCAAATCTGCTGTTAAAAATCCTGCTTGGCTTGCTGCCATGGATGAAGAAATTCATGCATTACAGAATAATCGCACCTGGGTTTTGGTACCTCGCCCTGCCAACACCAACATTGTGGGCTCCAAATGGGTATTCCGAACCAAATACTTACCTGATGGATCTGTTGAGCGCCTTAAAGCCCGCCTTGTTGCCAAAGGTTATACACAGGTCCCTAGTCTTGACTATACTGATACTTTTAGTCCCGTAATCAAGGCTACTACTGTTCGGGTTGTACTCTTTCTCGCTGTTACACAAAAATGGCTCCTTCATCAACTTGATGTCAAAAATGCATTCTTCAATGGTACTCTTACTGATCAAGTTTATATGGAACAGCCTCTAGGATATATTGATCATCGCTTTCCAGACCATGTTTGCCAGATGAAGAAAGCTCTTTATGGTCTCAAACAAGCCCCTCGTGCTTGGTTTCAGCGCTTCAGCTATTTTATTATTCGCCTTGGGTTTTCTTGCAGCCGTGCGGACACATCTCTATTTGTCTTTCATCAGAAGTCCGATATTATCTATTTACTTCTTTATGTTGATGATATCATTATTACAGGCAACAATTCTTCACTTCTTGCCCGCTTCACTCATACACTTAACTCTGAGTTTGCCACTAAAGACTTAGGCTCTCTCAGCTATTTTCTTGGTCTTGAAGCCACTCCAACTTCTGATGGTCTCTTCATCAGTCAGCTCAAATATGCACGGGACATTCTTACTCGAGCTCAATTACTTGACAGTAAACCTGTTCACACGCCCATGGTTGTTTCTCAACATCTTTCTGCTGATGGTTCTCTATTTTCAAACCCTATTCTCTATAGATCCCTCGTCGGTGCACTATAGTACTTGACTATCACAAGGCCTGACATTGCTCATGCTGTCAACTCTGTCAGTCAATTCTTACACGTTCCCACTGATGATCACTTTCTGGCTGTTAAACGCATCCTCCGCTATGTTAAAGGCACCATTCACTATGACCTACATTTTCGCCCTTCCACTTCTCCTGGTGCTCTTGTAGTCTATTTTGATGTTGATTGGGCCGGCTGCCCGGATACTCGTCGTTCGACCTCTGGTTATTCTATCTATCTTGGCGACAATTTAGTTTCCTGTAGTGCCAAGAAACAGTTGACTGTCTCTCGTTCCATCTGTGAATCTGAGTATCGTGCCCTTGCCTCCACTGTCGCTGAACTCATCTGGCTCACACATCTCCTGCATGACCTCAAGGTATCCATGCCTCAGCAGCCCACTCTCTTATGTGACAACAAAAGTGCCATTTTTTTAAGCTCCAATCCGATTTCACACAAGCAGGCCAAGCATGTTGAATTAGACTACCACTTTCTTCATGAGCTTGTTGTTGCGGGAAAACTTCGTACACAATATGTCCCATCTCATCTACAAGTTGCTGATATCTTTATCAAGAGTGTTCCTCGACCTCTATTTGAGCTCTTTCGTTCCAAACTCCATGTCTGATCAAATCCGACGTTGAGCTTGCGGGGGGGGGGGGGTGTTGGAAATAATACTGTGATTGAGGATATTACTCCTCAATCACAATCTTCCCATAGCATGCCAATGCCAATCACGTAATTGAAAGATGCTAATTTACACGGTTTCCATTTCATTGTAAATTATTGATTTGTATTCCATTTATACTATCTTGTAAAGCTCTATATAATGCAATACGATACACCACTGAAATTAAGGTGAATTTTAATCATTCTTAATTCATCTGTATGGTTGTGCAGAGTTCACATTGTATAATTAATTATCCACCTAAATTTCAATGTGCAAAATGTTGATCCCAGCTGTGTTGATAAGTTGTCTAATAGTTGAGAAAAATTACAGAGTGGATATGCGTGAGCTGATTGGTAAGAAAGGAGAAGAGGCCTTGCAAAATATTGGCTTCACCAGGCAAATGGTGTCAATGGGACACCAAGCATGTGGTGCCCTTGAGCTTTGGAATTATCCCAACTGGTTTAGGGATCTCATTCCCCAAGACGTAGATGGTAGAGATCGGCCCGACCCTGTTGACTTACCAGCTCTCGAAAGTACGTATAACATAAATATCTGCAATGCATAAATATTTATTACTTAATGAATCTTGTTCTTTGTAAGTTAGGTTAACAATTAATGAGGTTTAGGTGAAGCTAATGCAAATAATTGGCTGCAGTTTACAGGGATAGAGAAAGAAGTGTTGCCAGATACAATGATTTCAGGAGGTCCCTCCTATTGATTCCCATTTCCAAATGGGATGATCTTACAGATGATAATGAAGCTCTCCAAACCCTTCGAGAGGTCTACGATGATGATGTGGAGGAGCTTGATCTTCTCGTTGGTCTCATGGCTGAAAAAAAGATAAGAGGATTTGCTATTAACGAGACGGCCTTTATAATTTTCCTGCTCATGGCATCACGGTATAATTTATTTCCTCCTATTAAATAAGAATAATGCTATCTAACATAACTTGTGCTACAACATCAGTCTAGATGACAATAAGTGATACGCTCAATGAAATTTAGAATTAAGTTATCCATTTAATAATACCTCTTATTTAATGTCACATTGGTATCACCTAAACTGGTATATATTTTAACATAAGTGGATTACTCATTAAATTAGTGATAAAACTAATATTTATATGCATATCAATGGTGTTTGTTGTGGTTTGCATCTTACATGTATATATTAAACGGAGAATTAAATGCAGGAGATTACAGGCAGATAGATTTTTCACAAGTGATTTTAATGAAGAGGTATACACAATGAAAGGGCTGGAATGGGTAAACACAACTGAAAGCCTGAAGGACGTGTTAGATCGACATTACCCTGAGATGACGAAGAAATGGATGAACTCAAGCAGTGCATTTTCAGTATGGGATTCTGCGCCAGAACCATATAATCCCATTCCCCTCTATCTTCGACTTCCTCACCGAATTATCAAGTGGAACAACTTGTGCTTTTAGCAGTAAAAATATCTTAATTTGATTTATGTTCTTGCTTTGAGTTATGGATTTTATAAATTGAATAATGTGAGTACAGTTGATGTGTGAAAGAATGTACTATACAAATAAATCAGTAAATTTGAGCATATATTAACTTTTATTTGATATCTTATCCAATAGATTTTTTAATTTTTAAAATATGAATATCTATTAGACAATTTCATCGGGCTTGACATAGCCTGGTTTGATTCTAAATACACTACAAGAATTTTATATTTTCCATACTTCTTATTTGTGAGAAAAATCTTATCAGGCGAAAAAAATTTATAGACACATTTGTGGGGAAACATTGAGGAGAAGGGATAGGTAAAAGATAACACATTTTTTGAAATTTGTAAGCTAAAGTGTTTCCCGATGAACAATTTGGAGACTAAGTACGTCGTGTAAGTTTTTCCCTAACAAAATTACTCGTCTGCTAAAGTTTATTTTGCCTTGGAAACAATTTCACTTTTTCCTTCAAACCATGTCGTGGGCTGTATCATATTCTTCCTTACAATTAATTTTTGTTTGGAAATAATATTATGGGCTAAAATATATACATTTTTCCCAACAATTAAAAATTTGTTGTCACATGATATAGATTATTTTGTGGCTAAACCTTGTTTTTATCTACAGATAACTTTTCATGGAAATATTTGTAAGCTATTACGAAATAATTTGTAGGGAGAAAATAAATTATTTTTTTATATTATATTTGTTATTATATTATAGTAATTATTTTAACCTTATTTAAAATAATATAAAGATACAAAAAGACAATAAATTATTTAAGATATGTAGTATCAATCGATATAATATTGAATCCAAAATATTTCATTAAAACACTAATAAAAACCATTCACCAAGTATGGTTGATTCTAAACTTAAAAAAGAGTATATCAAACATGCTCTATATCTATTATGAAAAATATAACTCTTTATCCTTGTGAATTAGATATGCAGCCGATCCCTACCAAAGTTATTCTCTTCGTCCTCAATAACACCATCTTTCTTATTAGCGTTTTTCTCTATTGACAATAATGTGAATGGTGGTACAACGAAGCCAAGAACTTTCCCACATAGTTGGTGCATAGAATGATGTCAAGACTGCAATGTAGAATTGAATTGTTGCTCAACAACATTAGAATTGTTTTGCATCCTTTGTTCCATCTCCACTCAAGCTACATTGACTACCTTTTGAGCGCACATTTTGCTTTTAACTCCTTCGAACTGCATACATTGGAAGAAAATATCCCAGTGTCTTGAAGGAGACCATCTCCCAACCCACGAATTTGATTTCCAGGCTTTGCACTTAGAATGAACATCATGATATTGATTTTAGCCTTAAGATCATCTATAGGTATCTCCTCCAATGGGGTATTTTTGAGAAGTTGCTGCTCTTTTGCCCTATTTACGAGGTATTCATACTTTTTGACAAGTTTCTCATCCAACAAACAAAACCCACAAGAGATATAAAATGGTCCATAAAATCATATTTTGCAAGAGATATTACACAACTGTACACAAGAGATATAGCACAATCCAAGAGATTTAATCAACCACCCTCAAAAATATTTTGACCATGGCAGTGCCCGTTTCCAAAAAGCTACATGGAGAGCATACAAAAATTGTCATGCTACTTAATCTAATGAAAATTTTTCTTATATTTTTTAATCTAACTTTGAAGAATAATTTTTTTGATGTCTAACCTAGTAGATAAAATGTGATAAAGAAAACAATGTTATAGTATTGAGTCTTTCTTACATATTGAGCCTTAGCCGCATTATAAGTCTAACACTTGTTCTTCCTTGCATAAGCGAACTAAAGTGTGTTCACTCGGGAAATTTCGAACCATCCTAATATTAAAAAATGCATGTTTCAAACATTGTATTCAAATTCTTAAAAAATAAAATAAAAATTAAGTGATCAATTAAGTACATGTTGATAATATATAAGTTAAATATCTTAGCCATCCCCTTCACTATGTGTGAGAAAGGACGTGAACCATTATGATGATTGTACTTTTTTTTTCAATCTATTCTCTATGTTTGATAATAATGCCTTCTGGAAATAAAAGAATATAGATTAGTCATAACAACATTAGAAGTAAAAGCTATGAATTGGTAAGGAATTAGACAATAAATACCTCGAACTTAATGGTTTTGAAATGATTAAACAGTTCCACCCATTAATTTACAACTCTATTGTACCCCAAAAATTTATAGAAAAAATTATTTATACTATATGTTATATTTTTATATTTTGAAAGTTAAGGGGCTAATGTGCAATATATTAAACTCAATTTAGAGCGATATTTAGTATATCAATATGGGGCTCTTTGGATAGCTCTTAATTAATCATGTCTAGTAGGCTCGAGAAAAAATTAATTCGGATATGCGAAATTTAAGTTATTGAATTTTAAAGGATTTGTTACTAGCTAGTATTTGATTATCAAGTTGGTTATGGATTTTAAAAGTTTGGTAGCAAGAAGAAAAGCATCTTTTTATTTGATTGTGATAAGGACTTGTTGTAATTCCATTAGAACTTCATATTGTTTTATAGGTACTGTAGGTGACCTACTTCCTATAGGATTGGTCATGTGACCAAATATATATTTAACACATGGAAATTAGGATAGGAGTAGGTGCTTGCTGTTCCCTCGCTCTCTACTAAATGAGCCTTCACTGTCCGCCCGGCCCTTATCTTTAATCTTAAGTGAAGTGAAGTCAAATTGATGAAGTGAACAGCCCAACCTCTTTGTTTGAAGCTTTGCCTAGAAGTTTCTACTTCTTGAAGCTTTGTTTCTCCTAAGAATTCCGAAACACAACAATGAACTTGCAACTAGAGTATAGGAAAAAGCATCTCTATGATAGCAGTCACAGGGGAGTCCCCATTGTTTGTCCTGTCAGATGGAAATAAAATTATACCCCAAAGAGCCCTTCTTTACTACTTTAGGGGCTTGGGGTTAGGTAGGTAAGTATATGGAAAATAACTAAATTCTGGCCACACGTATTTCAAAGTAGAATTCGATCCATTAATCATTATTTTCAGCCTACATTTAACAAGGTAGGATAACGAGGTGTAATTATTTTATCCCGTTTAAATTGTTTATTTTCATATTGTTGAATTATTATGCTTATGAAAGCTTAAAGATATGATATAATATATATGTTATGGCCATCCAGTGTATGATTTTTATTGAGCTCTTACTGATTTTAAATATATGATGACTGTATGATATTTTTGACTGCGATTTAAGTATTTTTATTTGGGATTGCGCCATGATTTTTGTCTCCTGCTGAGTATTCCCACGTATTGACCATTTTCCCCTACTCCTCACAGGTTAAAACAAGTTGTCGATTGGCAAACGATGATATGCAGTCGTGATCTAGAAATTATGAAATTCAATAAAAATAATTCGAAGTAACATGACTATAGATCTTTATTTATCAGCGTTATTTTAATTTTATTTTAATGTGAAATTTTTTGTTTAGGATTTGGGACATATTTCAATTGATTATGTTTCCTATATGTTTTATTTATTATTGTGAAACCAAAAATTTAATGATGTGATATGTTATATGTTTATTTAATTATTGAATGAAAATTTTAGTAACGATTTAAATCTTTAAAATATGGGTTGCTAGAATTTGATATCAGAGTTTAGGTTTAATTTTCTGTAGGCCCACGTGTGTTTTCATAATATGAGTTTTGAAAGGAAAAAGAAAAATGGAATAAAACGAATGGTGAAAATAAGAAAGGAATAAAATGAATGGTGAACCAAAAATAAAAAATAAAAAAAAAATGTAAACAATGACAGTTGCTCTATTCGCGTGAACAATTCACGTGCACTGTTCATGTGAATAGTGATGGGAAAAATAGTGTTGTTTAGATGGTTTATATATGTGTGCATATATATTTATATTTGTAAACATTTTTTTTTTAATTCTTTTCCTAGAATAGAAAGTTTTATGTTTAACCACAATGATCATTAAATTAATTAGTTACTAGCTTTTTCAATTTGTGAAATTTCATGATAGTCCATGTACTCAAGGGCGGATCCAGCAACTGGCGAGCCCCCGTGGCCGAGCATGGTAGGGACGGGGAAGCTTGGTTGCAGTTCTGGAGGTAGAAGTGGAGGTGGGAACTTGGCTGTGGTGACGAAGGTCATTTTAACCCCGTCCTTGGAAATGTGGGAGGTAATTTCAAATGATTTTGGGTGTTTACATTGTGGTAAGTGGTTTGAAGTAATTTCAATGTCATTTCTACTCTGCTTTTTCATGTTTGCTTGCTCACAATCTCAATAACTTTTGTTTTGCAATATTTTCACCAAAAATGCTCCTCTTGGCAGATGAACTGAACCATATCCTGTGGTGAAAGAACTAAGGAGGGTTACTTTGATGCGTTCTAAAACTTAGGTATTATTTTTAAATGCTCTCGGCATTCTAATTTCTTCATCACTAAGCTTACGATTTTTAATTTTGAGACAAAATTTTAGAGCATTCAAATCAAATAATGGATGAGGATCAACAATCCTGTACTAGAAAAGGACTTTTCTCCGTACACTTCCATTATCCACAATTTTTTTGGCTAAAACACGTGCTTTTATTTTTACTGAAACCCATAGCCCGCCTTCGACTCTTTCCGATCAAATCTCCCATGTCATTGGATTATTAGTGATGAAGGAAGCATTTTGACCTTAAGTTTGGGTTGTGGAAGTTTTAGTTTAGCTCCAGGAGTAGAAACAATTGTGTTTTTCCCAAAAACAAGGTTCACTATTATGCTACTTTACTCTTGATGTAGTATTATTTTCTTCACTTTATTAAACTACCTATTCAAGAGATGTAGCTCTAATTAGATTTCCTTCTCAGTGTTTGTAACTAGGGAAGAAGGTGAACCTCTGGTTGGAATTAAGAATGAAGGTAACACTTGTTATTTGGCTGTGTGACGTTGTTGTTTTTTTCTTTGCCATCACATGTAGTTGATATTATTGGCCTTCAGTTTTCATTTTTCAATTCTGCATATTTTGTTTAAATTTTGATAAGTAACGAATAATATACTTACGAGTTAGTGACTCCATAATAGCCTCCTGCATCAACTGATCATCATGTACATTTGGACGGGAACGATCCATAGGGTCTGGATGCTAACTCACATACCAATCCTTTTTCACTTGCAACTTAGGAATCTCTAGTTTAACTGACATCATGTAACCTGACGCCCTATTTCCATAAATGCAATGAAATAAGTCAGATTTTTTTCTTTCCTTAAATAATGCTTCTAGAGAACATTTTGAATAAATAGTTATGTTACCTGAAAAACAGGACTAGGATAAACAGTAGACTGATTAAAAGCAGGCCATCTTGATAAATTTATGTAACAACTTATAGAAATATCACATCATCTAGATGATACCAGCCAAAAGAATCCCTAGTCTTCTATAGATTAAATCTTTTCTCCCTAATGTTCATTATGAAACAATGCGATTAACAAATTAGTCCTCCATTGTCAATAATAAAAACTAAAACAAGTATTTACTTATCAAAGTGAATCTGGGAAATATTTCTCTATCCAAACTTCATTTCAACTCTACAAGCAAAGGTGTACTTGGCACTTTATCCCCATCAGCACCCTCTAGGACTTCCAAGTAATGCACAAAAGAGGGAACTACTACCTCAAGCTTTCCATCACTTGAGCATAAATGGGAAAGTTCTTAATCAGAATACATTGATGAAGTTAAAGATAACAAAACAACAGCCATGATAAGTAAATACAACTATTGATCAACACTGTTATTAAAAGTTTACTTAGTATTCAACATGTATTTTTTTCTTAACTGATTAAGTTTCACATTACATGAACCTTTGTCAATTGAGCCAAAGTCTAAATGTGGGGAATATCTTTGTTATCATGTGTAGTATTCTGTTTATCTTTATTTGGTTATCAAATGCACTTCAACTTGTTTATGTAGATGGTTAGATATTTGTTTCAAATGAAATACTAGATATCTAAACTCATTCGTATTGATGGCTAAGAGTAGAAGGCAGAGCAAGGTCATGTAAGAATTCAAGCACAAATAACCATTCAAAATGCACAGCAATTTTTCATGGAGGTTTTGATAGGGCCATTTGCGTGTTTAAGCTAATTGATATTGTTGGGGATTCTAGGAGTTCAATCAACCAAAACAACAATCAACAAACAAGATTCAAGTCAAAAAACAAGAAAAACGGGAATGGAAAAATACAACCCCTTCTTCTGCCGATTTCTGTCCAGCTTCTTCTTCTTCGTTTCAGCAGCTTCTTCTTGGATTTATGGGTGTTTTTCCAGGTTCAGGAACAGCCCCATGCTATGCCAATTGCCTTCCAAAGAGAGAGGGGAAAAAACCAATGAAGAACCTATGAAAAACCGAGAGCTCCTCTTTTCTGCTGGGATGAAAGAGACCGAGAGCTGCCCTTTTATTTGAAATGGTAGAGAGTCCATATGAAGGAGAAGGAAGGAAGACCATGCCTCTGCCAAAACGTGGGAAGACCTTATTGTGTCAACCTCACTCCCATCAACTCACAACATTAGGTGGTAGGTTTAGGTGAACCATATCCTCACATTCTTCACCTTGGTTCTCCTAACACTCTCTCTTGGTTGCGAATTTGCACATGGAAGAACTGTTCATCATCATCGCCCACCACCTGCAAGAAAAATTAACCAGTGTCAATGTGTAATAAAGATAAGCACAATCTAAATTTACTTGCAGGTAGAATTTTTGTTCCCATATCAGAGGGATTCCTATCAGTGTGAATTTTAACAAGATTAACTTCACCTTGAGACAGTTTCTCACGTATAAAATGATACTTTACCTCAATATGTTTAGTTCTTTCATGGTAAACAGGATTTTTACAAAGCAATAAAGCACTTTGACTATCAGTAAACATAACAGGTGTATCATGCATGAAGTTCAATTCTTTTAAAATTCCTTTTAACCAAGTACATTCTTTAGCCGCCTCAGTTATGGCAACATATTCTGCCTCAGTACTTGACAAAGTAACTAAAGGCTGCAGCTGTGACTTCCATGTTATACAATTGTCACCTAGTGTAAAAAAGTACGCTGTGGTAGAC
>NC_036243.1:11865057-11865271 GCF_002742605.1 Olea europaea var. sylvestris | reverse complement strand
AGGGGGATCACTAGGATTATTTCCTTCTTTCAATTTGTAAATCCACTTACATTGAACTATCCTATGATCCTTAGGTTTGTTAACTAACTTCCAAGTTTTATTCTCCATTAGAGATTCCATTTCTTCCCGCATAGCTTTTAGCCAACTTTCAGAACATTTTTCCATTAACAGCTTCTTCATAACTAGCAGGTTCTATCTGTTCAAGGGCTTCACC
>NC_036243.1:11845570-11862896 GCF_002742605.1 Olea europaea var. sylvestris | reverse complement strand
ATAGCAGCATTATCAACATCAGAATTGTTCGGGTCTTTTTGTTTCCTTTTCCAATCAAAGCAGTCTTTCTTGAAATGTCCTAATTTTCGCTTTATGGCATTTTTCATTTCTCTGTAAGATTCGGGCAAAGAGTTTAGCAATATGACAGCTAAATCCTCATCATCAAATGTTTTATCATTATGAGCTAGACTCTTAACAATTATGCTAAAGTCACTCAAATTCCCCTCGACATCCTTCCCCGGGTCCATCTTAAAACTAAACAACTTCTCCAACAGGTATATTTTGTTAGATAAAGTTTTAGTTAAGAACAGGGCATCTAAAGCAATCTACAAAGCTCTAGCAGTTTTAGCACTATCAACTTGTCTCACAATATTGTCAGATAGATGCAAAATTATATAACTGTAAGCAATTTCATTCATGTCTTCAATTTCAGTTGTTTTAGCTTTTAACTCATCAGAAAATGTAGCGGGATCATCAAGAGCTTTAGCAACTCTCTGTTGGACCAAAATGGCCCTCATTTTCTGTTTCCATATCGAGTAATCCCCCTTTCCATCGAATTGCGATAATTCGACCCTCGAACCCATTATAAATTTTATAAAAGAGTGGCCTGTACTCGTGGATACAATAAAAAAGGTTTTGAAAAATTCTTTTCCAGATGATCAATATAAAACTGAGTACCGAGTTTTAAAAAAAACAATTTTTTAGAAATGAAGCACAACAGTGAAATAATCCGTTCACGAAACACAGGTATATAAAGCAGGTAAATATGCTTCCAGGTTACAAATTAATCACAAGAATTCAATCAACAGAATTCACAAATAAGCAACCAAGCAATAACCATGCATAAACCGGTAAGGATACCAAACCTAACCTAACGGAAAGTTTGGAATAATCTTACCAAACTACTGTTGACAAACAGTAAATATACCACCAAGTTTCTGAACCAAATTGCCGTAGACGTCAAGGTAGGGGCAAAATCGTCCAACTTTTTCTGTAAAATCTGAAACAAAAAACAAACGACATCAGTGCGTCAGGACGTCAAAATGAGTAAACTGCCCGGAAAAAGCTCGCCAGAGGTCCGGCCACGCGCCGCTGCCGGAGCCGTCGCCGCCGGTCACGCGCCCCACCACAGGGTGCGCCTCCTCCTGCTGGTCATGGTTCCATGGTCCATTTCACCGGAAAGTCAATCGGTTGGCCGGAAATCAAGTTTTTCAGATTCGGTTAGAATGTGGAAATGGTGATTTCTTGCTGGTTTTTGATCGATTTTTGGACTAATATCACTCCTCCTAGCTCTGATACCAGTTTGTTGGGGATTCTAGGAGTTCAATCAACCAAAACAACAATCAACAAACAAGATTCAAGTCAAAAAACAAGAAAAACGGGAATGGAAAAATACAACCCCTTCTTCTGCCGATTTCTGTCCAGCTTCTTCTTCTTCGTTTCAGCAGCTTCTTCTTGGATTTATGGGTGTTTTTCCAGGCTCAGGAACAACCCCATGCTATGCCAATTGCCTTCCAAAGAGAGAGGGGAAAAAACCAATGAAGAACCTATGAAAAACCGAGAGCTCCTCTTTTCTGCTGGGATGAAAGAGACCGAGAGCTGCCCTTTTATTTGAAATGGTAGAGAGTCCATATGAAGGAGAAGGAAGGAAGACCATGCCTCTGCCAAAACGTGGGAAGACCTTATTGTGTCAACCTCACTCCCATCAACTCATAACATTAGGTGGTAGGGTTAGGTGAACCATATCCTCACAGATATCTTTCACAACCCAGATAATGAACTTTTCTATTCATAACTTGTATCTCTCTTACTTTCAAACTTCAAGGTTCAAGCAACAAGCATATATGTGTGTATTCATTAATGTACTGCTATTTATAATGGAATTGCTCTTACGAAATGCACTTATTTTGGCTCATTGTCAAGTTTGTTTTTGGATGATAGGGGAAAGCCTCAGGATAGGATGCAAGGGGTAAGGAGGAGTGTACATCATTTTTCTGCTTTCTCATATCTAAGAACTCTTACGTGTACAAATTTTCACCTTTCTGGTTTTTGTTTTTAAATAGCTTTGTTTGTTGGGATCTATTTTACTTAGCTGTATTGTTCCATTTTCTTCTCTAACTTGTAGATTAAGTGATTTATTGTGTGTGATTTTCTAATTGTATATGTATGCATTTGTACGTGTGGGACTTCTGTTTGTCTTGTTCAAAATATATAAGAAATACCATAAAGAATGGTACTATGTTCCTGTAATTCACATGACTGGAAAATGTTTTTTCCTAGGGTCATAGACTTAGAACTTGAAATGTGATTAGACTGTCTATGGTAAAGCCTCATTACTAAAAACTTATTATACCCGAATTTTCTTAGGAAGATATTCTAATCTATCTTAGCATTATTACATGGAGTTAGTCTCCTTAGCACAAGCTGGACATGCTAAACCAATGATATCTTAAATGCTAAAGGTAATAAGTGGATTGTCAGGTTATTTTGCTTCACGAATATTATGCTTGGAGTCACATTAGTTTAAGAAGGGACTTAATCTTTTTGTTTAGTTTCTTAAGATTGTGTATTTGTTTCAAAGTACAGAGGCATTTTGTTTATAAAGGTACGTGGTTGATTATGGTGAAGTTCTGTTCTTGGTAAACTATTATTCCAGCAATGTATGTCTATTTTAAGTTGTTGAACAAAATATTGTGCTCAACATTGAACGAGAAAGTTGGATTGAAGTAATTTAATCTTTGTTTCTTAAGTTCCCAGGAGAAGCCTTTGAATTGATAACTATGACTGTAATATCTTGTAACGGCATGACATTTTCATTCTACATTTTAAATGTATTTTTTTGATCCCTCAACAACTCTTCAAGGTGGTGAAATAAAGAGTAATTGAAATAGTGTGAAAATGCTGAGTCTTCTCTCTTATTATCTATATTTTGTTATAGAATGTTAAGAAGACTTCCTTCTTATATAGGTTTATTGAAAAATCGCAACAAGACATTCCCCGTGAACTGGTCGAGAAACGGTTAGAGGGGTTATGTGTTATCTATTACTTAATCCACCTTCACAAGCCCCAGGGTGATTTTATTACTAAAAGCTACATAACTCAAAAGCAGGCTTGCTAATGATCAGCTCAGAGCCTTGTACTCTTTTACTGTATTTTCTTTGGATCACTAGTCATTTCTTTATTTACTCTTTTATTGGATGCCTGAATTGAAAATTACCTATCAATTATATATATATATATATATATATATATATATATATATATATATATATATATCAAAGTAACCTACTAATAATTTTTTTCCCCACAAAATTATTTGTAGATAGGGTTTAGCCTACAAAATAATATGTATCATGTTGTCATAAATATTCTTTTCCCACAAAATTTATTTGTAGGAAAAAACACAATTTAGCCTACAACATAATTTGTAGGGAAAAGAGAAATTATTTTGTGGGTAAAATTAACTTTAGTAGACGAATGATTTTGTCGGGAGAAAATTTAGACGACGAATTGTGTTTGTCTCCAAAGGGTTCGTAGGGAAAAACTTTAGCCCACAAATTTAAAAAATTTGTCGTCTTATACCTTTCCCCTCGATGTTTTCCCCACAAACGTGCCTACAAAAATCTTTCTTCTGCAAAGATTTTTTTCTACAAATATGAACCTTTCCCTACAAATAAAATTTGTAGGGAAAGCATAAATTTCTTGTAGTGATATTTGGTAAATTAAGGCTTTTATTGTTTATTTTTAGATAATCTTAATTGTCATATTCTATTAAAACTAATGAAATTTCATGGAGTTTTTTCATTTAAAATATTGAATTCTTATTTTAAAAAGAAAAAAAGAAGTTAAACAGGACTGGGCCCTTCTTACCGTACCCACCATGGGGATAAGTCTCTTGCCCCACTCTCAACTTGAAACCTGATTAAGTAGGGTAATCCCCACCTCATTTGGTGTGAAGCCCCGAGAATATCAGGTTTGACGGGTTTTTTGGCTATCCATACCTATAAACATTATTTTAGTTGTTGCAAAGAAATAAAACTCCTTCCTTTTCTAAAAAAAAAAAAAAAAAAAAAGTTTTAAGAGAGTAAAATATATTAGGAAAAAGCTATTGGTACATAATCTAGTGTACCTAAGGGTGTACCACTTCTCACATGAGGGTGGGACCCACATGAATAAAATATTCGAGTGGGTCCCCCCATGTGAGAGGTGGTACACCCTTAGGTACAAATGATTATGTACCAATAGCAAATCCCAATATATTAATGCAAGACCAATAGACTTCGATTTCAAAAATGACTGGGGAGTACTTATACAAGCATGCACTTTACATTCACTTGTGTATGTTTGGCTAAGCTTAAAAGAAAGTAAGTTACTTTTAAACTCAATATTTGCAAAAATATTTGAATAAGGTAAACTTCCTCATTGGTAAATTAAAAAAGTATTTTTTTTTTAATTTATTTTCTTTTTTAAAGTAACCATCACCTCAATTTCTTCAATTTTAGTAAACAAAAAGTCAATTGTTTTGAAACTTACTTATTTACTTACAATCTAACTTCCAGACATCCTTAGTCCCAAAAATATTTTGCTTATATTCAGCAAAGCAATATTCCGAGTTTATGTATACCATTTACACAAGTCTCTAGATTTTACTAGATTTACCATTAAATGCATACAATAGCGTTTGTATTTCAATAAATTTGAGTTCAACTCCATAATAAATTATTGGGTTATGCTTGGTGTACATAATTTATGTGCATACGGGTGTCAAGACATTTCCTAAATCATTTTGTACGTTTTGAGTGACACTCGTTTAAGAAAGTTAAATCTGTTACAAGTATATAGATTCTTATGCCCCATTTTCTGGTCTAAAATATTGGAAAAGCGCAATAAATGAAAAGCCAGACTAACAAAAATGACTCCAATTTTCCTGTCTAAAAATATTATAGGAATTCAATCAAATAAAATCGAAATTTTGATAGATTTTGATAAAAGTAGATGAAATGTGTTAAAAAATTGTGGGTTCTACAAAATATGTGATTAAAATAATTAATTTTAATTTTAATCAAATTTTTTTATACTCAATTAGGATTGGCAACGGTTCGGTTATGGGTTGGTTCGGCCAAAACCATAACCGCACCACCAATTTTTTGACCATACCATAACCGCATCATAACCACGTAAATCGATTTGGTTCGGTTCGGCTATTATCTCGGTTCGGCACAGTTTGGTTTGGTTAATAACCACGAAAATAAACTATTTTTTATAGATTCATCCATCAAATTGATATAAAACAATTTATGAAAAAAATCAATGAAAACAAAAACATAATATTTTAAACGAAAATGCAAACATTATCAAACAATATTTCAAACGAAAAAGCAAACATTATCCCAATTTTTAATTGTAAAATACAAATTTAACAAACAATATTATAAATATAACAATACTAAACTTTTCCTTCATTCTTAATTATTGTGCATCGAAATTACTTGATTCATTCTTCCCCACAAATCTTACTAGCATAGATCAACACTCAAAATTAATTCCTATATAGTAAATAAGAAATGTAAGTAGAGAATACAACGATACTACCTATTCTAGAATGGTTTTAACTAAGATTTAAATAAATAAAAAATATACCTCTTCGTCAGCTTTCTTCTCGCTAAACGTTGTACAAGCTCTAGAGTATGATAAAGAAGTAGAATTTTTTACACACAATAGAAAAAAATTAACAATAAAAGGAGCCATGCGTGAATTTCTGGAGAGTAGGGTTTGCATTTATATAATATCATACTAATGCTATTATTATGGGCTAATGATAAGTAGGTTGGCCGGCTGAATCATGTAAATGTAATTGGGGGGAGGGGGGATTTTGTTTTGGCCTAGATAAAAAAGTAGTGTAAAGCCCAATAATTAATTCAAATTTTTTTTTTTTAGCGGGTAATCGGTTCGATTTCGGTTCGACGGTATAAATAACATACCCGCACTGCCAAGAACTAGTTCACTAAAATAAAAATCATAACCGCCCCATTGCACCATCAATTTGGTTTTTTTCGCCCCATTCGGTTCGGTTAACCGCGATTTTCGATTTTGACGGTTCAAATTGCCATCCCTTTACCCAATTGGGGCTAAATGTACTAGCTAGTAACAACTTATTGACAATTAATAAATAAACAAATAACAATAAACAACCTCCAAGGGGCCACATGCAAAGAGGGATTTGAGTTAATTGTTTTAGTAATTATTCAACTTATACCATGGTTACAGCTTACTCACTAAATTTTAAAGTGCTTATTGACTTTTGTCCGTTTGCTCTCCCTCCCTCACTTTCAAAAATTCCTAATCTTCATTTGCTGATGTGTCAAGTTACGATCGTTACAAATTTACAAATCAACCGAATGATTATTTAATCACTCATTCAACTTACATTAGGTCACAGTTTACTAATCAAACTTCAAAATGTTTCCAAATGGTCACTTATCTTTGAGATGTTAGATTCCATCAATCATCCACATATTTTGTTCCCTTTGATGCTAATTTCACATAGAAATTTCACGTAGTAAGTTATAAATGTTAAAAAAATTACAACTCAATAAAACTATTAACTTACTAGAATCATCATATGTGAAACATGACTTCCGCGGCCCCATAAAAACTTTTTAAAAACCCAATAAAGCTTTCCCAATGAGTCTTTTAGAAAAATATCATTTTTCCAATTTGAATTTTTATTGTGTGAAAAAAAAAAGGTTTCAATCCAAAGTTGAAAATCCGAAGCTTAGCTTGTTTGATTGGAAATTGATTTCTGATTGCTTCTAATTGATCATATGTGATCTTCTATCATAATTTTGTATTTTGTTTATACTTTATCTATATTTCACCATTTTCTTGCTTATTGACTCCAATTCCATCAACTTCATCGATTTTTACCAAACGAACACAATTTATATAGAATTTAGCCATAATTCATTAAAATATCCAATAAATACTCTAATTTAAAAGGCCTAAATAAGTGTAACATAATGTACTTATCACTAGGTTTTTTAGGGTCGAAATTGGGGACGTTTTATTGGGTTTTAAAGAAATTTATGGGGGCGTGGAAGTCATGTTTCATATACGGTAATTTTTGTATGTTGATGATTTTGTTGAGTTGTAATTTTTTTTTAATGATTGTACTTACCTGTGAAATTTTAGTACAATAAATTAGCAATGAAGTGAGCAAAATATGGTGAATAATGGATTTAGTGCAACATCTCTAAGATGAGTGACCATTTGGAAGCATTTTGAAGTTTGATGAGTAAACTGTGACCTGGTGTAAGTTGGATGAGTGATGAAACAATGATTTGGCTTATTTGTAATTTTTTAATGACCGTAAGTTGACATATCAGATTTCCGTTGGCCCGTTAGCAAATGAGATAACGAATTTTGAGGGTAATAGATGGAGTGCAAACGAATAAAGTTCAGTGAAGTACTTTGAAGTTTACTGAGTAAACCGCGACCATGATATAAGTTGGGTGATTATTGAAACAATTAACTCGAGGGATCTAATAGGTATACATTGATCGACAATTGTCCACATACAAGGGCGGACTCAGACATTTTGTACTATGGGGTCAAAAAATAAAAGTTTCCTTTATCAAAATAACATATTATTAACAAAAATAAGTCAATATACTACTACAACTTTAGCTTGCGCGTCTTCAATTGATTGTTCCCATTTTTAAATATTAGAATATTGGACATACCAAATTGTAAAAATTCCCAATATTTGCAGTACAAAAATCAGCCAATGTTTTCAAGTCCTCAATTTTAGACATCCTGTTCAAATATTTTCAATATTCAACTATCAAAAGCAGTTTAACAATTGCGCTTTGATTTTATTTTATCTATTTCAACCAATTCTTTATCACATCGTTTTTTGATACAAAATAAAAAATCAAAGCATCTAAATAGATATAAGGAAACCCTTTAACATTCCAATTTACAATGTAACATCAAAACCCTTTAATCTTCCATGTTTACAGAGAATTCAATTTGTTTTTTGTCAGTATTGGAAATCAGAATGACAGAATCGGAAGGCTATTCTACATCTAACCTATACTTGATTTCTTTTGTTATTACTACTCCTCAAAAACCACATAACCAAACAAAAACATACCAATTACCAATGCCAATAGCATATATTAATTTAACTACGACTTCGGTTGTTTGGCTTCGACAATTAGCAATAGCAGGGGCAGAGGGAGGAGGGTTTTATTTCATTTGTGCTGTGAAGAGAAGACCAGAAAAGATAAGGGAAGAGTCGAAGAGAGACGGCCTTAGTTTGGGATTGGGAAGTGGGAAGATTAGAATTCACTAGTCATATATGTTAGTTGGGTAAATGGAAATTGGGTTTGAGTTGTGGGTTGTCGGATGGCATGCACAATTGGGTTGACTGAGTCGGTGGGTTAAAAATAAAAAATGCACAATTGGGTTGACTGAGTAGGTGGGTTAAAAATTAAAAAAATAAAAAATTGTGGGGTCATGACCCCAAATGACTCCATGTGGGTCCGCCCCTGTCTACATATCATCATAAATTAGTTATTAGCTGTACTAGACTTTCGATGCATATTTACATAAAAGATAAACGGTCCTATGACAAGCTTAAATTGTTAAAATGTGCAAACAAGCCTCCCAGGGTACAGCTCAACTGGTAGATCAACCAACATTGGCTTGCTTCCAGCGGCATGGTGGAGAGTTCGAATCCTAGTCGAACCTGCGGCCAAAAATTTGGTATGGAGTAATCACTGTGAAAGAGGGTCTCTTGTGCGCAGAAGTGTACAGTCAATGAAGGGAACTTGTGATCCAATTGAGGCATAACCCACGATTTACCCCCTCCAAGGTTCTAGGGGCATGAGTCTTGGAGGTCCAGGATTTAGTTTGATGTAAGCTGGAATACCTGGATATTAAAAAAAAAAAAAATGTGCAAACAAAATCTAAACAAGCATCCGCTGATGGGTACAACTTGACCAATCTCCAGATGACATATAGAAGGCACTATAATCCAAAATTCTCATCAATCGGTAAGTGAAGTGAGCATTCAACGGTCGAATTTACCCTTAACCTAATTTCATACGGAAATACTCCATGCAAAATGAAGAATAATGTAAGAAATCACCTTTACAGGCTTACGGTATTCCATGTATAGGTTTAGAAACGGGTAGATAAAGAGGTGGTATTGAAATATTAAGTTTTAATCTTACAAGATTTTGAGGTCAACCCTTATAATATCTATCATAATCAAATTCAAATTATCAAACATGGAGCGATGTACTTTATTTTGATCACAACGAATGGATAGAGCTTATCACATATCATGTTTGTGTGCATATGCTTCATTTGTTTATGAATTGGGTGAAAGGAGCTGATCAAAACATATATATTCTAATACACATAATTTAGAAAGTAATGTGGGACAGAATGCATGATTGGAAGAGAGCCAAGTGGGAAAGGGGAGAGAGAATAACATTTAAATCATGTTTGGTGGTGCATTTAATAAAATTGATTAAAATTTAAAATTAACAATTAATTATAATCAATTCAGAAATGTTCAATCATACATTCCATTAGTATCAAAATTTAATTAAAATCTAATTTTTATCTAAACCGATCATAGATTAAAGAAGAGTAGATTGTCTGGTGTCCTTTAACGTTATATTCATACAAATTGTAAGATTGGGGGGGGGGGGGGGGGGGGGGGGGGGGGGGGGGGGGGAGGATACGACTTAAACCAAATTGCTTCTATTTTAATATGATGTTGAAGTTAGTCGATACATGATTTAAGTATCATCTTTTTCTTCCTTTTCATTTATTATACAAGGCAAAGCGCCATAATGAGAGATCACTGTGATAATACTCACTGTAATATCCATTACTTAATCGAAGACTTTCTCATTGACCATGCACAATTGATTGTTTGTCGCTAATCTTTCTAAATCCAGTGCGGCAATTATTGAAGTACTTTATGAAATCAAATCTTATCCAATGCTAAACAATTATTTTATTATTATTATTTTTCTGGTCTAAAGTATTGGAAAAGGGCAACCAACGTAAAGACAGGTCTATAAAGATGACTTTAACTTTCCGTTTGTAAAACATTTGAAAAACTTTACATGCGAGGAAAATAAATGGAAAGTGAGGTATCAATAACTAGGAAGCAACCAAGAGAGAGTGTATTGAGTCAAGTTTTTGACTGTGTGTGGTTTGCTATAGACTTCTACCATTTTATTAAAAATATGAAAAGCAAATATAGAATACTAATGTTCAAATAATCATACCACGTCGACTTTAAGTTTGTAATTCTAAATTCTAGATTTTCTGTTAATATCATTAAGCGAACTTGGATCCAAAACTGCAATTTGTTCATAGAATCATATTTTCTATTGCAATTCACGTTTGTGTGAGTATTTGTTTATGAGCAGGTGAAGAAGAATCAAGGAAACGACACAATATTCAAAAATCATTTTGTTTTGATCATTTCTTCGATTTTTGAATTGTATTGAATTCATTTTCTATTTTAGTGTGAACAGTGGCCTAATAAATAAATTCCACGATTGAACTACCAAAATAGAATACGCTAGAAATCCAAGCTCTTTCTGCCATATCCTTAATAGCAGGTTGGTTATACCTACAACCGAAATGAAAACCGATCATTTCGTGGTTCAAAAATATCGAATCTCGTCTGAATCATCATTTATTAAGACTCTTCAAAAGCTTTAACAATTTATGAATTGGTTGTAGCATTATTCTAATGGGTAGGGAAAATATTATAGCAGTCAACTTGAAATAATCAAAATATTATTACGTCGTCCCCCTCTTATTGTAGTTGTCTTGAACAAGGCTATCGAATTCTTGAGCCAGCTCTACAACTTCTACAATTAATTAAAACATGCATTATGATTTTGAAAATGTTACATTGATCCATTGCGACTCATGGGGCTTGAACCGGCTGCACATTTGAGTATGTGCGAAATGCCCAACAATTTCTAATATGTCATTTTGAAATCCATCTATATCGAGTCATGAGTGCAAGCTTAAAAAACTATTATATGTTTATTGATTTCCTTTCACTGGTGTCTAATCATTAGCCATCTTTAAATATAAATAATGTTTCCGGTAAACAAAAGCGGCTATAATTTTTTTATTTTTGTTTTTTGACCATGTATAGAGAGCTAACTCATTTGAACGAATGTTTTACACGTTTTCTTCTTTGGTCTTTTCAGTTGACGAGGTAGTCAACTTGAATTAACTAAATTATCATTCTCTAAGCACGTGTGTGTGTGTGTATATAAGGAGGCATCTTTGGAGTTTTGAGTCATCACCTTCTCTACTGGTAAACATACATGTTTGTAATTATGGAAGCCAAATCCATTTTGCTTAAACTTTTGCTCAAATTCATTCATAACGATTTTCATGAAGTTGTAGCAAGAATGACTCTAGTTGATAGATTTATGTTTCTTGTAAGTTCTTTTTACAACCCTTGTCAATTGTGTAGTATAGTCCAAAATTATAGTGAATAATGCTTAGTTTATTCTTGTGGTGTATTATCACATAAATCATAGTATATGAAAAGAAAGCCTAACATAATGGCTCGTGACATTTCATTATTGGACTATTTTAAACACCGTTAGCTTTCTCACCAAATCACCTCCCGTCAAGGAGTCTTCGGTCATTGCATATGGTCAAATTCTTCTAGCAAAGTAGCATTTATTCTTTTCACATGGTCAGTCCAGTGAGACATGGATGAAACATGCTTGTGATGTGTGCTTCTTTCATGATATGCTCTAGTTAGATTATTTTGAGATATCATCTAATTACTTTTTTCATGCAGATAATTCACTTGGTGGACAAGTTGGGGATATGGCACCGGTTACCTGTGTTCTTGGGTCTAACATACCTAGTCATGCGTCGACATCTTCATCAAGAGTACAACTTGTTCAACGTTGGAAAATCGCCAGAGGGAGTGAGATTTAATCCGGCTGAATTTCCTTTCAGAACAGCTGATGGAAAATTCAATGATCCCTTCAATGAAGATGCCGGCAGCCAGGGATCGTTCTTTGGCAGGAACATCCTTCCTGTTGATCAACGACATAAGGTTAATTATTAATTTATTTTCACTTTCCAATTCCGCTCACACAAACTAGAACTTAGTAGTATTAGTCATAAATAACGGATACTAGTGCCTGTGCCCCACTCGGACATGTCTTAAAAAAGAGCGATATTTTGGATGCAGATAACGAAGCCAGATCCTATAATTGTGGCAACGAAGCTGCTGGCACGTAGAAAATACATTGACACGGGAAAGCAATTCAATGTAATTGCTGCTTCGTGGATACAGTTTATGATTCATGACTGGGTTGATCACATGGAGAATACTGACCAGCAGGTTTGGCCCATGCATTCCATTCCATTCACCATATGCATATGTAAAATAGCATTTTTTATTATTTTTTATTTTTTTTTGAAGAAGTACCAAAATTTAATCGGTTTAGTCTTAAATTTTATTATCCTCATAACTTTGTTCAATTCTTGAAAATATATACACGACAATATTAGGTTAAACTTATTGCACCTAAAGAAGTGGCAAGTCAATGCCCTCTCAAGTCTTTCAAGTTCTATAAAACGAAGGAGGTTTACACAGATCATGGCTGTAGAGGTATCCAGAGTGGCCATTTGAACAGCAGAACACCATGGTGGTGAGTTTTTCTTTTCTTGACTTTAAGAAAAGTGCTTTTAAGCATAGCCACACATGCTCTATTATTGGGTAGAACTTCCCAATAAATGTGGCTTATAATACAATTTATATCTAATTAGTCACTTTCAATTATATGAAGGGATGGGAGTGTTGTATATGGTAACAATGCAGAAACCCTGCAGAAAGTAAGGACTTTCGAGGATGGAAAGTTCAAAATTTCAGAAAATGGCCTTCTTCCCCAACAAGACGGGCAAATCATTTCTGGAGATGTTCGTAATATCTGGGCTGGCCTCTCCACATTGCAAGCCCTCTTTGTGCAGGAACACAATGCAGTCTGTGATGCCCTGAAGGTGCCTTTTCACAATGTTTTCTCTTTTACACAGACATTTATTTGTTATCAAGAAATTACAAGTCCATACTAAATTTTCTCACTTGTGTGTTGTGATAATACAGAAGGAATATCCTAATCTGAACGATGAGGACCTGTACGGGCATGCAAGACTGGTTACTTCGGCTGTTATTGCCAAAGTCCACACAATTGATTGGACTGTTGAGCTTCTAAAGACTGACATGTTACGAGCAGGAATGCGAGGCAACTGGTAAATAGAATTCCTAATCAATGTTTGTTGGCCCCAATTCGAGTTAAACAAAACATTCAAAAAATCAAAACTTTTGCAGAAACCAAAATCGCAGAAAACCATAAGTAACAGCACAAAGTAATTTTCACCCCCTAACAGGTCTGGATGTTCACGTGCTCTAAACACTTTTCACCCGTTGAGCATCTACAAATAGATATTGCACAGATCTCTAAAATCAGCTAAGAATAGTTCGTCCAAATATATGAAGATATCGGGATTTCTTCAAAGTTTACTCACGCCTCACACACAATAGTTCACCATAGTAAACCACACTCAATCTCACAGATTATATAACAGTCCACTCAAGATTTACAGAGAATAAGAGCAGATTATAGAGAAAACGAGGAGCCAGGAAACCCTAACCATACACGCATAAAACTCACCTGAAAAGGCCAAAGGATGTCTTTTATATGGCACCTCAAAGGATCAAATGCAATGCCACAAACGCATCACGTGTTAGGCCAGATCTAATCACCAATATAAAGCTAAAAGCATGTTTCCAGTATGCATTTTTACAAGTGAATGGCCAACCGGATCACAGCAAATAAGCTCTCAAGTCCAATGACCCAAGTAAAAATAGTGAGGTAGTCCAATAACTAACGCTGTTTAGATAATACAAAATTATGCACACAGGTTTTTCCACCATACATGCAATTGAGTTCGTTTTTTCCTTAAATATATTTCTTTTTCTCATATGAACATGAGATATCAAAGGCAAGTTGACAACATGTTTCACCCATCTCATTAGGATTTAAATTTATAGTGGTATGAAGGAACATATTAAATTTTTTTGGCTTTCTATCTTACAAAGGTATGGATTGCTGGGGAAGAAGTTTAAAGACACATTTGGACACATTGGAGGAACCATATTAGGCGGCCTCGTGGGACTGAAGAAACCTAATAATCATGGCGTCCCATATTCATTGACTGAGGAATTTGTGAGTGTTTATAGGATGCATTCCCTCTTACCCGATAAGCTTCTCCTTAGGAATGTCAATGCATCACCAGGACCAAACAAATCTCCTCCTTTGGCTAAAGAGTATGCTTCTTTTCACTAAATACCATATATGATAATGGAATGTTTGTTATGTTAGTCAAGATAAGACAGAAGCATTTCTCCTTTTTCCTTTTTTAACCTTCAGAAAATAATACGCGTATTTTATGAGAGGAACTTAGTTTTACATATTTATAATGTGCAAAATCTTGTTCTCTGTTGCTTCTGTAAGTTATCTAATACTTGATAAATATTACAGAATGGATATGCGTGAACTAATTGGTCATAAAGGAGAACAGAACTTGCAAAATATTGGCTTTACCAAGCAAATGGTATCAATGGGACACCAAGCATGTGGTGCCCTTGAGCTTTGGAACTATCCCAACTGGTTTAGGGCTCTCATCCCCCAAGAAGTAGATGGCAGTGATCGGCCCGATCCTATTGACTTACCGGCTCTCGAAAGTATGATTCAGATAAATATGTACATATATTTTTTTATTGATATGACTTGTGTATGTGTAGACCTCTCACACAAGCATTGACTGGTTTGGTCGATTCTCCCCGACACAACTCACTAATCTCGATTGTCTGAAAAAAATTTAGCAGTGATTGAGGATATAAAGCTAATGTAAATAATTGGTTGCAGTTTACAGGGACAGAGAAAGGAATGTCGCCAGATACAATGATTTCAGGAGGTCCCTCTTTTTGATTCCCATTTCAAAATGGAGTGAACTAACAGATGATGAGGAAGCTGTCAGAGCTCTTCGAGAAGTCTACGGTGATGATGTGGAGGAGCTTGATCTTCTCGTGGGCCTCATGGCAGAGAAAAAGATCAAGGGATTTGCTATTAGCGAGACGGCCTTTACTATTTTCCTCATCATGGCATCAAGGTACAGTTGATTCCCGTCACAATAAGTATCTACAAGTGATAAAAGAAAATTATTAGTTATCAGGAGATAAAAATCGTTGACAATTATAAAAATTCCTACCGCCATAGTATGTTTTTGGTTTATACATGTATATCTAAAACGTAGAATAAATGCAGGAGATTAGAGGCCGACAGATTTTTCACGAGTGATTTTAATGAAAAGGCATATACAAAGAAAGGGCTAGAATGGGTAAACACAACTGAAAGCCTCAAAGATGTGTTAGATCGGCATTATCCTGATATGACGAAGAAATGGATGAACTCAGGCAGTGCATTTTCAGTATGGGATTCAGCAACGGAGCCTTACAATCCCATTCCCCTCTATCTTCGAGTTCCTTTATGAAGTGGCATTTATATATTATATTGTTAATGGAGCTTCTTCGACTTCGAGAACTAAAATGTCTTAGTTTGGTTTACGTTTTTAAGCTTTGAGTTGTGGATTTGTCTAAGTTGATCAATGCACAATTGAAAACAAAACAGCACTTGTGAACTTTTTTGAAGTTTATATGGTAATTTGTCCTATATATAAGGCCTGTTTGATAGTGGTTTTGAGAATTGATTTTTTTACTGTTAGAAGAAAAGTGGGGGCCACCTGTGAGAGAAGAAGTAAAAAATTACGGTTGGAATAGTGAAATAACGTTAAAGAAAAATCAATTTTTTTTTGGTGAAAAATAACTCCCAAACGGGGCCATAATTGAGATTGTCAAAAAATGCGTTGTGATTTTCATTTACTTGGTTGTGTAAATGTGATTAGTAAAATCGAAATGAAGAAAAATAATAAGATCGACACACACAAACTTATGTGGTTCGAAAATATACCTATATGGCGCAAAGTAGTCCACTAGGATTGCACAAAGTTGTTTATATAAACCCCAATCTCGAAATTACAATACAATAAATACGGGGACGAGCCGCCATCTGCTAGTCCCTTACATACAAAAGTATGAGCCACCTAATCAACATACTCGCAGCTCTGATGTGTGTCTACTGTTTGTATAAAAGAAATGTCTTTACCTAAAATTATTGCATCATGAGTAATTGTCAAATTACGTCCACTTCCACTAATAAGAATTTTATGCCTGTAACAAATTCATCTTTAATTAATTCACAGACTAATATAGTCGTTAAGCTATATTGTTTTTCTTGAAATTTAATCTTATAGTCATCAAAAATCTTTCTTCAAATTCCATTTTACTATTGTTCTTTTGACTTTCTCATATTTCCTATTCTAGTTTTTGTTTAAATCTTCTAGAACTAAATCTTTTCTAATTATATTAAGTGACATCATGTATCTATTAAAGCTATTAAATTTAGTTTGTTCACTTTACTTATTTGTACTTCTATTGGTATTCTAATACTTTTGGTTGGATTTATTCTAGATATTTGACATATTACTTCATCTTGGTTTTCTATTTCTAAATAACTATTTTCTGTGTAATTATATATAGGTTGTTTTCCCTTTATTTCCGAATTTCTAATTCTATATTGTATTTCCTCTAATGTTTTGTATATTTTATCTATTTTATTATTTGTAATAACTATTCTATCCTCTAATCTTTCTATAATTTTGCTATGATCTTTAGGTTTATTTCTAAATAATTTTTACATTAATTTCAATTCTTATGTCTAGGGTATATTTAAATTTATCAATAATTGACGATTGTCCTCTAATCCATTCATGGACACATTCTTGTTCTATATTCAGTCATTTTTATATCTATAATTAAAAAATGTAATTTTTTCTGAACTAGTATTACTGTCTTCAAAACTATTTATTATTTCTAAATTATCTAATTCCTCATATGTAAAAGTACTATATAAATTGAAATACAAGATTCGTTATTTAATAATTCTATACACTATATTTGTGACATCCCAAAATTTTAGTAAGTTTATAATGCATATTCATACATTGTATTGTGATGTATATTTCATGTAACATAGTAAAAGAATTTTATTAATAATATTATAAGCTTATGAAAAGAATTGAATTAAAATTTTGGTTAAAAACCATGTGGAAAAAATTAAGGGAAATG
>NC_036243.1:11803455-11845331 GCF_002742605.1 Olea europaea var. sylvestris | reverse complement strand
TAGAGCGACTTTTGCATAGTTCAACTTTTGTGTAGTGAAACTTTTGTAATGCAACCTTTGTATATATACTAGTCTTTAATATACTTTTTGCAATGTAACCAAGTATATAAGAAAATTTTCAATTATCTTATATTTATTGTTGCTTGCCTACTATATACTCTACAAATTTCCAAAAGTTTTCTCTCTTCACAAAGTGTACAAATTTTTTAATCTTTATACATAGAGTTAAATGACTAAATTGGGATTGTGACAATTATGGTATCAAAGCCAAGGTTTTAAATTCGATCTTGTGACATGACATACATGTAAATTCCATCTTCTGGCATCCATTCACAAGGTAAGTCTTATAATTTACGTGAAACTTTTCTTATTGCTTTAGAAGTCGGTAGTACAAAGTGAATCTTTCATTAAAAAGAAGATATAAATATAATTATAATGCCTCATAAGGACACCAAATTACAAACAAACAAAAAAAAATTATTGATCATTAACGGACATTGTTGTTTTGCAATAGCCAAGAAATGTCTCAGAATAGTAAAAGTGATAGTAACACTGCATCAATTGAACATTTGACTCGGTTGGTCCGACGTCAAGCTCGACAGATAAATCAACTAATCAACAACTACACTTCCAATGGAGAATCTTCCAGGACCAGGGAAGAAAATGATACTAGTAATCGTTTTCAACGATTAAAATCAAAATCCTTTGAGGATGCGAAAGATCCAATTGAAGCGAAAAATTGGATTCGTACCATGGAACATATGTTTACATATGCACATATTCTAGAATCCGAAAAAGTTATATGTGCATCATTTATGTTAAGGGAAAATGCTGGACATTGGTGGGATACCTTAACCAGCATTGAAGAAGCTCAAGACATGACTTGGGAAACTTTTTGCGAAAAATTTCGAGCCAAATATTTCTCTTCTGTAGCCAAACAAAAAAATTTAAATGAATTTCTATTTTTAAAATAGGAATCAATGACTGTATCTGAATACATTACGAAGTTTGAAGAATTGTCACGTTTTGCAACTCACGTGACCACTACTAGTGAAGTAAAAATTGATCGTTTCATTGAAGGGCTAAAATCAGAATTGGCTTGAGATGTACAAATGTCAAGAATTCAAGGCTTGGATTTTTCCATGGTAATAGATAAGGCATTAGTGGCAAAACAAGCATAGGCCAAAATAACTCAAGCCCGAGAAATGAAAACCTCGAGTAATAGGCATTGGAACGGTACCACTAAAAGTACTAGGATTGGCAAAAATACTCTTTGGTTCCCAAATAAAAAGGTTCGAATGGAAGACAAATCCAAGGAGAAAACGCCTTCGCCATGTGCTCATTGTGGAAAATTCCATAGTGGGCCTTGTCAACTTAAACTTGGATTGTGTTATGGTTGTGGAAAAGAGGGCCATTTGGTAAAGGATTGTCCAAACAACAAAAAGAAAAAATCAGTAGAAACCCAGTCCTCCAGCAGGTAGAGTATTTGCAATGGTACAACCTGAAATTGCCGAAGATGCGAAAGTCGATACAAGTATGATACATGCCTATGCTACACCTGGTTTTACCCTATTTGATTAAGTGCCACTCATTTTTTCATATCCATTAAATTTTTGTATAATCTGAATATTAAACCAACTCTAGTACCCCATAATATGGACATAGCTACTCCTTGTGGACCAAATCGCCATGCTAAATTTATTTTACCCAAAGCTAGCTTGTATATTGAACATATGGAACTTTCGGCAAATCTTATCCTGCTTGACTTTTATGATTTTGATATTATATTAGGCATGATTGGTTAACCACCTATGAGGCTTTAATTGATTATAAGTCCAAAACTTTGAAGCTTCTAGGCAAAAACATCGTATCCTTTCCGATACCTGAGAAAACATCTAGAACTATAATTTCGGCAACCAAGGCTAACAAGCTTTTAACTCAAGGACGTGCTGGGTATTGGGTAAGTTTGCACCAACTTAGTGCAGGCAAAGCTATTACCCCATCATCAATAACTGTTGTCCAAGAATTCCAGGATGTATTTCCTAAGGACTACCTAGGCCGCCACTTGACCGGGAAATTGAGTTCGGCATAGAGATACAACCAAGTACTCACCCTATATCCAAAGCTCTATACCGAATGGCCCCCTCTGAACTTAAGGAATTAAGAAGCCAATTAGATGACTTGTTAAAGCGAGGATTCATCCAACCAAGTACATCTCCATGGGGTGCTCCAGTTCTTTTCGTTAAAAAGAAGGATGGATCTTTATGACTTTGTATTGATTATCGAAAACTTAATAAGATCACTATTAAAAACAAGTACTCGTTATCTCGTATTGATGATCCATTGGATCGGCTACATGGTTCTACGATTTTCTCGAAAATAGATTTGCGATCTGGATACCATCAATTGAAGATTAAAAAGGAAGACGTTCCTAAGTCCGCATTTCGCACTCGTTATGTGCATTTCGAATTTCTTGTAATGCCATTTGGACTAACAAATGCACCAGTAGTATTTATGGACCTAATGAATCGAATCTTCAAGGACTATCTGGACAAATTTGTCATTGTATTCATTGATGATATTTTAGTCTATTCAAAAACTCGAGATGATCACACAAACCATCTTCATACAGTCCTACAGATCTTAAGAGAAAAACAACTTTATGCTAAGTTCTCAAAATGTGAATTTTGGTGGAAAAAAGTGGTGTTTTTAGGACACGTTATCACCAAAGAAGGAATCTTGGTAGATCCCAGTAAGATTGATGCAATTCTTAAATAGGCGCAACCAACTACGCCTACCGAAGTACATAGTTTTCTTGGGCTAGCTAGGTATTATTGACGATTTGTACATAACTTCTCGAAGATCGCTTCTCCTTTAACTCGGCTCACACGGAAGAATATTCCATTCAGATGGACAGATGAGTACGATAGGAATTTTCAAGATCTTAAAACACGGCTTACCATTGCACCAATTTTAACTATTCCTAATGGAGTGGAGGAATTTACAATTTATAGTGATGCCTTAAGAAATGGGTTAGGTTGTGTGTTGATGCAACATGGCAAGGTAATTGCTTATGCCTCCCGACAGCTGAAATCTTATAAACCAAACTATCCTATACATGATTTAGAATTGGCAGCCATTGTTTTTGCACTTAAAATATGGCGCCACTATCTTTATGGAGAAAAATGTGAGATCTTCATAGATCATAAGAGCTTAAAGTACTTCTTTACCCAAAAAGAGTTGAATATGAGACAAAAAAAGATGGTTAGAATTAATCAAAGATTATGATTGTACCATTAGATACCATCCAGGAAAAGCACATGTAGTTGTTGACGCACTAAGCAGAAAACTTTCCCACCATGAGACCTTTGACCATTCAAATGAAGATCGAGAAAGCTCCCAATTAAAAGAAAAAGGACCAAAAGGGAAACGATTATTCACTCTTACTGTACAATCAATCATCATGGAGAAAATCAAACAAGGTCAAAAGAGCGATTCTTTTGCTACTAAGATTCTACAAAACTTAGCTAGCGAAAAATCAACAGATTGTATTTCAGATCAGGGAATCCTTCTATATAGAAATCGAATATATGTACCTAATATAAACGGACAACGGGATGATATTCTATACGAAGCACATACAACCTCTTATACTGCTCACCCTGGAACCACCAAATTATACCACGACATTAAAACATTGTATTAGTGGCTGGGTATGAAACGTTAAATTGCCGATTTAGTAGCCAAATGCTTAACCTATCAACAAGTAAAAGTAGAACATCAAAGACCTGCAGAGTTGCTACAACCTTTACAAATTCCAAAATGGAAATGCGAACAGATTAGAATGGATTTTGTGTGTGATCTGCCCAAGGTTACAAGGGTTTTGATGCTTATGGGTAATAGTTGATTGACTAATACCTTGTATATACAAGAAATAATCCGACTCCATGGTGTACCCGTTACGATTACATTAGATCGTGATCCATGATTTTTGTCACGATTATGGACAGAGATACAAAGTTGTTTAGGTATGAAGCTTCAGTACAGCTTTTCTTCCACAAACCGATGGACTGACAGAAGAACTATCCAAACTCCGGAGAACATGCTTCACCCTTGTGTTTTGGAATTTAAACACAATTGGGATTATTATCTATATTTAATTGAATTCTCTTATAATAATAGTTATCACATGTCAATCCAAATGCCTCCATTTGAAGCATTATACAGCTGAAAATGTCGATCCCCTTTATATTGGAATGAAGTAGGTGAAAATAAAATCACAAACCCCGAAATGGTTCAAGATATGGTGAAAGCAGTTGAGAAAATTAAGAGACGATTAAAGATAGCTCACGATCGATAGCGTAGCTATGCAGATTTGAAAAAGTAGATTATGTTTTTATTAAAATATCTCCTATCAAGGGTTTACTAAGATTTGGGAAAAAAGGGAAATTGACACCAAGATACATTGGACTCTTCGAAATCTTTGAATGTATTGGTATAGTTGCTTATCGATTAAAGCTACCTGAACAGATGAGAAAAATACATGATACATTTCATGTGTCAACTCTTCGAAAACATATTCTAGATCCCACTCATAAGTTAACAAAGGCGCCAACTGATATTCATCCTGATTTGCCCTGGGAAGAAAAACCAGTCAAAATATTAATGAAGGATACTAAGAAGCTTCGCAAGAAGGAAATACCCATAGTTCGTGATTTGTGGCAAAGTAATGCCATTGAAGAAGAAACTTGGGAAAGAGAGGATGAAATGAAAGCTCAATATCCCGAACTCTTTAACTAAGGTCATTTCGAGGACGAAATATTTTTTTTAGGGGGGGAAATTATGACATCCCAAAACTTTAGTAAGTTTATAATGCATATTGATACCTTGTATTGTGATGTATATTTCATGTAACATAGTAAAAGAATTTTATTAATAATATTATAAACTTATGAAAAGAATTGAATTAAAATTTTGGTTAAAAAATCATGTGGAAAAAATTAAGGGAAATGAGGTGGCTACTCTCAATAAATGACCTTGCCACTCTAGATATGAAAATGACAAATGATATAAGGTGGCTACTCTCAATAAATAACCTTGCCACTCTAAATATGAAAATGACAAATGGTATGAGGTGGCCACCCTACACATATCATTTTGCCACTCTAAATACTACAATGACAAATGGTATAATAGGGTAAAAGGTGGCAAAATAATGATTAAGAAAAATTAAATTAATTCTAAATTATTACTATAAATAGGGGAGAATGAGAATAATGGAAATGCATACAACAAAAACCAAAATCAAGTAACTTTATAAAGATAGCACTTTGCTTGTCTTGCAACTTGAATGTGAGTAGTCTATACCTACTTTTAGTTCAAACATATTTATTGCAATTATTTTTATTGTATTACTTCTTGCTTTTCAAATCAGTTATAGATTTAAGATTCTACCCATTGACATTGACATTGACACTGCATTAAATATTGGCATTGCATTGAATAATGATTGATATTATTGATTTTACATTAAATTGGTGTAATTGACTAATGAGCTTATATATTGTTATTTTCATATTGTGTGCATGGGTAGGATCGAACATCTATAATTGAGGCTCATTGTTTTCCTTATTTATTCAAATAAAAGGAAGATTATGGTATAGATTACTCGCTGAATAAATATATTCACATTATTTTTTTTTTTTTCTTGTAGATAATCCCTATTGAATATATTGATTTTACCTCGAGTGAATGGATGATTTTTGAGGATGGCCAGTAATGCATGTATGTTAAAGAAGTCCATACATAGATGACGTATCCAGAATTTTCGAGTTTCCACAACTTTGTGGGATCCCATTATTATATAGACTACTTTGAGGCCACTACTATGACGTACTTATTTTCAAATGATTTTCCTGGAAAATAAATAGGTTCCGATGGTCTTTGATATGTAGTAGAAATATTAGTAGAAATCGGTTGGTTATGATAGCAAGATGGTGCGTAGAGCGACTTTTGGATAGTGCAACTTTTGTGTAGTGAAACTTTTGTAATGCAACCTTGTATAACTACTTGTCTCTAATATACTTTTTGCAATGTAACCAAGTATATAAGAAAATTTTCAATTATCTTATATATATTGTTGCTTGCCTACTTCATACTCTACAAATTGCCAAAATTTTTCCCTCTTCACAAAGTGTACAAAAGTTGGAAATCTGTATACATAGAGTTAAATGACTAAATTGGGATTGTGACAATATTTCTTCAATTATCATAGATTTATTTAAATTTTCTCTATTTTTATTTTTATTAGGACATTTATTGGCAAAATATTGAAGATCTCTACAAATATAATATTTACAATCTTTTCTATTTTTTGACCTTTTAACATACCTATAATAATTGGATTTTATATATTTATAATATGTTCTACTTGACCTAATGTTATACTTCTTCTTGTTCTAGTATTATCTTTTAAATTTATGTTTTTTTTTTAATCTTTTTTATCGTACAATTATTTCTTTCTTCTTCTATAATCGTAAAGCAGTGGTGTATATAAATATGAGCAAAAAGAATAATTTAATTTCTTTGTTTTCTAACTACTTTGTCTATACAGTATTTTTCAAATTTATCAGTAACAACTTTTTTATAGTAACGCTCATAGTTGATCCTTTTATTCCAGGTGTTGATTCTACATTATTTCTAATCTTATCATTCTAAGGTGATGTATCTTTTTATATAATCTATCAAGTATAGATACATCTAATGCTAATCTTATTGTACTAACTTGTTTTTCAAAGTCTAATAAAAATGGTTGTATATACTTCATATTGCTTGTACTTAATTTTTTTTATTTTCTAATTCTTCTAAAGTTATCTCTACTAGGCGTCAGATCCTATAATTAGTTCTATAATAAAGCTAATAAAATTTCTTGAATTTTCTCCTGTGATCATTCTTAAACTAATTTATTTCTATTTTAGTCTTTTGACTGTAATATATATGTCTAATATTGTCTTTCCTAGATAGGTTTCTTAATAAACCCACATTTTTTATACAGTCATTTGTATAGGTACATTATGATATGCTATACTTACATAATCTTCTCATTTAGCTATTGTACATGTTTTGTCTTGAGGTTTACAGTTATTTATATCTAAAATTTATCTCCTATCGCTTGCTACAGGTAAACTACATCCTTCTTCTACCTAATATTTTCCTCAACTTTCGTATTTTTTGTCTTCTCATTCATATAATTTTGTAGGGAAGAAGGGTACTTTCCTCTAAAATTGTACTCTTTATTTATATGATCTATTCTTTTTTCAAACTCTTGATCTGTTTCTGATTTAGATATTTTATTATGTTCATTACTTTCTTCCATCTTAATCTCTACATTCTTTTAATGTTCCTCTAATAAAGCTTTAATTTTTACTTCTCTGAATTATCTAAGATTCCTATAATATTTCATATCTATATATTCTAATTTTTTTAATCATCGTTGCTTTCATCTTCACTTTCTCTTCTTTACTATCCTCATTTAATGCATTAATTTCTTTGTCACTTTCATATTCTTCTATTTCAATATGTTTACATTCTTCTTCATTCTCATCTTCATTTTATTTTGTCTGTTTTACTTGATAATTATAATTTCCAAATCTAATACTTATGATATTATCTTCTGGCACTAATATTGATTTTTCTAAAATTATTTCTAAATTCCAATCTATATGGGCATTTAATTTTGTAGATAATTTCTTAACTATTATGCCTTTTATTTCTTTTAGTCCTAATAAAGTAATTATTTGATTATTTTCTAATTTATAATTACTAGTGCTATTTTCACTTAGTCTTCCAATAAATCCTATAAAAATTAACAAATTATCTTCATCTCTTTTCATTTGATATCCTTTTGTTTTTATTCCTGTTTTAATGTCTTTATAAAAACTTTTTTTTTCAATCAAATAATCTAGTGTAAAGTATAATATTCCTCCATTATTATTCATATCTAATGCTATGCTTCCTAATAATCCTTATCCTATGTCTATAAATTTACTATCATATGAACATATTAATACTTTACCTCCTAAATTTTCTCTATAGAGTCCTTTTACTCCTACTATAATTAATTATAAATTAGTCTGTTGAAGATTTTTATTAACATTTACTTTACACGATTCTTGTTTAACTAGGTCTATGGGTACGAATTGATCTTCTTATGTACGGGAATTCTTCGATTTTTGGGGGAGAAATCCTTTGAATGCATATTTAATGAAACATATTATTCTCCATAAAGATGATATATTAAAGATTCGCAATTGATGTTTACTTTCTTGTAAATGTCTAAAGCTTTAACTAATTTTAACTTATTTTGTCTAAAAGTTCGTGTTTGTTCTTCAACATCTATTGAAGATTCTAATATTGTTTCTGATTCCATTTTTCTACTTAATTATCTTATTAAAGGATTGCCTAATATTCTACTACTACCAGCTACAATTTGCTTTCCTTTATCCGTTTCCTATAAATCCACTTGGTCTTCTTAAATCTACTAGATTCTTTAATTTTTTTCAAATCTAAATTTTTTAAACAATTTATTAAATTTCGAATTCTTGTTTAGGAGTCTCTATTGACACTTCTTTTTCTAATTTTAGCCTGCTACTTTCTAACTTGTCTAAGTTAATTTTTCGTATATTATTATAGTTTTCTAGTCAATTTTCAATTTATTTTAGAGTTTTTTTAATAGGAATATTTATATCTATTTCACTTGTGCAGCAAAACTTCTTTTTTATTATTTAACTTTTGGTTAATATATTCTAAATTATTTTCTAAAGTCTTTATGTTTTTTATTATATTTCTAATACAAATTCTACGTTTTTATTGCTCATTGAGATATTTCTTTGTAAGCTTTCTCCAAGATTTACAATTAAATCTTCAATATTATTTAACTGTTTATCTTCAGAATGTAAAAGATATTTAAATTTTTTTTATCAAAAATACAAATTTAATAGGCTATGTCTAAACTATCTTTTCTTTTTAGATTTCCAAGAAGCTATAAATTTAAATAATCTACTCTTTTCATAAAATATGTAAACAAGCTCTGATACCAATTTGGAGAAAACAAATTGTAACTGATGGAATTGGAATTGATGGTTTAGTTTTAAAATGTCTTTTTTTAGAAAGACTTTAGAGGTTGATAGTTGTTGGAAATAATACTGTGATTAAGGATATTACTCCTCAATCACAATCTTTCCATAGCATGCCAATGCCAATCACATAATTGAAGGAGGCTAATTTACACGGTTTCCATTTCATTGTAAATTATTGATCTGTATTCCATTTATACTATCTTGTAAAGCTCTATTTAATGTAATACGATATACCACTGAAATTAAGGTGGATTTTAATCATTCTTATGGTATCAGAGCCAAGTGTTTTAACATACATACCACATATCCTGTTCTTCTTCTTCCCTTCATGGCTTCTGAAACTTCTGCCACCCTTCTTCCTTTCAATTCCTTAATCCACATGATCACCATTAAACTTTCCTCCTCAAATTATCTTCTCTGGAAAGCCCAACTCCTCCCTCTTCTTGAAAGTCAAGAATTATTAGGACATGTTGATGGCACCCTTGTGCAGCTGTGCAGACACATCTCTATTTGTCTTTCATCAGAAGTTCGATATTAACTATTTACTTCTTTATGTTGATGATATCATTATTACAGGCAACAATTCTTCACTTCTTGCCCGCTTCACTCGTACACTTAACTCTGAGTTTGCCACTAAAGACTTAGGCTCTCTTAGCTATTTTCTTGGTCTTAAAGCCACTCCAACTTCTGATGGTCTCTTCATCAGTCAACTCAAATATGCACGGGACATTCTTACTCGAGCTCAATTACTTGACAGTAAACCTGTTCACACGCCTATGGTTGTTTCTCAACATCTTTCTACTGATGGTTCTCTGTTTTCAGACCCTACTCTCTATAGATCCCTTGTTGGTGCACTACAGTACTTGACTATCACAAGGCCCGAAATTGCTCATGCTGTCAACTCTGTCAGTCAATTCTTACACGCTCCCACTGATGATCACTTTCTGGCTGTTAAACGCATCCTCCGCTATGTTAAAGGCACCATTCATTATGGCCTACATTTTCGCCCTTCCACTTCTCCTGGTGCTCTTGTAGCCTATTCTGATGCTGATTGGGCCGGCTGCCTGGATACTCGTCATTCGACTTCTGGTTATTCTATCTATCTTGGCAACAATTTAGTTTCCTGGAGTGCCAAGAAACAGCCGACTGTCTCTCGTTCTAGCTGTGAATTTGAGTATCGTGCCCTTGCCTCCACTGCCGCTGAACTCATCTGGCTCACACATCTCCTGCATGACCTCAAGGTATCCATGCCTCAGCAGTCCACTCTCTTATGTGACAACAAAAGTGCCATTTTTTAAGCTCCAGTCCGATTTCACACAAGCGGGCCAAGCATGTTGAATTGGACTACCACTTTCTTCGTGAGCTTGTTGTCGCGGGAAAACTTCGTACACAATAAGTCCCATCTCATCTACAAGTTGCTGATATCTTTACCAAGAGTGTTCCTCGACCTCTATTTGAGCTCTTTCGTTCCAAGCTCCATGTCCGATCAAATTCGACATTGAGCTTGCGGGGGGAGGGGGGTGTTGGAAATAATACTGTGATTGAGGATATTACTCAATCACAATCTTCCCATAGCATGCCAATGCCAATCACGTAATTGAAGGAGGCTAATTTACACGGTTTCCATTTCATTTACACGGTTTCCATTTCATTGTAAATTATTGATTTGTATTCCATTTATACTATCTTGTAAAGCTCTATATAATGCAATACGATACACCACTGAAATTAAGGTGGATTTTAATCATTCTTAATAGTATTTGTGGTTGGATTTGAAAATTTCTTTACATGAATTGATAGTTTGAAAAACTCTTTGTAATTAATATTTGATTTGAAAAATTCTTTACTTGAATTTATTGTTTGAAAAAATCTTTGTAATTAATATTTTTGTCTTTTCATCTTGTAATGTTTAATTAATCTTGTGGGGAGGAGTCATGTCTCTAACCGCGTGCCTATTGAAGATGAGCCTACAATCTTTAGGATCTTTTATGAAGAAGTTCTGACACTAAAATATAGAACGCTTAGTGATTTGCTACTTAATCTATAAAAACGAGTGACCTCTATTTTTATCTATTACGAACAGTATGTGGCTATCTAAAATGACTAATCTACAAAACTTTTGTTTTTGTATACAAATATTAGTAAAATCATAAAAAATTTCTATTGAACAATGAAGCTTAGTGGAGCAAGTATATTTATCTAATGGCAAAAATCTAATAAAAGTTTCTAAAACAATATATTTATAATGGCCTTTTTAAGAGTACTTTAACGTTTGGCAAATTAATTTCTTCAAACAAAATTATCAATAAATTTCAACTCTCTCTTAATTTTTTTTTTCTTGACCTCTAAAAAGGGTTAAGACAGTAGCCAAAAAAGAATTTTCATCATATTTAAAGGGGTTAAACAAACTTCATCACTTGGAAGACAACATATCCTACGTAACTCAGAGTATTTCTACTTCATCCTTTGGTGTGTTGTATCTTTCGTCGTATGTTTTGTTGTACATGCTTTGGTATTTACAAGGAAATAGATGCTGGTACATCTCATCTATTTCTTATAAATGTTCTTTGAAAAGTAAACAAAATTGTATATCTTTAAAGGTATATGTCCTATGATTTAAAAGTACAAATTCTAACTTCACAGGCATGTGACTTAAAATTAAAAGTACAAATGATCTTTTAACAAAATTTTCTTCACGTTTTTCTTTTGTAACTGCCGTCACTGTTTATCTTTAGTAATTGTCCTTTAAATACTATTCAATCACCTGCTTATGTATTTCATTGATTATTATCTTCGAATTACCGCATTAACTTTCACCTTCCCATCATCTCCATGTAGGCTTCTTCTGGATCAGTATCCATTTCATTATTATTATTATTATTTTCGTCCAATATGCATTCTTCTTCTCCGATTGATTTGTTGATGGTTCACTATCCGTGTCTTGGATAATTCTTTTTGCTGAATATTTGACACTGAAAATTGTTCCCCATCTTATTTTTGTTGTAAGAAATTCTGGACAGAAAATTGGTCCATTATCCCACTGTGCCACAAGTGTGAAGTCTGTATTTTTTATTTCCATCATGGCTGCCATTTTTAAAATATTTCTTTCATGATCAATCTATCTAATTTTTATATTTATATCAGTCTAATTTGAAGAGGGTTTGAATTTTTTGGCTCCTAGATAAATTTGGATATAATGATAGGCTGACATTATAATACCATTATTTACAAGAGGATGTCTAGAAATAAATTGGAACATTAAGGATGTTCTTTTAATTGATCAAGAGCCTGTACAAGTAATTTGGTGGAAAAATTTTGAAGTATCCATTTAAAACATATACATTATCAATCATACCATATTGTAAGGCTCAATAAAAAATGTATTCTTCTTCAAAAATTGTATAATCAAATGAAATTGTAGGATAATTATGTTTAATGAAGGCTAGATTTTTAATAGATGACTTATCCCTAGGATCGTGTTAAAGAAAATATCGATTCTCATAGTGATAATATTTAGCGCTGGGGAGAAATCGATTATTTCTTGTATGACTATTTCTTTATAGAATTAGAATAATTTTGGCATAATCGCCAATTTTTTGTTCTAATTTATATAAAATTTTGTTTTGCCCTGTAGTCTAGAATCTGTTAGTTCAATAAGTCTTTCTATTTTAATGGAATTACTTGTACGAGAGGAAACGTTAACTTCTTTAGAAATAGATTTTTCATTAATATCTCTAAAATTAAATCTTTCTAAATTTTCTTGTATTTGAATAGTCTCATTTTGATATTTATTAATAGTCCATTGAGATAAAGAAATTTGATCTTCTAAAATTTATATTCTTTCTTCTAATGTATGCCTTTGACGATTTAAATTTCTAACAACTCTTGTCAAAATTTCACAACTATCTCTTGAGAAGTGGATGCTTGCGTAATCTAACTCTATCAGATATATGAAAATTAATTTCTATCATCTATCTTCAAAAATTTAACGCTTCTTCTATAATATAAATCCTTTAAATAAGGGATTTGGAATTTTTTTTTTATTTGTTGTAACACTTATGGCTAGTAATTAAGTATACCATGCTTTCTACCCTTGATTATTGGAAAGAAATTGAAATTTTGGCTTTCTATTTGATTATGAATTTGTCTAAATGATTAGCTAAAGCATTAATGCTGTCTAATTTCTATAAGAGTCATGTGTAATCCTTCGAGTATCTAGTATAAAACATTTTCTTTCTAGAAGTCCTTCTAGATTATTTCCTCTAAATCGAATATTAGATCCTAGTGGAGCAACTCTTAGAGTGATATTCCCAAAGTTCATCCTCTAATCCATCCACAATATGAAAAAAATTAGTTAAAAAAATTAATTACTTATCTATTTAAATTATCTACTAAAATGTTATTTTTCCAATCTATATGTTGTATATTAACTTCATAGCTATTTAATATATTCTATACAGTTTTAACAATTTTTTTATGTCTTATTTTATTAATATATGTTTGTTAATAAATTTCACTATAGCTTCACAATATGTTAGAATAGTAAATTCAGTATTCAAAATAACTTGACACTTTCTATACTATGTGTAATAGCCCTAATCTCATAATCTAATTAATTAGGTATTTTCTTTTTATCTTATATTGTTCAGTTTTGTCCTTAAACATTATAGTCGTACCATGTTGAGATGGGGGTAACACAAGCCAAATTGCATATATTTCAATATAATCTTTTTTCTTTTTCTTTTTTTGTTGATACATGATTTAAGTTTCATCTTTCTCTTTCTCTTTATTTTCATGTATTGTGTCCCTGTTGATTACGTTAAATATAAGAACTAAAATTTAATTAATTTTAATTACATATTTCATAGGATCCACATCTTTTCAACCACAAATTTCGCCTTTGTTAGTGTTCCACTAAAAGGAGATTTTTTGGGGGAATGATTTTTGAAATAGTGATTTCTTAGGAGAATGTAAGGTTAAAAAGTATTTTGAGTTCATGGGTAATATTTTATTGAATAAATGTGTGATTGAAAATGAATTTGAAGAAAAAAAAAAAGGTTTTGATTTAATGGAAAATAAAAGCTTCATCAAATTTTATTAAAATTTACTGAAATTCTAATTTTCATCGAAACCAAACATAGTTGTATACTGTATTGTACCATAATGAGGGATCACTACTCCATACTCCCAAAAAATTATCCATCCGCTGACTGCTCGTTCTAAAGCTAAGATGTACATTACTATTACTTAAAATGTAAGTAAAATATATTTTATATTTATACTTATTATTTATTTATTGACTTGCTTAAATTAGAATCACTTTTGAATGTCAAAACATGTGCCAAAATGTGTCCAAAAAATGAAGTCCAAACAGGTAAGTCGATCAGTTCAGGCTTGACTGGATGCTACAGGTAAATTGATTTCTTGGCTACGTATTTTCAGATTTTCATGAAATGCATTCTTTACTTTCTATACAACAGCATATATAGAAATATTACTTATCGTCTTGGATGGATTTGATTGGTTAAATAATTAAAAGAATGAAAGATTATTCTAACAAATGGAATCTTTCCTTAATTTATTTATTGACCATATCAATTATATGCTACTTGATTCTTACCTTGTATTACTGTCATATTTTAGGTAAAACATGTTCGCCTTGGGAGTCTCTACATAAATAGAGAAAACAATTAAGGAATTAACCAACGACTTTGAGAATAATCACTTTATCTCCTACGAAATTGCAACAGCAAGGTCTAAAGTCTTCTGACCAACTCTCGTGAGTTCTGACCGACAGATTTTCGCTAAAAGTTAAACCTGCGTACTTCAACCGTAATTGAAAAGAACAAACTTGTGCATAAAAGATATAATGCTACTCGAATATCAAACTACTTGATGTAAGTTAAGATTGGAGGTTCTTAATTCAAGTGGTGGTTGTGGCCGAATACCACAGAAAAGTTGTGATTTTAAAAATGTGCTTAACATCTTTTCTGAGCCTAATGATGCAGTCCAAAATGGAAATTGAAGTATTAATCCTTGGCCCAATTGATGGAATGTGACCTGGTTTGGCCTATGTTTGTTTTCTATCTCGCATTACTTAAAGATACGTTTTAAATGGAAGGCTGAGATGAAGACAAGTGTTGCTGGCTAGACCGTTGGAAGCATTGGTGACCTTTTATATTCTTGACTCTCTGATTTCTTCTCGTGATTCGAGATTATTCTCGGGTTTCGGTCTTTTTTTGTCTTCTTCGTGATCTCTCTAAAAATCCTTGGTTTTCATTCTGTAATATCGAGTCTTCTGATTTTCTTGGTGATTTCCAGTTTGATTTCTATAATAGTTAGTCGCTTATCGTTCTGTGGTGAACTCGATTACTTGGTGTAATCTTGTAAATGAGAGAAAAGTGAGGTTGTGTCTAAGGGCTACAAAATCGAGTGTTTCTTGGGTCGATTATCCTTGAACTTTGATATTTTGTTCAGATTCTAGTGGATTAGAACGTTAACCACTTAGGTGGACGCTCAACACGTGACGTAGCCATTCTTGGTGAACATCCAGGCCTTCGGGCGAAAAATACTTGTATTCTTTGTGCTTGATTTACTTGATTCAAATTTCTGGGACCATTTGATACCAACAGTGGTATTACAACCGTTCAATCTGTGTTCGAAGCCTTGGATCTGGATTATTTTGGTATTCTTGGTGGCCAAAACCCTTGATCTTCATAGATCTATACGTTTAAGGGTTCGATCTTCATTATTTCTGTGGGAGTAAAATAGTTCTGATATTCACTATTTTACACTGTGTCTTGAGACGTGTTGGTAATGAGTTTCTAAACCCTATCTCATTTTTGTGACTTCCTTTAATCTGTATACCTTGGTTGAAACCCACCCTGTTCTTCCTTTTTCTAGAGTTTTATGCGAGAACCTAGAATCTGAGGGGACAAGGTTTAACGGTTTCTTCAAGACTTATTGTTCTTTGTGATTTTGATATCTTGTACCTATGTGTTTTGCTTTATTTGTTGTCATCTGCCTTACCATGCCTTGGACACTGGCATACCTGTGTGGACACCACTGCACACTATCACTTTGTGTATATTATTCTATGATTAAAGTATCCTTCGATTTTGAGTACTTCAAATTTTTACATCAAAATTTTTTATAAAATCATGGCAAGTACCAAAATTGATATTGAGATATGGAATGGAAAAGAGGACTTTAATCTGTGGAGTCAAAAATTAAAGACACTTTTAATGCAACAAAGATGTGTTAATGCTATAGATGAATCTTGGGGTCCTTGGAGTATTATTTTCTTGCATTTATCTGACAGTGTGATTAGAGAGGCAGGAAAAATCGAAACTGCAGCTGAAATATGGACTAAACTTGATTCCTTTTATCAAACAAAGATTCTCCCAAATAAGTGTTACTTGTTGAAACAATTCTTCAGTTTTAAATTTGACACCAATTGTGATCTTGAAGTCAATCTTGATAGATTTAATAAACTCTCTCAAGATATTACTAACACTGGTGAGACTTTATCTGATCATCAAAAATCAGTTGCTTTACTATCATCCCTACCTGAGAAATATAAAGATGTGAAACATGCTCTTGAATATGGGAGAACAACTGTTACTATTAATGATATCATGACTTCTTTAATGAATAAGGAACTTGAACTAAAAATTGATTCAAAAACCTCCATAACTGGAGTTGGCTATAATGTTAAAAGTATTAATTCCTTAAAAAAGTATAATAATCAATCTATGAGTAAAAATTGTGGAAAGCCAAAGGATTATAATAACACCTTTCAAAAGGGCAAACCCAAGTTTAATAAGAATAAAGTGAGGTTAAAGGTAGGAAATGCTACTTTTGTGGAAAAATGGGTCACTACATTAAGGATTTTATAAAAAGAATTGAAAAATGTCAATAAAGTTGAAGGTAGAGCTGCTATAGCCTACGAAGAGGCTACAACTTCAAATGGACAAGTCTATGTGACTTGTCAATTCATAGTTAAAGATGACTAGATTTTAGATTCTGGGTGCACTTTCCACACGACACCCTGTAAAGAGTATTTCACTGAATATTGTGAAACAAATGGAGGACAAGTAACTATGGGGAATGGTTTTTCATGTAAGATTGACGGAATTGGAAAGATTGTTTTGAAACTGAAAAATGGAATTGTTCTAATTCTAAATAAAACCAGATACAGTCCAAACTTAAAGAGAAATTTAATCTCTTTAAGCACTTTGGTTGATGAAGGTTTTAACACAATAATAAGTAAAGGTGTTTTGGAACTTCAAAATAATCTTTCTAATATCATCAAGGTGGAAAAATAAATTGGTATATATGTTCTAAAAGCTGCATTATATGATAATCAATCTATTGCTGCTTCTGTCTCTTTGCCTGACAAATCTGAAATATGGCATAAAAGGTTAGGACACATAAGTGATAAAAACCTACATGCTCTTAAGAAACAAGGACTCCTAGGAAATGACAAAATTGAAAAAGTGTCCTTTCGTAAATACTGCATATTTGGAAAGCAAAAGAGGTTACCATTTACTATTGGAATTCATAAATCTAAAGCTATCCTTAATTACTTACATGTTGACCTGTGGGGCCCAGCCACTGTAAGCACCTATTCTAGTTTTAAATACTACTTCTTGATTATTGATGATTTTTCAAGGAAAAATTGGGTCATACTTTTGAAAAACAAATCTGATACTTGACAAAATTTTGTTTCTCGGAAAACCCTTGTTAAAAATCAAGTCAATAAAAAGGTTAAAGCTCTTAGAACTGACAATGGTTTTGAGTTCTGCAATGAAGAATTTGATAAGTATTGTAGATATAATGGCATCCTTAGGCATAGAACTGTCACTTACACACCACAAAAAAATGGCCTTGCAGAAAGAATGAATAGGATCCTTCTAGAAAGAGTTAGATGTATGTTGAGAAGTTCAGGTCTTCCAAAGTCATTTTGAGGAGAGGCAATTAAAACAGCATCATATCTAATAAATAAATGTCCTACTATATCCTTAAATCATGATACACCATATCATGTTTGGAATGGAATGGTTATTGACTATTCCAAACTAAAAAATTTTGGATGTGCTGCCTATATTCGTCAAAGTGAAGGGAAACTAGAGCCTAGATTCATAAAAGGTGTATTTTTGGGATATGGGGAAGGCATAAAAGGATACCGTATTTGGCTAAGAGATCGGGGAGCTTACAGAGTTGTTATAAGTAAAAATGTTGTCTTTAACGAATCAGATATGCCCTGTATAAAAGAAAAGACAGTTGTAGACAGACAAACTGGTCAAGACAAACATTTTGTGCAAAATGATTTTCTCCCTACAAATCTAACCCTTAGAAATAAGGATTAGATTGAGATGGAGCATGAAATAGAACAAGAAACTGAACCTGAACCAGTACAACTTCTTGATCCTTTAGGTGACTATCACCTAGCAAGGGATAGGATAAGAAGAGAAATAAGACCTCCTTTGAGGTATAGTGAACCTGACTTCATTACTGCTCTCAAGGTTCAAAAATTAATGGAAGATGAACCTACAACTTATGAGGAAGCAGTTGAAAGCAAAGACTCAATTTTTTGGCAGGCTTCTATGAAAGAAGAAACGCAGTCCTTAATGAAGAATAAAAATTGGGTCCTTGTTAACAAACCAAAAGAAGGAAAAATAATTGTGTGTAAATGGATTTATAAGATAAAAGAAGGTGATCCTATAACGGGAAATATTAAGTATAAGGCCAGATTTGTTGCTAAAGGCTTTAACCAAAGAGGGGAATTGATTACAATGAAATTTTTTCTCTTGTAGTTAAATACACATCCATAAGAATTTTGCTTTCTCTTGTGTCTCAATTTGATTTTGAATTGGAACAATTGGATGTGAAAACTATTTTTTTGTATGGAAGTTTAGAAGAAAAAATTTATATGACCCAACCAAAGGGTTTTGAACAAAAAGGAAAAGAAAATTGTGTGTGCTTATTGCAAAAATCACTTTATGGTCTAAAACAAGCACAAAGACAATGGTATATCAAATTTGACACTTTTATTAAAGGACTTGATTTTAACATAAGAGAATATGATCCATGCTTTTATTATAAAGGAAGAGGTGGTCCTAATTCTTGCTATTTACTGCTTTATGTGGATGATATATTACTTGTTGGGTGTGATGTAACTGAAATAAATAATATTAAGCAAAAGTTAAAACAAAAAGTTGAGATAAAGGATTTATGATCAGCTAAAAGAATTTTGGATATGGAGATTAAAAGGGATAGCCCAAATCATACTCTGTTTCTCTCTCAACAATCATGCATTTTAAAAATATTTAATCGATTTTATATGAATGAAGCTAAGAATGTTTCCTTACCTCTAGGTGGTCATTTTAAATTCACTATTGAACAATGTCCTAAAACTAAAATAGAAAAAGGTAGAATGAGTAATGTTCTTTATGCAAATGCTATTGGTTCTGTTATGTATGTTATGGTCTGTACAAGACCTAATCTTGCCTTTGCTGTTAGTATTTTGAGTAGGTACATGAGTAACCCTGGTGAGTATCATTGGGAAGATATGAAGTGGACGCTAAGATACTTAAAAGGAACAACAAATTTAGGACTAATGTTCAATAATGGTAAAACTGGAATATAGTTAAAAGGTTTTGTTGATTCTGATTTTGCTGGAAATTGTGACAACAAAAAATCTACTTCTACATATGTGTTTACACTAAATAATACCTGTATAAGTTGGAAATCTCAGCTGCAAAAGATAGTTCCACTATCATCGACAGAGGCTGAGTATATTGTTGTTACAGATGCAGTTAAGAAAGGTATTTGGTTGAAAAATTTATTGGAGGAGATTGGCTTCACTGGTAATAATGCTACTGTGCTTTCTAAAAGTCAATATGTTATACATCTAACAAGAAATCTTGTTTTCATTATAGGACAAAACATATAGATGTTAAATTTCATTTTATTAGGAATATAATTGAAAATGGGGTAATAAAAATAGAAAAGGTGTCAACCAAATGTAACCCTGCAGATATGGGAATTAAAGTTCTTCCTCTATGCAAATTTAGAGATTGTTTAAATCTCCTAATGTTGTTGCTAACTAAGGGTATTTTTGTAGGTACATAAAGCTTATGAAACCTAAGGAAGAGTTAACCCTAATCCAAATGAAACCCAAAGATGTCAAGCAATGTGGAGATTGTTAATAATGTGCTTAACATCTCTTCTGGGCCCAATGATGCAGTCCAAAATGGAAACTGAAGTATTAATCCTCGACCCAATTGATGGAATGTGACCCGATTTAGCCTATGTTTGTTTTCTATCTCGCATTACTTAAAAATACGCTTTAAATGGAAGGCTGAGATGAAGACAAAGTTGCTGGCTGGACCGTTGGATACATTGGTGACTTTTATATTCTTGACTCTCTGATTTCTTCTAGTGATTCGAGATTATTTTAGGGTTTCAGTCTTTTTCGTCTTCTTCGTGATCTCCCTGAAAACCCTTAGTTGGTTTCAGTCTTTTTCGTCTTCTTCGTGATCTCCCTGAAAACCCTTAGTTTTCATTCTGTAATCTCGAGTCTTCTAATTTTCTTGGTGATTTTCAGTCTGATTACTGTAATAGTTAGTCGCTTATTGTTCTATGGCGAACTCGATTACTTGGTGTAATCTTGTAAATGAGAAAAAAGTGAGGTTGAGTCCGAGGGCTTCAAAATTGAGTGTTTCTTGAGTCAATTATCCTTGTACTTTGATATTTTGTTCAAATTCTAGTAGATTAGAGCGTTAACCACTTAGGTGGAAGCTCAATGGGTGATGTGACCATTTTTTGTGAACATCCGGGCCTTCGGGCGAAAAATACTTGTGTTCTTTGTGCTTGATTTACTCAATTCAAATTTCTGGGAACATTTGATACCAACAGGCGATAAAGTCAAGATCGAAGAGTGTGCAAGTTAGTGGAGTCCTTGGCCTATCTGAGCAATACGTGAATCAAGACAACCTGGGTCAGCAGCACTCCAGGTTTCCTGAGTTTAATCCTGGCCGTCCTTATCATGGACCTGATGAGCCCACAAGAATTATCACTCAGTCGCCTGCTACTACCAGCCCCATTCAGAAAGCACCAAACGAGCAATGTCCTAACTCATGTTTCCCTTGTGACATTGGTGATACTCAGACCGCAAACCCTATTCCATCCCACAAGCGAGTTGTTGCAGGCAAATCATTTGGGACTAAGGGGGCCAAAAAGTAGTGATGGCTGCATTTGCCCTTCTAACTTTTGACACACTTGATCTAACTATTTGCTGGGCTGTATAACTTGATCTAACTATTTGACCTATATGTTTGTTAAACGATATGTTTGCTTTCCCAACCTCATCGCAGGCTTTCTTAATTTCAAAAAAAGGGAAATTAGTATTTTTTGATATTTTTGAAATATTTTGTTAAATACTTTTGCGGTAAACATATGTAGCTCTTCAGTTTGCGAGTATGTTACTACATAAACACTTCATATTAATGTGTGCTTGCTTAATCTACGTATATCTGGATGGGATGTAGAAGTAATGCGGAGTGGTATGTTGTTTAAAAGGAACTACCTGAGGAAGAGTAGTTGATGATATACATTTTGAAAACACTCTACGCACACTCACAAAATTGACATTAAAAATCCAAAAGATGTTTTAGAAATTGACGTAAGTCAAAGCGGGAGATTATACGTAAAATATATTTTATATTTATAGTTATTATTTACTTATTCTCTTGCTTAAGTTATAATGATATTTGAATGTCAAATCTTGTGCAAAAACTTTGTTAAACAGATAAGTCCAAACAGGTAAGCCAATCAGTGCTATAGGTAATTAGATTTCTAGGGTATGTATTTTGTGGTTTACATGAGATGCAATCTTTACTTTCTATACAACAATATCTATAGAAATATATACTCACCATCTTGGATGGATTTGATTGGTCAAATAGTTAAAATATATAGAAACATATACTTACCATCTTAGAAATATATACTTACCAAATCAACTATACGCTACTTGATTCTTAATGTGTATAACTGCAATGTTTTAGGTAAGACACGTTCATGCCTTGGGGGTCTCTATATAAATAGAGGAAACAATTAAGGGACAAACCAACGGCTTTGAGAATAATCTATTTATGTCCGATGAAACTGCAACAGTAAGGTTTGAAGTTTTCTGACCACCTCCAGTGAATTCTAACTGACAAATATACTTCAATCATAATTGAATAGAACACACTTGTGCGTGAAAGATATAATCATACTCAAAGATCAGGTTACTTGGTGTAAGTTAAGACTCGAGAAACTTAATCCAAGTGGTGGTTGCGGTTGAATATAATAGTGAAGTGGCGATAAAGAAAAGACCGAAGGGTTTGATTCCACTTCTCCGACAAGTCAAAAGGAATAAGAAAACGAGAGAGTTGTTTTTTATTTACTTTTGAGTGTTTTAGTTAATTTTTCGAAATAACTAAACCAAAACTATTGTATTTTTTAATGTTTGATAACGAATTATTTTAACTGTGGCGTGGGGCCCTTGGATGTTTCCCTTAGAGTTTTACCATGCTATATCTAGTGTTCATCTCTATTTAGATCTGTTATAAATTATCTCTTGTAGAACACAAATCCGTTTAGTTATCCCAATTAGAACTGTGCATAAAATTGCTTGTCAAAAGTTTTAACTGACTGACATATTATGCCTGAACCGAATAATTGAGACAAATTATTTAATTAACTAAGTTTTAGTACTTCAATAATTGAAGACTCTCATTGACCATATATAATTGATTATTTGTTGCTAATCTTTTTCAATCGAGCGCCACATTTATGGATGTATTTAATAAAATAAAATCTTTTCCAACTACATTAAACAATTAATGACGATTAATATTTTCTTGTCTAAATTATTAGAAAAGTGCAATCAATGAAAAGTCAGACCTATAAAAATGGCTTAAATTTTCATTTGAAAAACTTTCCATGCGAGGAAAATGAATGGAAAGCGAGGTCTCAGTAAGTAACCAATAGAAAAACTGTATTGAGCAAAGCTTTTTTGTCTGCGAGGCGTTTGATCTGACTCCTACCATTTTACTAAAAATATGAAAAGTGAATAAAGAATACTAATGTTTTAAATAATCATTCATCGACGACTTTAAATTTATAACCTAAATTTATTATTTTCTGTCTATATTTTTAACTGGTTTCATATGAAAATCGACAATTTGTTCATAGAATCATATTTTCTATGACAATTCACGTTTGTTTTGGTATTTGTTCATAAGTTATGGGAAAAAAAAGCAAGAAAAAAAAGTTTTTTTTTTTTTTTTTTTTTATGACGGGGAATAATCAAAAAATTATTACATTGTCTCCCTCTTATTGTAGTTGTCTTGAACATGGCCATCAATTACTGGAACCAGCTCTAAAACTTCTACAATTAATTAAAACGTGCATATGATCTGTTGGGACTCGCAGACCTCGAACCCATACCTTGACAAGGAGTTACTCTAATTAATTGAACCACTATCCCACAGAATTTAGGGATGAAGCAGAACATTTGGTTGTTTTATTTATCTTCATGTCGTATGGGGTATTTTAGAAGGACAAGGTATTATACCATCAGATTGTAGATCAAAAAAAAAAAAAAAAAAGAAGGAGAGACAAAAAGAAAGGTACATTTATTGGAGCATAGCACATTCAAGTAATTATTCATTGGCCTGAAGAAATGAGTTGTGTACAGCCTAATTGGTACTTATCCCTTCAAAAGCACTACAATTTCTTTCACATCCAATGAATTAGTAGTCAATCAAACGACCCTTTTTGCCATTGTCTTTAAATATGGTGCTTCATTGCCATAGAAATCCCATCAACTCATTAATAAATATAAATGAAAGAGAAACATGTTACAGGGTATAATTCAAATTCCAGTCTAACAGGTTCAGGTTAAAATTCAAATTACAGTGCAACATTTTTCCAACAGCTTCAATACATGCGTAGAGACCAAGTTATACTCCAAGACGCAGAAAATCAATAAAGAGATAAAGTTAGGTATAGAACTTACCCACATTGTAGTTCGCATCATTGTTCTCACATCCACTTATTGCTAGCTTTTTTTCCAAATGAACCTTCTTTTTGACCATGTATTTGCGACTCAATATTTATCACATGATGTTGCATTTGATCATCGAGAAAGAATTTCTCAACACAAACAGTCAAATTATTTATAATCAATTGATCATCTTTGATACATGGATTCTTGAAAAAATAGAACGGATTCAAAAAAATAAACTGCTGTATGAAGTAGATTATCAAGGTGACCCTTGCTTTTAGCATCAATAATGTCAAAGATTGGCCCATAATAAATTGCTCAAATAAATTTATTTTCAAAAGACACCATTCAAGACCATAGAAAGAAATTTAAATTCATGTGGGACTTATTCAAATTACAGTAAGACTTTTGTTTAGACTGGATCTAAACTAGGGTTGGCAACGGTTCGGTTATGGGTCGGTTCGGCCAAAACCATAACCGCACCACCAATTTTTTGACCATACCATAACCACATAAATTGGTTCGGTTCAGTTCGGTTCGAATTTCAGTTCGACACAGTTCGGTTCGGTTAATAACCATGAAAATAAATTATTTTTTATAAGTTCATCCGCTAAATTGATAGAAAACAGCTCATGAAAAAAGTAAATGAAAACAAAAATATAATATTCCAAACGAAAATGCAAACATTATTAAACAATATTCCAAACGTAAATGCAAACATTATCCTAATTTTCAATTGTAAAATACAAATTTAACAAACGATATTATAAATATAATAATATTAAACTTTTCCTTCATTCTTAATTGTTATGCATCGAAGTTACTTGATTCATTCTTCCCTACAAGTCTTACTAGCATTGACCAGCATTCAAAGTTGATTCCTATATAGTAAATAAGAAATGTAAGTGGAGAATACAACGATACTACCTATTTCAGAATGGTCTTAACTAAGATTTAAATTTAAAAAAAATGTACCTCTTCGTCAGCTTCCTTCTCGTTAAACGTTGCACAAGCTATAGAGTATGATAAAGGAGTAGAATTTTCTACACACAATAGAAAAAATTAACAATAAAAGGAAGTCTATAAATAACAAATATAAAACAATAAATCCTACCATGAATATCAGTCCAAAGCCAATCCCTAGCATACATGAAAGCTTCTAAAGTTTTCGGGTGAAGCCTATTTCTATATGGACTCACAAATCTACCACTTGTACTTAACGCTGACTTGGATGCCATAGTAGTTACTGGAATGGCTAATAAATCTCTTGCAACCTTCTGTAAAGTCGGATATTTTATTGAATTTTGCTTTCCACCATGTCAATAAATCAAAACCATTCATCCTTGGCAATACTGGCACATCTAGAAAAACATCGAACTCTATTTTTACATGATCAGCAGTAATAGAATGGCTAACAAATGTAACAAATTTTCAGAGGCGGCAACGACGACTTGGACCGTGGAGGCAGTGGAGTCGTGCGTGAGTTTGTGGTTTGTGGAAAGAAGGATTTACATTTATATACTGTCATACTAATACTATTATGGGCTAATGGTAAGTGGGCTGGCCGACTGAGTCAGGTAGATGTGATGGGGGGATTTTGTTTTGGTCTAGATAGAAAAGTAGTGTAAAGCCCAATAATCAATTCAATTGTGTTTTTTTTTCTCTTTTTTTTTTTTTTTTGCTTTTTTTTTTAGCTGGTAATCAGTTCGGTTTCGGTTCGATAAAGTAAATACCATACCCGTACCATCACGAACCGGTTCATTAAAATCAAAATCATATCCGCCCTATTGCACCAACGACTCGATTTTTTCGCCTCATTCGGTTCGGTTAACCGCAATTTTCGATTTTGACGATTTAAATTGTCATCTCTAATCTAAACATACCAATCATGTTAGCTTAGGGATGGCAAAAAATCACGGTCAAACCGATACCTGTGAGGCCCCGCCCCATTCAATACCCACCTAATTGAGTACATGGGATGCATTTGGGGCAAGGGCCATTTCCCTGAAGCGAGTATGAGATGGGTACGAGAAACATAGTCCTCGCCCCATACCTACCCCGTTTGATATTAATTTCAAATTTAATTTCTTATCAAACGAAAATAATAGATTTATCATCTTTTTTAAAGAGAATATAAGTTGTTTTTAACAAATTGGTAAAAAAGTAATATTATTTACTAATTAAGGACATAAAAAATAAAAGCAAAAAATAAAAAAGAAAAAAGAAAAAGAAAAAATAAATTGGGCGATAAATGGGGCACGAGACTTGCCCCGCCCCATTCCGCTTTAACTGGGTATGGGTATGAGGTAAGTTAATAAAAATACCCGACAAGAAGGGAATGAAAACGGCTGATCGGTCTCATACCCGCCCCGTTGTTATTCCAATGTTAACTCTTAAAGATAAGAGCCTTTTTCTAGTTTGAAAATCCATTATTATCAGTTTTAGAATCAAATCTTGAAAGTGATCCAATTTTTATCAAATTGTTATCCAAATTTTACAACTAATCTAAATGTTGGAGCTATTCTAAATGCTTTTACCCTTCATATTCAAACAAAAAATCTTGATTTTGATAATCAGTCAAAAAATTTTGCTGTGGTATATCAAATATATTACAAGGTTATGAATACTCAACTCAATATCTGAACTCTTCACTAATCTCCCAAAGAAGAAAGTCTTCTAGTAGAAGTTAACCCTCTTCATTCAAATACCATGATTCCTAAAAGGACACCATGGAATCTTCAAAACTCGAGGACTTGAATGCGATTTTAAAAGTGCTCAAAACCTAATTCCTTCTCCTGTTCATACTATTCCAGATCAAATAATCACATTTCCTTACGGATGTTTTAAGGTGATTTTTTGATAAAGCTTCTACATTGAATAATCTCCAAATGTCCTATTCATCCAGATCAAAAAATAGATATCAGATTTTCAACTTCTTCAGAGAAATTAAAAGGAGTTGATTTTACTCCTAATATTCCAAGAACTCAATATACCTCTGATAAAGATAATGAATCAAAACAGCCCAGTTCTCCCACTTAATCAAATATGCCATCGAATCCATTTGAAAGACTGGATGAGCAGTGTAATGTTATTTCTACTATAATTAATAGAAAAACTAAATCCAAAAATGATCAAACTCCTTCAGTCAAAAGTTTTCGACACACTCCCAAAAGAAGAAATAGATTCCTTATGGGAAGAATTTTATAATTCTTCGAAATATTCAGATTTAAGTTTTTATGAATGGGCATATTTCAAAGATTTTGGAAAGAAAAATGAGAAAACTAAATTCATTCAAGCTACCCATGTCAATAAAAAAAAAATATGGAAGACTCCTCCTGGTCAGAGTTTTCAATCTGAACCTCGACCTATGCAAGAAATAGTTGTTTTACATGGGAACATTAGATTATTGCATCACCTTTTAAACAAATATCTGCTGATAGATTGAAAGAATCTAGCACTACAGCAAAAGTTATCAAAAATATTCAATCTCAAAACAATTACACTAATATTGTTCTTCAATCTATGTGTTCTCAATTATCTAGAATTGAAGCTAATTCTGATTCTATGACTTCCTCTTCTAAAAAAATGAGACACAACCTCCAGTTTTTAAACCAATTGATTCAAAGTTCACCCGTAAACTAGGAAAAGATATCTTGTCTAAAGAATTCAGTATTTTACAAGAACTTGCATCAGAAATTTCCAAGTTAGGATCATCTAAGAACATTAATACTATAGATGTTCTAGATGAATTAGAAGTTCAATTTATTGAGATATTTATGTGTGTGTATGTGTGTCAAGTACTTTCATTACGTGTAGATTAAATCAATTGGGAAAAACCATGGTGAAGTTGTTGGTACTAGCATTTCTCATCTAATTAAGTTTTAAATACCAAAATCGTCCATCACACCATACTTTTAGTTTCTTTCTTACTTCTTAGTTTAGAATTAATAGAACAATAAAATAACTCAATTGGATTTTATATTTGTCAAACAGAGGCTAGGTTTATTAAAATCAATACATGGATAAAATAATGTTCGTGTGATCGATAATTTGGATTCTTTAGGTCCACTTTTTTCAGCAATATTGTGCATTTACAATTTCATCCTTTCAAGTTCTTGATGTCGTTGTTGGAAACATTTTTATTCGGCATTGATTTTTAGTGATTTCTTGCTTTTGTTACGTTTTTCTATATAAATTAGTCATAGTTGAATGTGTGTTGCATGTTATTCTGAAATACTTTAAAAAATAATATTGAAAGATCTGAGAATATATAAAATAATAAATGCAAATTGTTTATATGGAATGAACTTTTGATTTAGATGAAATAAAACTCAATTTGTGAAAATAATTTAAATAGTTGAAGAAGTCAATCAGAATAATTCCTCTATTTATTCTTTTAATTTAAGCTGAACATTCAACGAATATCATCCTTTCTTCATATTTGCTTAATAAGCATTGAATATATCAGTTGAAAATATTTATTATAGACTGGCATTATATCCTCCTATTTGCCTTCTCTATATCTTAACATTTATTAAATAAATCAATTGAGAGAAAACTCTAAATCCTTTCTTCATATTTGCTTAATATGCATTGAATATATCAATTGAAAATATTTATTATAGACTGGCATTATATCCTCCTATTTGCCTTCTCTATATCTTAACATTTATTAAATAAATCAATTGAGAGAAGACTCTAAAAATAGTTATCTTTGGCTTCAAAAAAATAATGAATTTAATCTACATCCAATTAAGTGGAATGAATCTTTCAAATATAAATTAATCATAACTAAATAATTAACAAAATAATTCATAATAATATTGTTCAAATGATTAATTAAATCAAATACATATTGAAAAACAAAAAGGTGATGAATATGTCAAATATGGTTAAATAAATTAAATACGTATCGAAAAACGAAAAAGTAAGATAACGAATGTCAAATGTACATTCATCATAACTAAATAACTGACAAAATAATTAATGATAATATTGTTCAAATGATTAATAAATTAAATACATATTGAAAAATCAAAATTATTGTATTATTGAAACAATTGAATTATAGTAAGAATATAGAATCGTCCAAAAAATAATTCTCACTTAATGTTATATTTAATATAATTATAAATTGTTTTGTGTATGCCACAGATTGCAAATAGAGACTTAGAGAAAGTAAGGGAAAAATATATACAACAAATAATGATGGGAGTTAATCAAATGGCTGTTGTCGATCAGAAAACTCTTTTGGTTTCTCAGTTCTTTAGTGGGTTAAGTACCCCAATAGTCACTAAACTTTGCAAAATATCACCTGAGAGGTCACTGAACTTCAAAAGCTTTCTAAGAGGTCACTGAACTTTGTCAAATGCTACTTGAGAGGTCACTGAACTTCAAAAGCTTTCTAGTAAGTCACTGAACTTTGCAAAAACTATCTGGGAGGTCATTGAATTTTGCAAAAAGTAATCCTATATATCACTGAGTTGAGTGACCTCTCAGGAAGTTTTTGCAAAGTTTAGTAACTTATTAGGAAGCTTTTGAAGTTCAGTGACCTCTCAGGAAACTTTTGAAGTTCAGTGACCTCCTAGGTGGCATTTGGCAAAGTTCAATGACTTTTGGGGTAATTAACCCTTCTTTAGTCCACAAGTTGCTTAAGACAATCCAGCGTTGTCTACCCTTTATTTGAGCAATCAAACTTCTAATCTAGGGACAGATGTCATCAATTTATTTGTCAATGCAATTGAGTTTCATGAGAGAGCACATGAAAATTCGAACATCTACATGTCATAACTTTCTAAAGATGTGTCACGATTTCGTCTCTACAGGTATTTCGGACTATGCTATCGAATTAAGGTTTCTCCTACGTACACTGCGTGGTGAAGCAAGATAGTAGTTGGATTTGGAGCCTGCTGGAAGTATCACTACCTGAGATGACCGTGCTTAGAAATTTTATACAAGGTTTTTTACTTTTAGCCAAACTTGCTACATTTAAGTTTGAAATATCTTGATTCGAAGAGCTCCTCAGAGGCATGTACTGGATCAAGGATTTAGTCAGAAAACATCATGTCCGTGGCATTTGAAGGATCAACAAGTCCAGCATGGAAATATTATATTGCTTAGAGATGGCAATTTGAACCGTCAAAACCGAAAATCGCGGTTAACCGAACCGAATGGGGCGAAAAAAATCGAACCGTTGGTGCAATGGGACGGATATGGTTTTGATTTTAATGAACCGGTTCGTGATGGTGCGGGTATGGTATTTACGTCGTCGAACCGAAACCGAACCAACTACCCGCTAAAAAAAAGCAAAAAAAAAAAGAGAAAAAAACACAATTGAATTGATTATTGAGCTTTACACTACTTTTCTATCCAAACCAAAACAAAATCTCCCCATCACATCTACCTGACTCAGTCGGTCAGTCCACTTACCATTAGCCCATAATAGCATTAGTATGACAGTATATAAATGCAAATCCTACTCTCCACAAACCACAAACTCACGCACGACTCCACTGCCTCCACGGTCCAAGTCATCGTTGCCGCCTCCGAAAATTTGTTACATTTGTTAGCCATTCTATTACTGCTGATCATGTAAAAATAGAGTTCGATGTTTTTCTAGATGTGCCAGTATTGCCAAGGATGAATGGTTTTGATTTATTGACATGGTGGAAAGCAAAATTCAATAAAATATCCGACTTTACAGAAGGTTGCAAGAGATTTATTAGCCATTCCAATAACTACTGTGGCATCCAAGTCAGCGTTAAGTACAAGCGGTAGATTTGTGAGTCCATATAGAAATAGGCTTCACCCGAAGACTTTAGAAGCTTTCATGTATGCTTGGGATTGGCTTTGGATTGATATTCATGATAGGGTTTATTGTTTTATATTTGTTATTTATAGACTTCCTTTTATTGTTAATTTTTTCTATTGTGTGTAGAAAATTCTACTCCTTTATCATACTCTATAGCTCGTGCAACGTTTAACGAGAAGGAAGCTGACGAAGAGGTACATTTTTTTAAATTTAAATCATAGTTAAGACCATTCTGAAATATGTAATATCGTTGTATTCTCCACTTACATTTCTTATTTACTATCTAGGAATCAACTTTGAATGATGGTCAATACTAGTAAAACTTGTAGGGAAGAATGAATCAAGTATCTTCGATGCACAACAATTAAGAATGAAGGAAAAGTTTAGTATTATTATATTTATAATATTGTTTGTTAAATTTGTATTTTACAATTGAAAATTAGGATAATGTTTGCATTTACGTTTGGAATATTGTTTAATAATGTTTGCATTTTCGTTTGGAATATTATATTTTTGTTTTCATTGACTTTTTTCATGAACTGTTTTATATCAATTTGACGGATGAACCTATAAAAAAAATAATTTATTTTCGTGGTTATTAACCGAACCGAACTGTGTCGAACCGAAATACGAACCAAACAGAACCGAACCAATGACTAATGTTTGGCAATAATTGTCCCCAATTTACATGGATGGAGAAAGGAATATTGCCAGAATGATTTTCGGAGATCCCTCCAATTGGTTCCCATTTCCAAATGGTATGATCTTACGGATGATAAAGAAGTTAAACAAACCCTTCGAGAAGTGTATGGTAATGACATGGAGGAGCTTGACCTTTTCGTGGGCCTCACGGCACCAAAAAAAAAAATTAATAATAATAAATAAAAATAAAAAATTTAAAAAAATGATTAAGAGATTTGCTACTAGTGAGACGGCCTTTATGATTTTTCCTCCTCATGGCATCAAGGTAAAGTTGATTTCCTTATAATTAATTAAGTAATAAAACTAAATTTTGTTCTTATGCCAAGGGTGTTTGTTGTAGTTTACATCAATGTAAACATGAAATGGAGAATTAATGCGGGAAGTTATGGGCAGATAGATTTTTCACGAGTGATATTTAAAGAAGAGGCATAAATAAAGAAAGGGTTGGAATGGGTGAACCCAACTAAAAGCCTAAAGGACGTGTTAGATCGACATTACCCTGAGATCATGAAGAAATGGATGAACTCATTGAGTATACTTTTAGAATGGGATTATGCACCAAAACCACACAATCTCATTTCCTTCTATCTTCTAGTTTCTCGTTGAATTAGAGTATACATATTATTTGTTTTTAACGAAACAACTTCTACTTCTAGCAATAAAAATATGTATTCAGTGGTATTGAGCCTCTCTCACCCCAAAAGTTAGCTCAAAAAGTGAGATTTTCCCTCACACTTATAAATGGAATACCAACCACATCTACAATCGATGTGGGACTACCTCAACAATCTCTTCCTTACACATCGGGTTTTGCGGGAGACCAAACCCATCTCTTCCTCACACAACGAAGCCTGCAAGAGACCAAACCCGTTCTTTCCTCACACAAACTCGTGTCTCCGTGATTGTTGGGCCGGAGACTTGTTGATAAATAGGGCTCTGATATTAGTGTTGAATGGTATTGGACCTCTCTCACCCCCAAAAGTTAGCTCAAGAGGTAGGGCTTTCCCTCACACTTATTAGCTGTATACCAACTACATCCACAATGGATATAGGACAACCTCAACAATATGTCTTAGTTTGTAATATGTTTTTTCTTTGAATTACAAAACTCGCCAAGTTGATCAATGTGCAATAGAAGATAAAACAATACTTTCGTGTATATTTAAAGTTGATTTTTAGGTTGTTTCAAGAGTTTCTTCCTTTCTATATATGCTAGAGACCGTAAAAAAATGTGTCTTTGCTTGCCTTTAGTTATAAATAAGATGTTTAATGAGCTCGTTCCTGTTGCCACAATGCTCGTTTCAATAGAAAATGAAGCAATATATTGAAGTTAATTATATGAAGTTCGTTTGGTTATTGGTTTTGTAGTAATCTCCTTTCTATGTGTATTTGAGATTGTAAAAAAAAAAAAAAGGTGTCTTAGTTTGTTGGGAACAATAAACAACTATTACACTATAAAAACCATATTCAAAACTAACAATCTCCATAAATACTTTCATAAATCAGATTGTAACTCAAATTAATAAATATAATTTATATTATCTATAAATTTTAGGAAACCCAATTCCACCATAACTCCGCAAATTCTCTCTATGCAAATGCCACAATCCACCATACCTACCCCCAATCCAATGGATCTCTCTATCTACGCATAACATGATTCGGGCTACTTTTTAAATTGTCTGGGTCAAAGTATCCATTTTCCCCCTCGCCCCCTTTTTTTTTTTTTTTTTTTTTTGGCATTTAACACACTAGCCTCTTTAAGAGAAAAAGACAGTTTTTCCCTTATTATGTTTCATAATTACAAAACCATGTTAATTCTGTGAAGGACAATAATACCTTTTAAAGTTAAAATAAATTCAAACACTTTCCCACTTAAATTTCAAAATCAAATCACTTTCCTTATCAGTTTCTCCAATACAGATTTTTTTTTATCTGCTTCAAAATTGAAATCTCACAACGTTATCAAAGGCTCAACAAGAAAATATTATTCATAGCCATCACTTGAAATTGGTAAGTATAAATACATAATTTTAATTTCGCTTTAGTTAAATTAGTATATTGTTTGAATCATTAAATCTTATTTCAACGTATAATTTTAGGAGGATAAATTATCACGGTCTTAAACGGATGTATAACTTTTTTAGCAAAAACGAGGAAAAAATTTCATCTGTATGTTATTTCATGTTATTGGAAAAAAAATGGGCCGGCTAAAAACAGCCGGTTCCACTCGACCCCTTTTTTAATAAATAATGTTTAATTATTTATTTTATAATTCATTTGTATATTTTTCATAAATTATGTTAATTGTTTATTTAAGTAAATAAATAACTAATTGAAATAAATTAAATAAATATTAATTAAACAATTAAAAAAATTAATGAAATATTTTAAATAAAAAATTTAATTTAATTTAAAATGAACAAGTAAAATAATTATATATTAATTCATTATGTAAAATCTAATTATTTTTTAATATTTTTAATTTGTTATTCAAATATGGCATTAGCATGTGTCCCAATTTGTTATATTGTTGAATTTCAATGAAAATGCTCAGGGAAAATGGAAATGGATGAGTGAAGAAGATGGGGTTAAAGCAATTTTAATAACAAGGAGTATATCATTTACAAAAATGTACCATGATATACAAACATGCTTAACGTCGATCCCTCTCAATACGATATATAATTGAGATTTTTATTTTAGAAGGATTCAACCATTTCGATTTTACCTATGAAAGTTACTTCTGAAGTGGAGAAGAAGCATCTAATTAAATTGAATCAAGGTCGAAAGACGGATCGAATGTAAATGATGTTTGAGATAGAGTTCAAATTGATCATAAAGATGATGTGACTATTCCCGAGATAGTTACTACTCACCATGATCACACTGTTACGTACAGAATTTCCTCGACGGTTGAAGACAAAAAGAATGAAAATGCATTTACGAATGAGGATTTGATTACTTTATCTCGTGGGAGACATGAGTCGTGTAGGTGCTCACAGGCCGGACCAAGTACACGGTCTTTTAATTGTTCGCGTGTGGTTCCCGATGATGAAGATGTATATGTCGAACAACTGTTAGAATTAAAGAAAGAATTGCAGGAAGCTGTCCACCAGATTGCTTTGAAGCATATCTTCGAGTTTAAAGTGAAGAAACCAAACAAGTCGACATACACAATTATGCACGTTGACAACAGTTGTCATTAGCGTTTGTGAGCAACGAAGATGGACACGAATGAGTTCTTTGTAGTTCGTAAGTATGCACGGGAACATATTTGCAAAGTGGATATTTGTCGAAATAATCAGACGAAAGCCCAATCATGGTTCATTGGTCGAAAAATANATGCACGGGAACATATTTGCAAAGTGGATATTTGTCGAAATAATCAGACGAAAGCCCAATCATGGTTCATTGGTCGAAAAATAGTGCACAAATTTCAAGATCCATGAACGATCTATAGACATTTGAACATCATTAATGACGTTCTCGAAAGTACGGAGAGATTATGAGCTATCAGAAGTATTGGAAGGCCAAAAAATACGCATTAGAGGACTTGATGGGTTCGACTGAAGAGAGTTATGCTAAATTGACCAGGTATTTCATTGTTTAGGTATTTATTTAATATTTATTTTAATTTTTAATTATTTTATTTCGATTGTTTAATTTTCTATCTATTTAATTATTTAATTCGATTGTTTATTTAATATCTAATAATTATTTAATTCAATTGTTAATTTTTCTGTTTATTTAATATTGAATTGATTATTTAAATTATGATTATTGTTTATTTAAATTGGTCAGGTATTGTTATAACATGAGAAGAATAAATACTGAAACGACATTTTTCACTGAGAAGGCTGACGAGAATTGTTTCAAATATTTCTTTATGACCCTTGGACAATGAGTTCGAGGATTTCAAAACGCAATGTGACCCCTAATCCTAGTCGTCGGTACAATCTTTAAGGCGAGATACGGAGGCAAATTGATTGTTGCAACATGTTAAGATGTCAACATCCAAATTTACTCCCTTACATTCGGCATAGTTGATGGAGAAAATGATTTGACGATGCGTTAATTTTTCAAGAAGTTGAGGGAAGTAATTTGAGATGTCGAGAGCCTTGCATTTGTAATCGACCGAGGTCAGTCAATAATAAATGGTATTGTCAAAAAAAATTTCGAGGCACATCACGGTTATTATATGTACCATATACAAGAAAATCTAAATACTAAGTATTGAGACAGAGGCATCGTTATATTATTTAGGAGAGCTGCAGAGGTTTACAGTTTTTAAGAGTTTGAAAAGTTCACAGTCGAAATAGAAAGTAAAACGTATGTTGCATGGAAGTATCTAATAGAGATGAGAATCAAATATTGGACAAGATCATATTTTTCAGGATGTCAAACAATGCGGAGTCGCTCAATGCCTTATTCAAGAAGGATCGAGAATTATCAATTCTCGCAATGATTGAGAACATTTGTGACAAGCTACAACAGTAGTTTCATGATCGACGGAAGGAATCATAGAGTTGCACAAGTGTGCTAATCCCGATTCAAGAAGATAAATTCTTTAAGACTCTAGAGGTGGCTAGAAAAGTATATGTAGAACCATTGGATCAGTTTTGCTTCTCCGTGAGATGTGCACGTAATTTCGAATACATCGTGGACTTGAATGATAACACGTGCACCTATAGACAATTTTAGTTGGAGAGTTTTCCGTGTACACATGCAGTGGCAGTGGCTACGCATAGAAGATTTTCACTACACATCTTATGCGGTGCTTATTACATGACTAATTCTTGCAGAGCAGTATATACCGAAACAATATTTCCTATACCAAAGGAAGTCGAGTGAAAAGTTCTCGACCACATTCTCTTACTAAATAACTTGTTGCCACCAGCAGTCGGACTACATATTCCTGGACGTAGACGTACGTCTTGAATACCATCTACCGAAAAATTGTTCTAGCCTAGTAATTGCAGTAGGTACAGTGCAACAGAGCATACTAGAAGATTTTGTACAAATCGGATCCTTCTGCATGACAATGTAACAAATGTGTAATTGTTGACAATGTAAAATTAATTTCGATTGACTACTTCAATAAAATTTAACATTTGTTAATTAAAAATGGACAATGTAATTATTTATAACATTGATGTTAACTATTTATGCATATTATTAATGTCAATTATTTATGTTAACTATTAGATTTAGTTTTTTATTTAAATATTTCATTAATTAGTTTGACTGGTTATGCATATTATTTATGTTAATTATTTGAAATCGTAGTATTTGAAGTTTTTTTTAACACACTACATTCTCTACAATATACACAAACATTATAAATATTTCATGCAACATTTAAATGAAAACATAAACAATAGAATTTATAATTAAATATTAAATAAATAATATACATTTTACAGTTATTTCGTAATTATAAATGAATGAATGAAATGTACAATATTTAAATAAATGTTACAATATGTACAATTATTCATAAAAATGCATGTTTCCAATATTTACAGATCACCATTGAACTCAAATAAATCATATGCTAATTTATTTCCCCAATTTTGTATCAATGTCTGGTTGATTGCATCAACTTTATGCACTGCTCAAAAATTCTATGTATTTGATGACGAACATGTCTTAATCACCCCTACAATTAAATAATTATTGTATTAGCACCTCGTCATCTAGCTAGAACCTAGGTTGTAAATTAAAAAAATAAAATTACAAACACTTACGATATTTGTCAGTCTGTAATGCACTGTGATGTTCGCTCGTCTAGCCATCATGGGAACGCTCACAGACACCAACTCCAGATTTTGCTTGAGCTGGCCTTCTGTCATGCATGAATGATCAGGGTCGTACACATACATAGTCGAGTAGGCGAATATAATCTCCACTTCAATGTAGTGATGATTCACACACACCGAAATGTACAAATTCGTACGACTCTCCCATGACTTTCCCCCGACACTCAGCCACATCCCTACGACCCACTTCATCATATATGCAAACACCGTGTACTCGTTACCTTTTGCTTGGAGTAACTGGTATTTAATGTCAATGGCACATATGAACTCAGTGTTCAATATGAGTCGGTCAAGAATGTTGAACAATCTTGGATGTCTTTCAACTCGATCTAGTAGCAAATCCATGGCAAAATCAATGTGCTACATTAGGAAACATCAATAAAAAATGAGTTATTTCATTTTATAAATTCAAAATTATGTATACATAATAAATAACAATATTACTACTTCACTTACATCGTCGACGAGCCAAGCCCCTGAAGTGGTGATGTTATGAAACCACTTGTAAGCGTCCAATATCTCTTATGAGCAATCTTGTTGCTGGCTCTGAAAAAATAAGAAAAGAAATTGTTAAAAGAAGCATAGATGTGTCAGCATCTACGTACTGTACTAATTGTATAAAATACATTACTTACCCGGGCCTAATTGCTCTCCACTCCGTCTCGAACGCTTTCTACTTGGCGTGGTCCACCTTCTTGAATAAATTGGAGTGCATCCCATCGACAAACCTCCTTATCTTCGCCTTTACAGTAAAGGAAAAAACGACGTACTGTGATGATACCCTCGGCCTCTTACCGACCACTAGCTCCGACACGTCAATAGCACGCGGCATCTCCTCCTCCGTTTAAGGGACCACCACCACCACCACCACCCCGACCACCGAGACCACTCCCTCACCCACCATCGGGACCACTTCCTTCGTCTCCTCCGACACAAAACTATGTTCGACTAGTTTGGCGTCCTCTCGGGTACCACTTCCACCTCTGGTACCCTCTTTACCTTCTGTATCTCCTCCTCCTCCTGTACCCTCACTACCTCTTCTTCAGGTTTCCCCACACCTCAGGTACCCCCTCCGCCTCGGGTACCCTAGGCACCCTCACCACCTCCTCCTCCGGTACCCTCTTCGCCTCGGGTATTCCCTATACCTCTGGTACCCCCTCCGCATCTGTCTCAATCGAGGCTTGATCCTCCATTTTCATCTCTATCGTGTCATTTCGAAATGAAGCGAATACATCATTCGATGGCCACGACGAGTCAACATACCCCATCTGACCCCCTCGTCCCTGATAACCACCAGTCTCTCCGTCACCCCCTCCATCCCGATAACCGTTAGTCCCTCTGCCACTCCCTCCATCCTGATAACCACCGACCTCTCTGTCACCCCATCCATCCCGATAGTTGTCAGTCCCATGTAGGCCTGCTATGTAACCCCGTATTGCTACAACCTCATCATAAAGGTATCCTAAACCGACTGATACCATCGTGACATCACGTCGTAACTTAGCTACTTCGACTCTGATCTCCATCATGAGTGGGATTATATCATCGATGGAAGCACTGTGACTACATGCATGAGATCCATGTGGGAGGTGTCTGGACGCGGAAGACGGTGATCTCATGTAGAGAGGTGACCTCCTCGGGGAATGTGACACCCTCGACGGAGGTGATATCCTCGGCGAAAGTGATAATCAACGGCGTTCCTAAAAAAATAAGCATTACAAATGAATAAATTAATTCAAAAATTATAACAATAATCAACAAATTATACCCCATCTACATACCCTATCTCGATTCACGATGGACTCAAGCCTTTCTCAAGTAGCACGAACAGTCAACAGATCACGAATATAAATCTAACCCTCCTCCTTGATCGATGGTGTTAACTCAGTGAGGACTTCAAGCTGACATATTGACATTTCATCAAATTAATGACCATGTATCGAGATTTCGAAAATGACATACAACATAAATCACAAATGTATACTACATGCCTAGGGATCGTCGAGAAGAGCTAATAATTATTTTGCAAGGGGCTTGTCTTATACTCGCCAGCAGTGCATTTGAGGGCAGCATGTATCCCCTTTCTTCGCATACCGACTAGCAAGGATAGGGACAGTCTTGTAGGCCCATATCTACAACAATTATAATTATTATGTGTACAATTTAATAAAAAAAATAGATTATTCATTATATTAATCATTTACCTGCAAAGCTAATGATAGGCCATATGCATCGTATTTTCGCTCCGACCTATCCTTCCTAGACATCGAAAGCCCCCTCCTTAAGACGTGTAAAGTATTGGCAAAGCATCTCTACCCCCATGGATAGCTGTTGAACGTATCGATGTCATCAACAACTTCCAAATTAAAAACATCAATCGACGTCTTCCAGTGATGACACGTCAGTACGATCTCGAGTATAAACTCCATCCCCAACTTCAACTTGTCGAACATCTGGTCACATTCCTTGAATGCATCTCCTAACTGTGCCAGTGTCACTGTCGTGTGCCCATTAAAATAATCGTTCAGCAGCCTCTTGTTTGCCAGAATACGGGCCCTCGCTGCTTCTTCGCCCGTACTTCTCAATTCGATGATGAGGAAAAACTCGAATATGGAAAATGTAATAACCTTGCCCCCAAGATCAAAGTGGAAGGCATCTCCATCAACTGATTTAAGCAATCAACACAATAATGAATTGAGCAACTGCCTAGAAAAATTGTACAAAGCACAATGAATATAGGGGGCCATAAGCAGGATCACTAATATCTCCGCATACTCCTCGTCTAATGAATCCAATACTAATGCGAAGCTAGCAAATCAACGTAACTTTGCCAGGAATGTCTCTCATGGTAGCGTCAAAATAGTAATCCATCCTGCAAATTTTCAAATGATAAAACATTGTTAATTAAAAATGGATAAAACATAATATTTAAAAATTAAATTAATCGAACTGTAACTGATATACGCAAGAAATAACAGATAATGGAATAAAGAAAATGAACGTAATTAAAAATTAAGCAACAAACTAAAAAAAGCGAAAATATTTTTTGTAAAATTATTTATTTAGACTATGTTTTAGCCACATTTTTTCAAAAAAAATATATATTTTTTTTAAACAGTGATTTAACATCATTTGAACCACACATTCTTTAATAAAATAATATTACACGCAAATTCAAAACTTTACTTTATTTTTTAACCACACATTTCCTATCAATATATATTCAAAAATGCATTCTTAGAAATATAGTGTGGCTCAAACAAGGGCTTAATAGTTAATTTTAATTCTTTATTATTTATTTCAATTCTTTATTTAATTTATTTCAATTGTTTATTTAAATTATTTGTTTTAATTATTTATCGAACATTTAAACGTTTATTTAAATTATTTTTAAAATTTTTTAGTTGTTTATTTAACATTTATTTTAATTGTTTATTGAATGCTTAATTTTTTATAATTTGTTTCAATTGTTCATTTAAATTATTTGTTTTAATTATTTATATTTATTGGTTATTTAAATTATTTAGTGAGCGTTTAAACGTAAATATTTAATTATTTATTTTAAATGCTAGATATTTTTCTAAATTAAATTTTGATTATTTATATTTATTTATTATTTAATTAATTATTTAGATTATGATTATTGTTTGATTAATTGAAATTGTTTATTTAATATTAAATTACTACTTTTGATTATTTATATTTATTTACTTATTTAAATCAATTATTTTGAATGTTTATGTTTCTTGGTTATTTAAATTGTTTATTTATTATTTAAATGGTCATTATTAATTGAAAATTTTTTATTTATTATTTGTTTCAATTGTTCAATTAATATTTTGTTTTAATTATTTGTATTTATTGGTTATTTAAATTATTTATTGAGCATTTAAACATAAATATTTAATTTTTTATTTTAAATGTTAGATATTTATTTCAATTAAATTTTAATTACTCATTTTGATTATTTATGTTATTTATTATTTAAATTATTTATTTATTGTTTAATTAATTCTTTAGATTATGATTATTGTTTGATTGAAATTGTTTATTTAATATTAAATTACGACTTTTGATATTTATATTTAATTACTTATTTAAATCAATTATGTTTAATATTTATATTTCTTGGTTATTTAAATTGTTTATTTATTATTTAAATGTTCATTATTTATTATTTTTATATTTTTTTTCAATTGTTTATTTAAATTATTTTTTTTAATTATTTATATTTATTGAGCATTTAAACATAAATATTTAATTATTTATTCTAAATGTTAGAAATTTATTTTAATTAAATTTTAATTACTTATTTTGATTATTTATATTTATTTATTATTTAA
>NC_036243.1:11760297-11802803 GCF_002742605.1 Olea europaea var. sylvestris | reverse complement strand
TTTCAGTTTTAACAAGGTGTTTAGGCAATGAAATTTTTGGAAACCCTAGAATCCGATTTTGGGGATTTTAATTAATTAATTGTGGAAGTGATAATATAAATGGAATATTTCACTTGGGAGTTGATTTTATGGAGCAAATGTATATTAGATGGGTGGAAATTATGGTCACTAGTTTCATTAAATTGGAAAGTAAAATTAGTTTTAACTTGGGAAGAAGGTTTTGTTGATGAATTAGTTATTAGAAAAGGGATTAGAAAGTGGGATTAGCTCCATTGATCAAAAGAATATTTGGGAAATTCATTCGAGCATCGACCAATTTTAGTTAAGTATTATAGAAATAGATCTTAAAGTTTCTTGATTTAATAGTGGTTGATTAGTCATTTTGTTATGTATTACAGGTGGTGACGAAGAAATTGGCAAAGCTTACCGACCGACCTAGTCTGTAGCTCGTATTGAGTGAGTGGATGAAAATTAATTTTACAGCAATAAGTATTTATTCAATTTATATTAAATCAGAAAATCTATTATTTCATACAGTTGATTTGATAACATGATTTTCAGAATAAATTTGATTTACAATAAGATGTTTTTTTTAAAGTTTGATTCAGTTCAATTAAATCATTTCATTAGCATGTTTTATCAATATTACGTATTTCAGAATATTTCAAGTTATTTTTTAAAAACCACCAGAAAGTACCCATGTGATTTTACCTCGTCTACACTGGTGTGAATGTGTTTTCACAGTGTATGACTTCATATGGTTATTTTACCCACTCTGCGCTAGTGTGAATGTGTTTTCACAGCGTATGATCAGTATACTGATTTTACCCGCTCTGCACTATTGTAAATATGTTTCCATAGTGTATAACCATTTTATAGCTCTGCGCGCGTATGACCAGAATTTCAGAATTACAAAATTTCAGAATTTAATGACCTTGCTATGTATATCGAGATTAATCGATACACGAGTATGGTTATTCAGGGTACATTTTTGGTGTGATGTTTCAGTATTACATTGCTTATCAGATTTTAGAAATAGATTTTACAGTATTTAGTTGATTCAGTTGAAAAAATGAAGATTTTAGTTAACGTATTGTGAAAGGAAATTTTTATTATATACTAGTGTTCATAAAGGTGTTATAAATGTTAAAGTATACTTTTACAAATATCCACTCACTGAGTCGCAAGCTCATATTTTTGTCACCTCATTTCTTATCAGATAGAAGCTGCGTTGAGACATATCAGAGCCTGTCGTTCGATGAGTTGAGCTTCATCGTGTCATTGTTTGTATGTCTCATTTTGTTAATTCATACAACATATATTTTGGGGATTAATGTATTTTGTGTCAAAAATGTATTAAGTCTCATACCTATTGCATATTTTGTGTATGTTTTGAAATGAAGTGGCTTGGTGGTAAAAAAATGGTAAATATCTTTTTCAGTACAACTACTTGAAGAATTGGTATTTTGATGGGCCGGTGTACCTTATTTTAAAGTATGTGTATATGTTCGGGATTTTTTATTTTATTTTCAGGTGGTTTTAGTCCATTTTTCAGAGGAAACTCTGCCGAAATTTTTATAAAATTATAACAGTCAAAGCATGTCAAGTTCCCCTTGGTGGTGGGTCCGGTACTTCGCTGGTATCTACCATCGACGCACGACACGTGTCGGATCCATTGGGGTGATCGGGACGGGTCGTGTCACTCACCCCCTCAAGCGTCTCTGCCTCCAGGTACTTAATCTCCATCGCGATCACGGTGTGGGATTATGGTACCCAATATTTCACTATCTCTTCCCTCACCCTCTCTAAAACTTCATGGTGTGAGTCCTAGAGAGCCACCACCTTCAGTAAAGATGAAGCTGATGCATCTTGTGATGCAAACAGAAAAACAAATAAATGGCCACCAATTTCTTTATATGTTAAATCAAATGGGACATGGAGATTTTTGGGAAAAACATGAAAAGAGGAATGTTAATGAAGGCAAAAACTAATTACCGATATGTGGGCTTCTACGGTAGGTCGGAGTGAGTGGGGTATTTTTTTGGGGAAAGTGTAACAGAAGGGTAATTGACAGAACTAATTAACGCTTCTAGGGTAAGGAAGGATGAGTAATGAATAAATCTCATATTTACACCAACCACGATTAAAATTGTTGAACTGATGGGATTCTCTTTCTTCATATTCATTGTAGCTGAAGGGTTAAAAATAATCCCAACTACTTTCTTCAACCAATTAGGCATGTGTTATTTGTAAACCACTGTGATCAAATCTCTAAAATTTTATGTGATCAAGTATGTGTTAAAATTGACATGTGTTCACATCTATTAATAGTGAATATTTATGTCAAAACCTAATTACATTTAAAAGTTTGTGGTCATTTATATTAATTGTGATCCTTGCAACTAAGTACATGTTAACTGTGACCTATTGTGACCAATAATGTGTTGAATGTGACGTGTTGTCTATTATGATATGTTATTGCAATATATTATCTCAATTTTTATTCAACAAAAAAATTTGCCTAAATTAAATTGCAATCATAAAAACAAATGTCATCCACATCAACGTAGCAAAGAATATTAGTAGTATTGAAAATGTGATAACATTCATCTACAGGTACTTAACAACCAATAATCGCAATCACATAATAGTCACAAATCACACAAAATCACAGTCACAAAGACACAATTTTGTAACAAATCCATGTAAGGTATTTTGTCTGTAACTAGCGTTGTTTGTAACCCACTACGATCAAATCTATCTTAATTGCGATTGTCTATGATCAGGTCAGTCCTAATCATGACTGTCTATGACCAAATCCATGTTAACAATTACATGTGCAGCCACATCTGTTAGCAGTAGATGTTTGTGATAAAACATGTTTACATTTAAAAGTTTGTAACCATTTATATGTTAATTATGACCAAGTCTGTGTTAATTGTGATCGATTGTAACCAGTGATGTATTGAATGTGACTTGTTAATTGGTCACAAAAATACAAATCAAAGGTCATAATTACAAATTTAGCTACCAGGATTAAGTCTATGTTTCCTGTTTACTTACTTTCATTTAGATTTAGAATGGCCCAAAAGTGCTCTCATTTATTTCTTTTACTTGTTATCTACAATATTTTCACTTGTTTCCTAGAATTACATGTGGGACTCGATCAACGGCCTGGAATTACTTATGAATTTAGTGTGCCTCAAATTATCGGTGGGTGAGTTTTGAAGAGTTGTAGTTGGGGTATAGGTGAAAAGATCTGTCACCATTTGAGAATAACTATTCAAAACAGGCTCTCAAGCCAAAGCAACTCCTGTTTAAAAACAACGGTAAAAGTGCCTCGGAAGATCATAGCTCACAACCAATAGCAGATGAGACCTAGATTATAGTTTAAAATAGAGGGACTAAATAGAGAAGAAAATTGAAGATCAGTTGCATCTCCAAGCCTTGGAATACAAGAATACGAGAGTGCCCAGAGCGACGACTTGCGCTACCATCACCTTTATGTCTAAACATCAGCAGCCATCTAGTGCTAGACTCTCGAAATCCCTTAAAACATCAAACCAGGAAACAAAATCCCTCAATTTCTAGTTTTCGATTGACATAAATACTAATGGAGAGAAATGGAAAGTGAGTAGTAAGAAAAATGGTGGGGAGAGAAATGGTGATAGGGAACGTAATGAGAGAAGTAGTCATGAAGAAACTATTTAGTTGGTCATTTGATCCCAATATAATTAATTTAATAAATTATCTTCCTTATCTGACAAAAGGATTTCCATATTAATAATTTATTAATAAATTTCTATAATCATTTGATTTGTGAAATTAAACCTAGACACTCTTAGTTTTGAATCGTATGGTTCATATGTAAGGTTTAGGGTAATTTTCCCTAGTTTGTTTATAGGTAAATGTGTAAACGGGCCTTGCCACATTTTTCAGCATCAACACGCTTTTGTGTTGAGCTTAATAAAATCCATATATAATGTGTTAAGAAAGACTTGCCACGTTAAAAGGTCTTCATAGGTTAACACAGAATACAAGTCCATTCATGTTGGGTCGTGTCAAGTTGGCCCATGCTGGCCCAAGATGATTCAAATTATGAAAATTTCTATTAAAGAATTATTTTTGGCTGTTTGATGCTATCCACGAGGGCAACCACTAATGCACAATATGCCATTGTAAAACTTCATTTTTGGCACCCGCCCTTTTTTTAAAAAGGTTAAACCCTAACCTTAAGGGTCCCTCACCACGCTTACTCTGGAGTATCGTGAGGAAGGTAAATCGCAGGTTATGCCTCCAAGGGTACAGGGTGGAAGGCTACTTGTACACTTGTACTTACCCAAGAGCCAAATCCATATTTCGGGATTCGAACCCTTGACGCAGCAACCGCCCTTTTTTTATTTAGATGTTGAGTGAGTCTTTAGGGATGACCTAGCGTACATGAACTTCATGTAGGTATCATGCCCTAGGTCCAATCAACTTTGGAAATACTTTTATATATAATTAATGCAATTAAATGAAAAATCCATTATTTAATTAATAGACAATTAAATAAATAATAGAGTCCGTAGATTTGTAATTTGTTAATCACAAGGAGTTGTGATTGTAAGATACAAATTACATCTAATTGAATCATAAATCATCCGTGGTTGTAAGTAATAACGAGATACGGATATCGTTATTACAGATAGACCATCACGTGTGGCATTTCTTACTTGTGAAGTAAGTAGCTGATCTCACAAGCTAAAGTGTGGTGACACTTAAATGAACACGTGGATGTTTTGTTATAGAACAAAACATTGGAGACGCGTCGAGAGATTCCACATGGATAACTATCTGGGTGTCAGTGGTTAATCTCTAACGTTCGGTAGTGGAATTGGTCCTTTGACTTGAGGTCGTCATGGTACCTTATATGAGGACAGTCATATTTTAGCGGTGTTGGATGTTGCTCTGAAAAGGGCCGTTAATACGACATCGTTCGGATATGACAAGAATCGTATGAAGGTTGTGATTGATCAATAAAAGATTCGTCACTCTTAGATAGTAAGAGATTATGATATGCGTTTCATTCAATTAAGTCGATGATGAAATCCTTGGCCAAGGTGTACTCATAAGTCGAAAAGGAGTGTTCGACTTATATTGACTTAATTGTGGAGTGAAAGATATGATCGATGATCGAGATTGACACAATTCCATATCTCGTAATTGATCGGATCATATTGATGAAGGGATTATAGTTTCACGGTAAACGAACGAATTTGGTTTTGTCATACCACGTGACATTTCTCGTCACGTGTATTGCCCTGACACATTGCTGGATGTCAATCAAGGACGTCGAGTGTTAATTGATGATAAATTAAAAGGATGTTTTAATTTATCAACTTTGATTAGATCAAAATAATATTTTACGTCGTTAGGTATCGTGGTCGAGAACCTAATGGGTCGCACACAAAAGAGAATTTGAAGATTGTAAATTGCCAATTGGTTAATTTAAGGATCGTTGGATAAATTAATTAATTGGATTTGTTATTTATATTCTCAAATTAATTAATTGGATTAATTAATTCACGGACTGAGTTTAATTAATTGGATTAATTAAATATTGGACCGGATCGGGCCGAGCCCATTTGGGTTTATATAAATACATGGCTAGGATTTGAGATCCATATGGTTTTCATTATTCTTGCTGGCACAAGAGAAAATCCTAGAAGCTGCAATCTTATTCTCTATGTGGATCACCGTTGGAAGCTGGACAATTGGACAGCTATGGTGACGAATTAAGATTGCTGGAACAAGAAGAAAAGCAAAATGTTTGCAGAATTTTTCAAAGGTACAATTTTTATCACGATTTCTGTCTAAATACAAAGGGATCCTCGATGGAAATCGAAATAATTTTAATTTTTCGCTCTGCATGTATAAATAAATTCCCAACAGTGGTATCAGAGGCTACTTTGTGTTTGTTAGAAATTGCTTTGCATGTTGGAACAATTAAATGTTAATTATTTTTCTTGTTTTAGCGATTAAGGAATAACTAATTTTTTATGTTCAAAATTGTTTTGAATAGAATTTAATATTGGATTGGAATTAAATAAATAAAAATAACAATGGGTTTGTCTTCAGTGCGACCGGCGGCTGGAAGTGCGACTCCGGCGCTTATAGGATTAAGGCGGCAACGTGGCTGCTGGAAGACGCGAGGCAGCACGCGGCTGCTGGCGAGCAGCGGTTCACCTCGCGTGCAGCTGATGGCGAGCAGCGGCGCGAAACGCGTCGCTGCTGATCTCGCCACGCAGCAGCGTGACGCTTCTGCTTAGCGTCGGACGATGCTGCAGCGGCGATTTTCGCCGCAAGACCAAGCAATGGCGACCGGTGCAGCCACTAATCTTGGAAGGGGTGATGCCAGCGCTGCAAAAATGGAAGTTCTTCTAGGGTTTTTCAAACTTGGGGTGATTGGAGGCGGGGGCCTCTTATGCAAATTGATATTTTTTAGGTCCCTGTCTGCAATATAATTTTAGGGTTAAGTTGTAATTTTCAAATAAGGACCTATTTGTGTAATTTTTGAAATTGGAAAGGTCCGTTCTGAAATTTTCGAAATTGTAAGGCCCCTATTTGTAATTTTATAAAAGGGGTCAAATGTAATTTTCTGAAGAAGGGCCATTTCACAATTTCAGAAATCAGAGGGCCTGTTTGGTATTTTTTAAAATGGGTCAAATTTTGAATTTTCAAAGATGTATTAAGAGTCTGTTTGGGCCCGATTTTTTCATCCAAAAAATTGATTTTTTGACTATTATTTCACTATTTTAGCCGTCATATTTGACTTCTTCTCTCAGAGGTGGACCCCACTTTTCTCCTAACGGTCAAAAAATCAATTCTCAAAATCACTCCCAAACAAGCTCTGAATTTTAAATTTGGAAGTGTTTTACATTTGATTTCCAAATGGGTTTGACCCATAATTTAATTTTGACCCAAATTAAAATCTTATTTAAAAATTGACGACATTTTATATTTTTGTTGAAATTGGATTTTAACTTAAATATTAAACTTTGACCCCAATTGAATTTTATTTTATTTAGGAGTGTTATCCTAATTTAAAATATTGATTCAATTTTAAATTAGAGTTGGACTCTAATTTAGGACTTAATTAAAATTCAATTTTAATTAATTTTTCACCCGAAGATATTTTAGAAATTAGTATTGGATTCTAATTTGGCATTTAATTAAAATTTGATTTTAATTAAATTCATTCGCCCTTAAATATTGAAATTAGAGTTAGACTCTAGTTTTGTCATTTAATTAAAATTTGATTTTAATTAAATTCATTCGCCCTTAAATATTGAAATTAGAGTTAGACTCTAGTTTTGTCATTTAATTAAAATTTGATTTTAATTAAATTCATTCGCCCTTAAATATTGAAATTAGAGTTAGACTCTAGTTTTGTCATTTAATTAAAATTTGATTTTAATTAAATTCATTCGCCCTTAAATATTGAAATTAGAGTTAGACTCTAGTTTTGTCATTTAATTAAAATTTGATTTTAATTAAATTCATTCGCCCTTAAATATTGAAATTAGAGTTAGACTCTAGTTTTGTCATTTAATTAAAATTTGATTTTAATTAAATTCATTCGCCCTTAAATATTGAAATTAGAGTTAGACTCTAGTTTTGTCATTTAATTAAAATTTGATTTTAATTAAATTCATTCGCCCTTAAATATTGAAATTAGAGTTAGACTCTAGTTTTGTCATTTAATTAAAATTTGATTTTAATTAAATTCATTCGCCCTTAAATATTGAAATTAGAGTTAGACTCTAGTTTTGTCATTTAATTAAAATTTGATTTTAATTAAATTCATTCGCCCTTAAATATTGAAATTAGAGTTAGACTCTAGTTTTGTCATTTAATTAAAATTTGATTTTAATTAAATTCATTCGCCCTTAAATATTGAAATTAGAGTTAGACTCTAGTTTTGTCATTTAATTAAAATTTGATTTTAATTAAATTCATTCGCCCTTAAATATTGAAATTAGAGTTAGACTCTAGTTTTGTCATTTAATTAAAATTTGATTTTAATTAAATTCATTCGCCCTTAAATATTGAAATTAGAGTTAGACTCTAGTTTTGTCATTTAATTAAAATTTGATTTTAATTAAATTCATTCGCCCTTAAATATTGAAATTAGAGTTAGACTCTAGTTTTGTCATTTAATTAAAATTTGATTTTAATTAAATTCATTCGCCCTTAAATATTGAAATTAGAGTTAGACTCTAGTTTTGTCATTTAATTAAAATTTGATTTTAATTAAATTCATTCGCCCTTAAATATTGAAATTAGAGTTAGACTCTAGTTTTGTCATTTAATTAAAATTTGATTTTAATTAAATTGTTTTGCCCTAAAATTTTTCTTGGAATTAGAATTAGACTCTAATTTGATGTTTAATTAAAATTTGATTTTGATTAAACATGTTTGTCCTAAAATCTCAGATTTAGAGTTTGTACTCTAATTTTACCATTTAATTAAAATTTGATTTTAATTAAATTCATTCGCCCTTAAATATTGAAATTAGAGTTAGACTCTAGTTTTGTCATTTAATTAAAATTTGATTTTAATTAAATTCAACCGCTTTACATTTTGAAATTAGAGTTTGACTCTAATTTGATATTTAATTAAGATTTGATTTTAATTAAATAATCCCGCCATATAATTATTGAATTAGAGTTGGACGCTAATTTGTCCCGCTAATTAAATAATCGATTAATATGATTAATTATTTATTTAATTGTTCCGATCCATTTGTCTAAAAGAGTTTAGACGACTTAATTGCTAGAACTTGAAATTAATTTGCATATAATATTAGATATTATATAGGTATACATTTATGTGATGAATGCATTATTAGTGGACAATTATGGACTCGACCATATATATGTGTTGAATGGTTAATTTTATTCTTGTCGTTTTATGGGCCTGCTAGCTCTTAATTGTTTTGGACCTGCGAGTTTTTGATCATTTTGGACCTGTAAGTCCGTTATTATTATTGTTGTTATGGGCCTGCGAGTCCAATTTCACTTAGGCATGCGTGGCAACTAGTATAGGATACAAATTGCAACTAGACTAATTGAAGAAACAAGAAAAGGAGGAGACCATGGAGATGGCGCATTGATACTGAATAGTGTAATACCCCCTAGGAATTGACCAACTAGTTTTCCTTGTGGCTCGGGAAAATTAGATAGTAAAGTCCATAATTGTCCACAATATTATATATATATATATATATATATATATATATGATTGTATTGTTGTTGATGAGACTTTTAAATGCAAAATCCCTCTACAAAATATTAAGTCACATTTATGATTGCCTTCCATCATTATAGTGAAAAATCAGAGTCTCAAATCGTCTCAACTTTTTGAGTATACTCAAGACTAGTCTATTAGGGATATGTTTAACATTATGAAATATTAGATATTTCTGAATGATGGATTCGACTTAACTAAAATTTATCTTTTATTGAGTACACTTAAAGAGATAAATTTTAGAGGCATGTTAAGCTAACACATAAGATGTGTGGAGACAAAGATTTGTTACCTTAATGATCTAGGAGTTGTATGGAGATACAATTGATAATAGTATCTACCCAAATGTTATATTAGGGCTTGTTGAGTACACTCAAGGTCTTAATATAATAGATAGGATCCTAGCCCACTGGGAGTCAAGTTCGGACTCCATAAACTTATGTAAGAGGGTCATAAATTTTATTTAAACAGTGGGAGTATAATTAATTTAATAAAAGTCCATGTTAAATTAATTGATGCATTTTATATATTGTTCTTTTTCTTTTCGTCATTTATATTTATTGAATCGTGAGTAACGATGAGTATTTGAATGGCATACTAGATGCCAACAACCAAACTATATTTTCTTAATTGACACCGCAATTTGAGAATTGTTCTCATGCATGAGAAAATTGGTCACGTTCTTGAGTAGCCTTTTCCATAGACACCTGCTAATGACTCGATTAAAAAAGAGATGGCTACTGTAGTAAACGCAGTGATGACAATAGTACTGTAGTGTATGTGATACCTGCAACTATGTCACCTGAGTTACAAAAACAACTTGAGAGTATAGATGTTAACACATAATTCTTCATTACAAAGAGTTTTATGATAATAATCATGTGTGGAAGAATATGAGACTTCCAAACAACTATACCGATGCAAAATGACAGAGTAATCTTCAATCGATGCTTAGACACTGAAGATGATTGACATTGAGAAATGTCTCAATTGAGTTCAATCATAAACTATGAACTAAGTAGTGACTTGGTTTTGCAATCTTTGTCAGAGAAAGCTATTCATAACTAATTATGAATTTAACGTGAATAAGCTCGAATGCAAAATTATTGAGTAGCTTAACATGCATAAAACTGTCATGCCCAATAACAAAGTTAGAAGTGGGCAAGTCATTGATTCCTCTAAGGGTATTTAGAGGAAGTCTAAAGAGACTTTGGGAAAGTACCTAATATGGTTAAGACAGTCTAAGTGAAGGACAATACAAAATCTAATGACCCTTGTTTTCATTATTGAATGAAAGATCATTGGAAGGAATATTGCGTGGCTTACGTCTACTTCACTAGTTTCTTAGGTATTTGATACCAGATGTAAATATCATATTTATACAAATATGGAGAAACTAAAACGAAGTAGACCACTGCAAAAGGGAGACATACACGTTGGAGATGAGCAAAGGTTGTTGTATTGCCTGTATGAATATACTTCTTGTCATTGCCTTTTGGTTTAGTATTGGAATTAAAGAAACGTCACTTTATACCAACCATAGTTGGAACATTAAAATAAATTTTATGTTCCGATATGAACTATTTTAATGTTAAGGACAATAGTTGTTTTTGTTTATCTTGATAAAGATCCTAATGGCTATGGTAAATTACAAAACAACGTTTGTATTTTTTAATACTAAGGATTCTAAAATGAGTATAGAAATTAAAAGGCATAAATGCGATAATCTAATTGTACCAAAATCTGGTATGACAGACTTTGTCATTTAGATGAAATGCAATTCCAAAGTTACACAAAGATGTATACTTGGGATTAATTGATTTTGACAAGTACAAATTATGTATGTCTAGCACAATGACCAAATTTTCTTTTACTTGAAAAGAAGAAAGGTCAGCATAATTACTTGTCTAATGCATAGTGATGCATATGGATTCGTGTCAATTAATGTCAGGTAATATTTCTCTTATTTCATCAAAGATCATGTATACTTGATGAAAACTCAAGCATGAAACTCTTGAAAAGTTCAAGAGATTCAAACTAGAAGTAGAGAAACAAATAGGTAAAGATACCCTCACATTAAAATTCGATCAAGTGGGATTATCTTAAAGATAAAATCTAGATTATCTAAGAGAGAATGAGATTCTCGTGCAGTGGACTCCTTCATATACACTGCAACAAGATGATGTATCTAAAAGGAGGAATCGTTAATTATTACATATAATGTGATTAATAACAAGTCATGCAAATCTCCCAAAATTGTTTTGGAGTCATGCATTGATTGCAGTGTGCAACACACTAAATCACGTTCCATCTAAATTGGTTAATAGACTCCATACGAGTTATAAAAAGGCAATAGTCCCAATTTATCTTATATGAAAGCTTAGGGCCATAATGCTTATTTGAAGCGCCTTGAATCAGATAAGTTTGACACTAAATCTGATAAGTACGTATTTGTGGGGATATTCAAAGGAGACATTTGAATATAAATTCTATTATTATGAAGAAAGTCTTCGTCTCACAACATATCATCTTCTTAGAGAAAGTGTTTACTCTAAGGGAGGACAGTGGGAGCAAAATAGAACTTGAAAGAGTTCAAGAGTCCACAGATATAGTTAACAAATTAGATAAATCTGAGTTTGATCCCATATCTGATATGAGACATACTTTGGATCAGTAAGTAAAGACTCCTGAGGACATGATAGCTCTATGTGAATCTAGTAGGATCATTTGACCTTCAAGAAAGTGTGAATCCATGATCATTAATCAGGTATTAGTAATCCAGGATAAAGAACCTGCTAGTTGCAACAAAATAAAGTTAAGTGTTGACTTAAAAGAGACAGCAAGAGGCCATGATACTCGAGATGAACTCGGCGTATGTGAACAAGATTTGGACCTTGGTCGAGCCTCCTGATGGAATAAAACCCATAAGATTTTGTAAATAGTTTACAAGGGAAAGGTCGATGTGGATGTGAATATCCATATATACAAAGCAAGGCTAGAAGCAAAGGTTAAGTGTTAACCTTGGTGAAGCCTTTCTCCTGTGGCCTTACTGAAGTCCATTCGGGTTTTATTTGCAACAGTTTCATATCGTAACTAAAGGTTAAGATAAGTCTCTATGGAGTTGAAATCTTCAATTTGATGGAAAAAGTCAAAGTGATTGATTTTATCAAATTTGAAGACGAATAGTGTGTTTGCAAGAAGATAGTTGGAGCATTGTCGTATTCCTAATATTATTGAAAATGACATCCCTATGTTTCAATAGTTGAAATAATGGTTGTTAAAGGATTTATTCATGAATGATATGGGATAAGCAACTTGATCTATAGAGGTAGATCTAGAAGATTGCTTAACTCATCCCAATTTACATAGATGAAATCTTGAGAAGATTTCATATGGAGAAACTAGTTTACTCTTAAACGGTATGTTAGAAAGGTTCCAAATATGAAGCAACCGTTGATTCAATAGTAGAAACCTAATACATTGTTACTTCAGAAGTAGTAAATAGTTGTAATATGGATCATGATGTTCATAAATGAACTTGGAGTAGTTCCTGATATTGTTGATCACATATCATAGTATTGTGATAACAATAGAGCCATTGCGAAAGTAAAGGAACTAAGGTCTCATCAATAATCCAAACATGTATTAAGGTGGTATAATCTCATCAGAGAGATAATAAATAGAAATGACGTAAAGAGAAGAGCAAATTTTCACATTTAAAAATATTGCAGATCCACTGACAAAGAGTTATCGTAGTATAAACATGATTGTCTTGTAGACTTATGATATTGGATACATAAGTGATTGGATCTAGTGCAAGTGGGAGTTTGTAAGTATCATGCTTTAGGTCCAATCAACTTTGGATATAAATACTTTTATATATAATTAATGCAATTAAATGAAAGATCCATTATTTAATTAATAGACAATTAAATAAATAATAGAGTCCGTAGATTTGTAATTTGTTAATCACAAGGAGTTGTGATTGTGAGATACAAATTACATCTAATTGAATCTTAAATCATCCGTGGTTGTAAGTAATAACGAGATACGGATATCGTTATTACAGATAGACCATCACGTGTGGCATTTCTTATTTGTGAAGTAAGTAGCTGATCTCACAAGCTAAAGTGTGGTGACACTTAAAAGAACAAAACATTGGAGACGCGTCGAGAGATTCCACATGGATAACTATCTGAGTGTCAGTGGTTAATCTCTAACGTTCGATAGTGGAATTGGTCCTTTGACTTGAGGTCGTCATGGTACCTTATATGAGGACAGTCATATTTTAGCGGTGTTGGATGTTGCTCTGAAAAGGGCCGTTAATACGACATCGTTTGGATATGTCAAGAATCGTATGAAGGTTGTGATTGATCAATAAAAGATTCGTCACTCTTAGATAGTAAGAGATTATGATATGCGTTTCATTCAATTAAGTCGATGATGAAATCCTTGGCCAAGGTGTACTCATAAGTCGAAAAGGAGTGTTCGACTTATATTGACTTAATTGTGGAGTGAAAGATATGATCGATGATCGAGATTGACACAATAACATATCTCGTAATTGATCGGATCATATTGATGAAGGGATTATAGTTTCACGGTAAACGAACGAATTTGATTTTGTCATACCACGTGACATTTCTCGTCACGTGTATTGCCCTGACACATTGCTGGATGTCAATCAGGGACGTCGAGTGTAAATTGATGATAAACTAAAAGGATGTTTTAATTTATCAACTTTGATTAGATCAAAATAATATTTTACGTCGTTAGGTATCGTGGTCGGGAACCTAATGGGTTGCACACAAAAGAGAATTGAAAGATTGTAAATTGCCAATTGATTAATTTAAGGATCGTTGGATAAATTAATTAATTAGATTTGTTATTTATATTCTCAAATTAATTAATTGAATTAATTAATTCACGGACCGGGTTTAATTAATTGGATTAATTAAATATTGGACCGGATCGGGCCGAGGCCATTTGGGTTTATATAAATACATTGCTAGGGTTTGAGATCCATATGGTTTTCATTATTCTTACTGGCACAAGAGAAAACCATAGAAGCTGCAATCTTATTCTCTATGTGGATCACCGTTGGAAGCTGGACAATTGGACAGCTATGGTGGCGAATCAAGATTGCTGAAACGAGAAGAAAAGCAAAAGGTTTGCAGAATTTTTCAAAAGTACAATTTTTATCACGATTTCTATCTAAACACAAAGGAATCCTCGATGGAAATCGAAATAATTTTAATTTTTCGCTGTGCTTGTATAAGTAAATTCCCAATACTTCAAGCATTGATGGAGCATGGACTTTACACTTTTAGTAGTTCATAAATAGGTTTCACTTAATTATACACAATTTTGAGTATGATCTTACTTGAATACCAAAAAGAAACATAAAATACTTGGTCTCTTTATCCATTTCCATTTGAATTGTCATTAAGAGCTCTTAGAAATTAAAAGGGCATCTATTGAAGGGGTAATGTTATTCAACCTCATTGATCTTTGCACCTCTCTATGTGATAGTGAGATAGTTGTCACATTATCCAATACATAAAGATGTATTTCTAATTTTATTGAAAATTTTGATAGTGATCACATTGTCATATAGACAATTGATAGACACCAACTAAATTGAATGGCATTAAACATATTGCAAAGGCATTTGACCAACACCTTATGGATCACATAGTTCACCTTGGTGCAAATTTACTTGCTATTTTGCAATAAATCATCTACAAGAAAACAAAACGTGTTTCCCTCACTTACGTTTGGAATATGCTGCTTGTAGATAAAAATGATATATAAGGGATTACATAAAATAATGTGAATGAAAGATTGAATGAATAAAAAATTGACTATGTTTTAAACTGATAATGATAGAGTGACATGTGACATTATATAATTCATTATGTAAAAACTTGATGTACATGTAGCAAAGTCCTTTACATTTTGATCTACCAAAGATTGTAATTGAACTTTACAGTAGGAAAGCCAGGCAGTTTAACAACTGTGGACCAAGTTGAACTCTAAATTATAGAAGAAAAAAGGAATGCTATTTGTAATAATTTAACCTAACTCAAACTTTTACTCAAATATTTTCTCTATACTTTTCGGTCTTACAAACTTTCAACTCACGCCTAATGTAAAATAGTTATCTAGTGTTGTATTTTGTGGTACAATAACAACTTACATTTAAAAATAAATAAAAATAAAAGTCGCCATTGTTAGTAAATATTATTGCCAGTTCCTTGTGACAAATTTTGTGCAAAATAATAACATTTTCGATTTTTTATAACTTTGTCACTAGTTGTCCATAATTTACATTGAACCATTATTGATCATAACCAATGTCTATGAAAAGCGAATATTAATTCTTTATTCATTTGACTTCTTCTGAAATTTGGATCTCTAACTTTCGTTTCTTCCTTTCTTTCATTTGGATCCAAAAAATAGATTGGTTTGAAACAAGAGTCATACACTATGGTGAAATAATGGTTGACATAATGTCACGTGGCGTTTGATCATTGGATTGTTTAAAACACAATAGCATTTTTCGTCTAATCATAAAATTCACACATTTTTCTGTCAAACAGTATGTCATAATTTTGTTGTTAATGTGGCATTTTCCTTGAAACAATCATTATATGGAACTACCTGAAGTCACTAATCATGTCAACCTCTTAGCCACGTCATTATCGCTCTATTCTTCTATCTTTGTCCTTTCTATTCCTTCACACCTCTTCTATTCAATTTCTTTCTTTACGATGCAATGTCACTTGTGGATTGAAGACGAGATTTACCGAAATGGAATAAGCACAATCTACTAGGGAGAAGGAAGGGATTGCTAAACTAGGGATAGTTAACGGTGGGGCAAAAAAAGGCGAAGACAAACAAGGAGGAAGAAGACACTTTATTGTCCTCAAATTTTAAAATGTAATAAAAAATTCAGTATTTTATCAAATATTGCATGAGCATTGTTGACCATCGATCTCCAAGCTTATTTATGAAAATGTAGATAGCACCTATCTCGCATACATACTAGGTCGGGTTTATAGACTCATCTTGGTATTATGACCACCGTGATATCAAGAGACATGATGATTGCAGATTCCTTACATCTTGATTAGATCACCCAATCAGACAAATACAATTGGAAGAAGTTACGTTAACACCGTCCAACCCCACCATTTAACAGAGATAACTACTTATCCCGGGGCAGGTCGTGATTAGCTGATAAAAAGAGATATTATTATGATTGATTAGAATCGACCTCATCGACCAATCAAAGAAGAGATCGGAGTCACACAAATCAAGCTCGACACTGTGATTGATTCGATTGACAACATGTAATTCTAGGAAAATAAGGTTTAATCTCTTCTATAAATAGAAAAGGACAATTCCAAAAAGAAGACGCTCACCACAACAAAAATGTACTTGTAACCTTCGTTATAAATGTAAAAGCACTCATTTTCTTGAAGTTGGCTCAAAATCGCACTGAGAAATTTTTGATATCAACAGTTTGGCAGTAGAAGGAGGCCCTACTGTATAAAACAACCTCATTTTACCACAAAAACAACAGCTAAACAAAAGCTATGAGTGGTAGTTCGCCTTGGAGAGCTATTCTCCTACTCATCCTAATAGTTTTCGAAGAAGGCAAGACCAAACCAAAACTAGCAATCCTCGTATGGCTGTTATGAGGAAGGCCATCGAAAGGCTAATGAACGCAGTTAGCAAATTGGAACAAAATTAGGCTTACACTTCCCCACCTGATACCGAGGTGGAATCCTTAAGTAAAGAACCAGGCAACTTTCTACTAGAAGATCCCTACACTTCTCAAAGGGAAAATCCTCCAAAAGTCGAACTGGCAAAGTTAGAAGTCCTGCCCTAACAACATAGCTAGTCACCAAAAAAGTCAACGGTGTGTTTAACAGATTAGGCTCTTCACATTCATTAACAACCTAAAGAAAACATGCTAACCCTAACCTGAAACGCTCATTGCAAAAGGCAGAACCTAAAATAAGTACTTCAAAAAAGCGCATTGCCCACTTGAAAGCCAAAAGTAGAGGAGTGGTGAAAGAATACCTTACCAAACACTACTCCCTATTCACTAAAAGACATTCTCACTTAACCTTTTTTAAGATACCACATCTAACTAGATATGAGGAGGGGGGGATGAGATCCTTTAAGCCACCTAGATAAATACATCTCATGGATGGAACTACAATGGGCAGTCAATGCCATCATGTGCCGCAATTTTCCACTAACATTAGGATACAAGGGTTTAAGGTGATTCAGAAAGCTGCACCAAAGGTCCATAAGGAACTGGAACGACCTAGCTACAGCGTTCCTAGCCCAATTTATGGGCTTCAAGGTAAGAACAACGCCCAAGGAATGACTAATGAGCATTAAGCAAGGAAAAAGTAAGAGATAAAAAGTTATCTCAACAGATTCAAAAGCAATCCATAGAAGTTGAAAAGATCTCTGATGACACCGCGGCAGTCCTCTCTAGATTATAGCCTAGGATGCGATTATGGTGGTCTATACATGAGGATAGGCCCCAAACGTATAATGTGTTCCTTAATCAAGCAGAAAAATACATAGGTATAGAGGAAGCAATGTCAAACCAAGAAGAGGCCGAACCCGACCCTTGTCCCATGAACTAAGCTAAAGAGAAAAGCAGGACAAGAGGTCCATACACAAATGGAAGAGAGACAGGAGAGATATGGACCGTCCTATAGGTTCCATGAGTACCACCAATTGAAAGTTACCCTAGAGGAAATCTTTATGCAAACAGGAGACAAAGCAGTATTCCAGAGGCCTATATTTCAGAAAAGGGTCCAACGGAGAGAAACCAAGGTAAATATTGCCGGTATCATAGGTCTGCAGGACATAATAGTGATTGCCGGGGTCTAAAAGAGAAAGTTGAATCCTTGATTCTACGAGGCCATCTACAAGAATTTGTTGCCAAACCTGGAGAAGCAAACCAAGCCCATCCTCAACAAGGGATAGGTCAGCACACCTAGACAACAGCTCGAATGCTAAATCCTCCTTCCCGAGCTGATATCAGAATGATAATTAGTGGCAATATGTGCATGGAGAAATCTAGGAGGGAGAGACGTGAGCAAGCTAAGTATGCTCGCATCTAGCAGAACTATGAGGTAGAAAACTCCAAAACCAACCTCGAAATAAAGTCGCGCTCCAAATGGTTTCGATTTTTGAAAGAAGATTCTCAAGGGGTTTTACAGGATCAAAGTTATACCTTGGTGATAACTATGCTTGTGGTAAGGATACAAATACATAGAATACTAATGGATAATTGTAGTTCGACCAACATACTGTGTTGAAGTGAATGAGAATCCACAAACGCTATCTCTAGTCATATCCCAAGAAGTTACAAAGGTTTTCTAGAGAACCCATCCAAGCTCGATGGAAAATCGTCCTGATGGTAGAACTAGGCGAGGCTCCTTGCCTAAGAAGGACCCTAGAAGACTTTATGGTGGTTGATTTGTCCTCCAACTATAACAATATACTGGGAGGCCAATATTACACGAACTCAAAGCAGCCGCGTCGACCTACCATTACTATATAAAGTTTTCCACCCCATGTAGGGTTGGAATCATGCATGGAGATCAAGCAGAAGCTAGGACATGTAACGTTGATTTAACCAAGCCCCACATCCACATGCTGGGAAATGGACAAAATGTGAGAGCTAGAGAAGTGAGGCTAAAGAGACCTATTGTGGCTGACTTATCCGAGAACGGCATAACAGAAAAACATCGTCGAAAGTCCATGGATGATCATCTAACGTTCGAAGATAAGGAGGCAGATCAAGATCCTTATCCAAGAGTCTTAGTGATCTCAGTACCCATAGCTGAAGTCAACATACCCAAGATCTTGGTCGATACTGAAAGTACCCTCAACATACTTTACACCAGCACGCTAAAATGGATGGGCATTCCCATTTACTTTCTGCAGCCATACTCAAACATGGTCCTTGGACTTAATGGGGCGGGTAAAAGTATTGATCAAGCTCACAGTCGAAGTCGGAGAAACCACGCTATGGGTTAGACTAAATTTTGAGTTTGTGGTGTTCGATTCCACTTCACCTTACGACGCCATCATGGGGCAGCCTCTATTATTCAGCTTTAGAGTCGTCGTATCCCTATACCATTATTCATTTAAACTCTCCACACCACATGGTGTAAGCGAAATCAAGGAAAATAATGATCTAGCTAAGAAATACCAGATGAAGACTCATCCTACCTTACGAAGTACACGCACTCCCCCAGACGTGTATATGGTATGTTAATTTGAATTCGACCTTGGACCATCAGACCCACGCTCATGAATTAAAGCTGGGAAACTGTGAAGGATCTAGGTAAAGTATCAATCAGTGAACATAACCTATCAAGAGAACTCAAAGTAGGACACGAGCTGCAGCTACAAATTCGTAGTCAAATAATAGAATTCTTTTGACAGAACCTTGATGTCTTTGCTTGGAGCCATAAAGACATGGAAGGAATTGATCCCAAAATTGCTTGTCAAAAACTACACATAGATCTCATCGTTCTGCCAAAATAGTAGTGACGTCGTCCTTTAAATCTCAAAAGGTATGAGGCCCTAAATAAAGAAGTACAAAAGCTGCTTCGCAATGGGTTTATTTGTGAAGTTAAGTATCCTAAATAGGTTGCTAACCCCATCCTGATAAAAAATAATAATGGAGATTAGAAAATGTGCATAGATTTCACCGACCTCAACAAAGCATGTCCAAATGATAGCTTTCTCCTATCAAGGATAGATCAAATGATCGTCGCTACAGCAGGGCATGAATTACTCAACTTCATGGACACATATTCGGGGTAGAATAAAATATCTATGATAAATTGAATCAAAAGCACACATCATTTATCACTGTTCGAGGTCTCTACTATTACTATAGGATGCCTTTCGGGCTCAAGAATGTCGGGATTACTATGAACTCCTTGTAAACTCTATGTTTACCCTAAAAATTGGTAAAATCATGGAGGTGTACGTCGACGATATACTGGTGAAATGCACAGATGTCAGGGACCACTGCTAGCATCTTGTTGAAATGTTCGAAATCTTGCAAAAGTACAAGATGTAATTGAACCCTAAAAATGCGCCTTTGGCATGAGCTAAAGAAAATTCCTAGGTAACGTAGTGAATCATTGGAGATCAAAGCGAACCCTGAAGAAAGCGCCAACAAAATCTAAGGAGGTATAAAGTTTAACCGGAAGAATAGCTGCCTTAAAAAGTTGCTTCGTATCAAAATCAACTAAATGGTGTAAGCCATTCTTTGATAAGCTAAGAGGGGAAAAAAGTTCGAATGGACTCCTGAATGCCAAAATACTTTTGACAAGCTAAAAAGAAGCTAACTTAGCCACCAATTCTGTCAAAGCCTAAGGCGAATGAAACTTTAATACTATACCTTGCTATATCAGAATATGCAATCAGCACCGTCCTAGCTAGGGAGGAAGAAAGAATAAAATATCTTATTTATTATACTAGTACGACACTCCATAAAGCGGAGCTTAATTACTCCTCCCTAGAGAAATTGGCCAGTATCGTGGTCATAGCAGCTAAGAAACTAATATTGTACTTCTTGAAGCACCTAACTGAGGCACTAACCAATTGTTCATTGAAGCAAAATTTTACAGAAACTTGATACCTCAAGATGGATGGTCAAGTGGAGTGTAGATCTCAGACAGTTTGACATAAGATACAATCATGGTAAATCCTTAAAGGTCAGCCCTTGCTGATTTTGTGGCAGAATTCAACGTTGAACCATGGGAAGAACCTCCACAAGATACCCTTGGGAATCCTTTGTGGATGGTTCATCTACTTGAGCTCGATCTGAAGCAAGAGTAGTCTTAGTCAACCTGGATTTACACCTGTTTTGTAAAGCCCTACCTATTGACTTCAAGACCTCCAATAATGAAGCCGAGCACAAGGCCTTGATAGCTGGAATAAGGATGACCAGAAAACTTAAAATTGCTCACCTCGTAGTACATAGTGACTTACAATTGGTCGTCAACCAAGTCAATGAGACTTTCCAAGCAAAGGAAGAAGGGATGAACAACTAACTTCAGGTTAGCAGGAAAGAATTAAAAAATCTCGAGTTCATCCAAATCAGACAAATCCCACGATCTCAGAATAGCCATGCCCATGCCTTGGCTCCATTGGCCACGAGTGAAGGAATAGAAGAATTTGATAGTATCCTTGTGGGAAGAATCTCCCGTCCATCCACTGAAAAGGACGAGGCAACATCTATGGTGATAGACCCCAAACTAACCTAGCTTGACAAGATCACCTCTTATCTGAAGATAGGAGTATACCCTAAGAATACCATTAACGCAAGGAGGCTCCAAATCAGAGTAGCCAAGTACACCTTAATTGACGACATCCTCAATAAACGGGCGTATTCGACCCCTTTGCTAATATGTTTGAATGAAAAGAAAGAATTGTACGCTCTACAAGAAGTGTAGGAAAGCTGTACAAAAATCACTCTGGCGGATAGTCTTTGGCCTACAAAATCATAAGTCAGTGGTATTTCTGGCCTACAATGAAACGAAATGCTCTCCGATTTGTGAGAAAGTGCAACAAGTGTCAACACTTCACTCCCATCACCAAAGCACCATTGCAAGAGCTCCATTTTATAATTATCCCTGGCCCTTTTCAAAGTGGGGAGTCGACTTAATTAGTCCCATGCCCACAAATAGAGGAAGAGCTAAGTTTGCCATCGTCGCAATCGATTACTTCACCAAGTGAGCCGAAGCTGAACTGCTTATCAAGATTACCGAACGAATGACCACTGATTTCATATGAAAATCCATTTCAGGGTACTTTATTCTATTGTCACTGACAATAGGAGGCAGATTGACTAAGTCCATCTCGTAAACTTTTGTGAAAAACCCGGTATCAAAATGCATTTCTTTACATTAAACCATGCACTAGCTAATGGTTAGGTCAAGGCCATCAATAAGATCATCAAATACACATTGAAAGAGTAGCTTAATGCTCTTAAGGGAGGACAGTTGAGGAGCTCCGCAGTATGCTATGGTCTTACCCCACTACAGCGAAGATCAGCACAGAGGAAACCCTTTTTTCCTTAGCCTTCGGAGTAGAAGTTGTGATGCCACTGGAGATAAGGATTTCATCATCCCTCACAGTAGTCTACAATGAAATTGAAAATGAGAAGGCCCTTCATGGAGAACTGGACTTAGTAGAGAAAAGAAAAAATGGAGCCGAACTAAAAAAATGCTATCTAAGTATTACAACTAGAATGTGCGAAAACGAGAGTTTGAGGTCGGTGCCTTTATTTTGAAAAAAAAAATCTCACCACAAATGGGATCGATTTAGAATCCCTATGACCCAACTGGAAATGACCCTACAGGGTAACCAAAAATCCTACCCAAGGGAGCCTATGAATGGAAAGATATAAAATGAAGGCCCTCTGCTTCATCCTTGGAACGCCGAGCATCTTAGGAAATATTATTAGTAAAAAAATCCATTGTAATATGTAAACCCTCCCATGAGAACCACTACAATAAAATGGTTGTTGCACTTCTGAAATAACTACAACAAGCCAAACATGGTTGCATATGCTGCAACACTTAGACAAATCTTCTATAAAATGAATCATTGAAGCCTTGCTCTATAGCAAGCCAAACTAAGATTGCATGTGCTACAACACTTCTAAGAATTTTCCATCAAAGGAACTATTGAAGCCTTTCTCAACAGCAAGATGAACTAAGGTTGCATGTACTACTACACTTCGACGTATTTTCTATCAAATGGGCCATTGAATTCTACAGTAAGTTGAACTAAAGTTGCATGTGCTGCAACAATTAGACGAATTTTCTATCAAATGAACCATTGAAGCCTTGCTCTATTACAAGTCAAACTAAGGTTGCATGTGCTACAACACTTAGACAGATTTCCTATCAAATGAACCATTGGAGCCTTGCTCTACGACAGGCCGAACAAAGGTTGCAGTAATTACATGTAATGCAACACTTAGATGAATTTCCCATCAAAGGAATCATTAAAAGCTTTCTTTACAACAAGCCGAACAAAGGCTGTATGTACAGCAACACTTAGATTTTCTCTCAAGAAAGTTAATAAGATCTTACCTACGGTAGGATGAACTAATAGAATCATTGTTACAATGACCCAAATAAAATTCAAAAGACAAAACCATTTAAAAACAAACAATTTCATAGTAAGAAGTTCGTAAAGTAATATAAAATTCATTACATGTTTAATAATAAGAATTACAAGTTCAACAATGCCTAATAGGAAACTAGGGGCAGAGAGATCTTGTGGAGCAGGGGCATCGTCCTTAATATCTTCCTCAGTAGGGAAGATACGAACTTCTGTAGCCTCCGACAGCTTCTGCAGCTCTTTCTTTTGCTCCTCCAAAGACTCCATTGGAAGGCGACATCAAAATGTGGCCTCTCACTACCAATGTACTTCACTAACTCTTTCAACGCGGTGACATAAACATCCTGAGCTAAAGCATCAAACTCAGGAAAGGCCCTCCAAAAGTCCATAACCTTGATCGCTTTAGCCTCGACCTCTTCTACCCTTTTAGTTGCATTCTCGGTCTTCTTCTTAGCCTCATCAGCTTAAACCCACTCCTCGTCAACTCTGGCTCGTTTATCTTCAGCCTTATTTTTCTCTACAGCAACCCGCTAGTAGGCTTTCTTCGCCATATTTTCAATGCCTGGTTATCATCCATTGGGCTCAGTTCTAAGGTAGACCGCCTCTAGCTCGATGCCCATTTTATTGAGGCTGGGCAAATTTTTCCCTCACAACCTCCATACTCTCATAAAGGCTCAAGGCTCGATTCTTAGCTTCAAGCATCTTATCAAGCTCAGCCTTCACCTGAGATAACACAAATAAAACTTGAAGATATGCACTGAAAGAAATAAGAAGATTATTAAGTATGCAAGTGCGAGAATAGGCACCTTATCTGCTATAGACTACATATACAATATTGATCTATGGCTATTAAGCTGAGCTGAGATCATGGCCGTGCCAATTGGCATCTCAACAAGAAATAGGAGATTTGTAGAGTCATGGAGGGAAGGAGGCAACGCAGCTATGGTCTTCCTAGAATGAGATGGCATACGAAGAAAGTCCAGAATGATATTAGGACGAAAACCCACCAAGGCACCTAGATGAGGCCATTGTAGATCAGGGCATCTTTCTTGCGACCTCCAAGAGCTGGGCACATTGGTAATGGAGAAGAAGATGGTGCCGGAGTCGACTTCTGTAGGGGCACTACTTGAGATGAACTCTCCAGAGATAAGACCACGATGAGAGTCTTCGCTGGAGGCATCTCGAGATGACTCCGCTTCAATGGGGTGACCTTTTGCACGACCTCAACCTTAGGAAGATGGCTCGTGATCTCAATTGGAGCAGCCCTCTTTTTTCCCTTATTAGCAGTTGCCACCTTCGCTGCCTTGTAGTCCAACATATCTGTATCACCATCTGCAAAAAAGGAATAAAAACATTTTTAGTATTGATATCAGAAACGACAGTTAAAAAATTCTTAATAAGGGTTAGTCCTTATTGAAAGCAACAAGAAAAAATGAAGAGGCTCTCGCTATCGTGGAAGTCGGAGATACCAACTGGAATAGCCTTGGCTAGAATAGGTTAGAGTAAAAAGATGGTGCCGGAGTCGACTTCTGTGGGGGCACTACTTGAGATGAACTCTCCAGAGATAAGACCACGATGGGAGTCTTCGCTGGAGGCATCTCGAGACGACTCCGCTTCAATGGGGTGACCTTTTGCACAACCTTGACCTCAGGAAGATGGCTCGTGATCTCAACTGGAGCCGCCCTCTTCTTTCCCTTATTAGCAATTGCCACCTTCGCTGCCTTGTAGTCCAACATATCTGTATCACCATCTGCAAAAAAGGAATAAAAACATTTTTAGTATTGATATAAAAAACGACAGTTAAAAAATTCTTAATAAGGGTTAGTCCTTATTGAAAGCAATAAGAAAAAATGAAGAGGCTCTCGCTATCGTGGAGGTCGGAGGTACCAACTAGAATAGCCTTGGCTAGAATAGGTTAGAGTAAAAAAATGACGAACTTGCACCTTTCTCTTTTAGGCAAAGTCTTGATTGCCTCAGCTAGTCTTTGTGTTGCCAGGGTCAAGATCGCCTTCTTATAAACTGCAAAAACAATAGTAAAAAGGTTAGAGGAGTGTTACCAGCCAGTTCAGTAAAGGATAAGAAGACCTTCACTTACACAGTGCATGATAAAGGGTAGGGACTACATTTTCCTTATTCACCTCAACAGGGTAAAACTGTCAGTCTCCCAACATGTAGAAAAATTTCTCATTCCATTTTTTAAAAAAGAGGAAAGAGTGTCGAGCACTAAAAAACCTCCAATTTTAGGTCTAACGCTGCCATACCACTGGCCCAAGTTCTTCCCATCCTCCTTAAATGTGTGTAGGGAATTAAATTGTTCTACGGTAAGATCGGGGTTCCCTAATTGAAACATTTTTCGAACCCCGGATTAAATCCTGAGTTTCAAACCTCAGCCCTTGATCTTCAATCACGCGAGGACAGCGCGATTCACATTGGGGGCCGAGGTTTTGCCACCTCGACCCCTGGCTCCAAACCCGGGATTTTATCCCGAGTTGAGCAGCATTATTGTCCCTAATTTATACCACAAGATAAGAGTGGCAACTAACGTTCGCCACCTATTAGGGCATAGTTGAGTCGAAGATAAGAATAGCAACTAACGTTCGTCACCTATTAGGGCATAGCTGAGTCGGAGCTATTCCCCAGAAGGACAGGAACTTGTAATGGCCCTAGGAAAGGGGAGTCTAAGACCGGCATTTAAAATAAACTAATTTAAAGCCACACATCCTACTAGGGGTATATTAGCTCAGTCCATAGGGTCGGGCACTACCATCTCCACCAAACTGGGAATATTATACCTAGCCCTTCAACTCACTAGTAGATCTCCTATCACAACCGACATATTCGAGTTCGCTCCCTACTCTCCCATACTATTTCCCTCGCTATCTACTCGAGATCTTATTTTCTCATCCCCATTGTCTCTCGGGCTTAGATCCATATTTCTCAAACAACTTAAATCTCGTGAGTTAACTACGTTAATTAGCACCGGGATCAAAATTTCTTGATAGTTTAAACTCAAAGATAAAGTGGGGATAAAAGGCACTGACTCTTTCTGCTTGTTACCCTAAGAATGTACTTTAAACTCGTCCAAACTCATGCAATCAGTAAGGAAAAAAGAAAGGCATTTTTTGGTAAAAAGAATACCTGGAAAGTGACAACCTCACTCAAGACAAAAGGGAAGAAGAGAGAAGAAGGAAAAAACTTTGCTTTGCTTGCAAAAGGAGAAAACGTTGGCGTGAAAATGATAAAATGACGGTGGAAAAGGTGTTTGAATTGAAGGAAAAGCTAAGGGACTCAACCTGGGTCATTGGATGGAGAAATTGAGGGAAAATGGAGGGCCCAAATTCATCAAATCAAAACTATGTAGTTTTAACATCAAAGCTTTCAAAGGAAGCAATTGAAAGTGTGGGATAGCTCATCAAGGTAAAACACAACACTTAGCATAACTTTCAAATGCTACAATTACGACAAATCATAGGGAGGTGGACCAACTAAGTCCATAGGTCAGTCCATCTCTAGGATAAGCATCGATCTAAGGTTTATTTGTTGACCACTGATCTCCGAGCTTATTTACAAAAATGTTGACGGCAGCCATCTCGCATACACACCAGGTCAAGTTTATAAACTCAGCTCAGTACTATAACTGTCGTAATACCAAGAGATATATTAATTGCAGATTTCTTACATCTTATCAAACCACGTAATCAGTCAAAGGCACTTGGAAAGAAGTGACGTCAGCATCACTCAAACCCACCATTTAACGGCCATAACTACTTATCTCAGGGTAGGTCATGATTACCTGATAAAAGGGGATATTATCATGATTTGATTGGAACCGGCTTTATCGACAAATCGAGGAAGAGATTTGAGGCACACAAATCAAGCTCGGCACTATGATTGATTCAATTGACAAGACATAATTCCATGAAAATAAGATTTAATCTCTTCCATAAATAGAAAATTACAAGTCCCGAAAAAGGACGCTCACCACAACAAAAATGTGCTTGTTACCTTCATTTAAATGAAAAAGCACTCGTTTTCTTAAAGTTGGTTCAAAATCGCACTCAGAAATTTTTAACATCAACAAGCATATAACATTGTTTGTTGACAGAATTTCTTAATAAGTCTATATTCGTTTTTTCGTTTAAAATTATTAGTAACTTTTTATAAGAAATAATAGTAAGTTCTATTACATGTATGCATAACAAATTAATGGTATTTATTAACATATGGTTGAAATTAATTTTGACTGAATAGAAAAATGAATTTAGGAGGGTGTCATGAACTGAGATTTTGATAAATTTTAAAAGATTATAAATTCTAATGAATTTTGTAGATTTTAATAGATTTTCATAAATTCAATAACAATATCATCAAATATGGTGAAATTTCAAAAGATCTGTATACTTTTAAACTTGAAATCCGTCCATATCTTTTAAAGTCTCATAAATAGATAAATCTTTGTAAATCTATTAATTATTAAGAATACCTAAATTTTAAAGAATTTTATTGAATTTCATGAAAATCTTAAGTGGGACACGTCAATACACCTAAATTGATAAGAATTTTTAAAATTCATCACAATTAGACTGATTTTGACGTGAGAATGAGATGCAAAAGAAATGAAGAAATAAGAGGGACTTGGAGTGTGAAACATGGATTGTTCATCGTAAAATTGTCGGAACGGAAAGGCTGCTCCCAAAGTCTTCCCGTTTCCCTAACTCCTACACTACTCGTCGTCAAGAAAATTCTTTAAAAGAAAACATCTTTTTTCTTGGACCTGTTCTTTATTCTCTGTCCCTTTCAGATTTTGAAACATTTTAACAATTTATATTATTATCCTTCACTCTTCATCTTCACAAGCTTGTCAAGTTCTTGTATTTGTTTAAGCGCTCTAACTTTTGGGGATTCTTCGCCTCTCAATTTTCCATTTCGGGGCTTCGAGTTTTTGGCTCAGTTGTCTCTAATCTTAATTGGGTATGTGCCAACAATTCCTTAGGGTTTATGCTTTAATTTTCTATCTTGTACTGATATTTGCATACTTTGATTTAAGATTTTTATGGGTCCATAGTAATTCATCTGTTTTTGTCCGTTTGTCTTACTCTTAGATCTTGTTTCGCTCTTATGGATTTTGGCTTCTGTAATCCCTTTCTAACTGTTTATGTGCTGCATTCATTTTTTCTAGTGGTATAATTAGTCTGATTTGTTAAATGCTACAAGTTTCTCGCTTTTGTGGTTAATTTGTATCTATTTGATTTATTCTGTTTGCTTTTCTTTGGAATTTAAATTTTAGAGACAATGTCACAAGGCTATGCAATTGAGCTTTATTTCGATCCTGCTCTGGAAAATCAGGTCTTGAAAGCCTGGAATGTGTTGGCTCGTCGACAAATCAGTACTCAGCTCATTGAAATTGAATCAAGGCCTCACATTACATTATACTCAAGTCCGTTTGCTGACATTTCTAAACTTGAAAATATCATGAAGAATTTTGCTGCAAAGCAAGAACCTTTACCCATGTCCTTCTCTTCAATTGGTAGCCTCCCAAATGAAAATAACGTTCTTTTTCTTGCTCCAACTCCAACTTTGTCTCTCCTTCAGTTCCATTCGCAACTGTGTGATGCAATGAAGAAGGAGGGTATTGAAGTCGGGGACGAGCACCGTCCTGATACATGGATTCCTTTATGTCCAGTAGCTGAAGAAGTTCCAAAGATTCGTATGCCAGAGGCTTTTACTGTTTTACGTGATCTGAAGCTGCCAATTAGTGGACATGCAATGGATATTGGGTTGGTCGAGTATCCCCCTGTTCATGAGCTGTTCTCTTTCATGCTGGGTAACACTGCTGAGTAATGAGGTTTTGGAGATGCTCTTCTGTTAATGTTACATTAGGCATTCTGGTTTTTCATTTGGACTGTTATTTATAGTTTTATTGTTTTGAAAACTGATTTTTAGACTGTAATATGGTGCTATAGTAACAAAAAGTAATCTTGAATTCACTTAATAGTTATATGAGTTTGGAAGTATTTTCCAAATTGTGCTATTAGTTAAGTTATTCCATTTTGTTTGAGATTTTTATCTGTTCATGTTGAATATATAACATGGTGTGGAACTGCTGTATAAATGTCATTGGCTTCTCTCAATGCTGATCTCAATTTCTATGAATGGTGGAGATAAAATCTTCATTGAAACTGAACTTCTTTGGGGTTAAAGGTCGTTATAATAGATTTAGTTCTGACGAGAAATATTTCTTGCAAGGTTGAGTAATAATTGATGGATGGGTAAAAAAATTGCATGTAACTAAACTATAGAATTGAGTCAATTGACCACTCTGATAGAACCTTAACAAAAGATTAGAATATTCCTCTCTAATTCCCATCCCCCTTTCATATTCTTTTGCTGATTTATCCAAGGTTAAATGTTTAATCCTGAATTATGATGAATGCATCTGAGAGTGAATCATTTCTTAGAACTTATATCTGGACTAGATTGAAGAATAAGACATAAGAAAGCAGGAACTCAACTGTCAATTGAAAAGTAAGGAAGTTAGCTAATATATTAATCATTTTATTTGCTTAGTCATAGATTAATGGTTTACTTTGACTTTGTATTTTGTCCACTTAATGAAGTGTCTTGCAGCAGATTGAAGCTGTCTATAGATGTAGGATTGGAGAAAATATTAATAGGATAAGTTTGTTATAAAGCAGAAATATTTGGGATGATAGAATTAATTCCCACAATTCATATATAAATATAGACGTTAGTGAAATTTGATGGTGTAAAGCATGCAAAGCTTCATCATTCAGAAAAAGCTAATAATCCCAGTTGCCATCTTGTTAACCCTCTTTGTTCTATTAGGTAAGGCAGGTAATACACATCATAATATATGCTAATCTCAATATTCTGCACATTGTTCTGTAAGTGATTCGCATAGTTTGCAACCTGTGTGTTCCGTTTTTACGTTGGAACTGGTTGTGTTTTATTAAAACCCCTTTCCTTGTGTAATAGTTAAGTTTATAAATGAATATATAGTAATTAAACCTGATTTGTGAAATATTTTCATTTTGGTCAGAGCTGAGGAAAGTATGTGGCAGTTTTGTATGCTGAATTAGTGCTGGGAGATATACGGAATCATTTTGCTAAAAGTATGTTATGCATATAGCTTTCCTGATGTTACGAATAGGGTGGACCTTAGATGGAATGGCCTCCCGGAAGATACCCAATACCTTATAGATTATTAGGTCTTCCTTTATAAAACCTTCTCAATATTCAGGTTTGACCACCCTAAATGGAAGTTAAAACCTTACACGAAATGGAGGACAATCTTCCTGCAACCTTCTTAGTTAGAGTAATACGTAGAAAGAAATAGCTAAGACGTTCTAAATTGACTCAAGAGGTTTGATAAAAGAAAGATTGTGAAACTTGTTTTATGTAAAATCAATTTCGACTGTTGTGTCCTTAACTCTGAATTTGTGTTAGACTATAGAAACTAGAATAGCCTCATTCCATGTTTCTTTTTTTTAAGTTTTATAATTTTGTTAAAAAAAAATTGTACTTTGATAGCTACCACGTATTAGTTTTTGCCTAGCTGGGGAGACACAATTCACATAATTGCAGTCTTTCACATACTGTATTATTATCTTTTACATGTATGCGATCGGCCTCGAACCAATGTAACAATCCTGGTGCACCCCTGGCCGTGGTAATATTTTAATTTTGAGGATATCCTGATATTTTTGCACATATAAAACGTCTTGGTTGCCCCTCTTTATGATATTAATGTTCCTTGTATGGACATTTATTAGTTGGTCATTCTGGGGTTTTCATTAGTAGGGCATCACGACCTTTCGGGTTTTTTCTTTTTTTTGGGCAACTAATTTCATTGAGACTGGTTGAATGTGTTCGTGTCTGCTGTGGGCTTGCTTCTTTTCAATTCTGCGACAAATTTTATTTGTATATCACATTGTTTGTGTTGCGATGTATGTTTGGTTTTTCTACATTCATCATCGAGACCATATTGTAGACTTTTACTAAGGACTGCAATGTCTGCATTGCCTATTGTTTTCTCTAATTACTCGTTATTTGTTTAATTCAACAGTCCTTGATTACCTACTGCGTCTTGTGTCTGAAATCTTTGTTCCTAGCTTTTGCTGCCACTTTTTCCTGTCTGATGGTCCTCGTCATGCTAATGATCGAGATAATTACTGTTGATTTTCTTTGTGCTTCTATATTGTGAGATTCTTGAAACTTTGATTTCAATTATGCTGCTTCATTGCAAAGATTCTTGAATTTGTAAGTTAAAATGATGTTTGGCAATATAAGTCATTAAACCGCCATACCGTATTGCTCCTCCTTCTTTGATCTTTCTCTAGGTTTACTAGCAAGTAATGCTAATAATGAACAATCTTGGATTAACATGGCTCTAATGATGAGAAATATGTTAACAATAATATCCTACCATTGAAAAGATATAATAGAAATTTTTGATTTGAAATAATATAGCCCGATAAGATGATTTTTTGGGATGACACAAAAGATAATTTGGATAAAGAGGAGTTTGAATTGGAATTCGATAAAGAGTTAGACAATATTTATGATTTGTTAAGTCGATGTTCGTGTATAATCTAATTGTTGGAATTAGCTACTATGTAATTATAATATTTATGATTTTGAACATTATGTTTTTGTTAAAAATTTGAATTATATGTATAAAGTTTTATGTAATTGTAGTATTTATGATTTTGAGCACTAATTTTTTTATTACTGTTGTTGTTGTTGTTGTTGTGAAACTTTGAAGAACATGTATAAAGTTTAAAGAATATATTATTTTATTTATTTATTTATTTATTTATTAGTTTAGAATATTTAAATAATATTAAAAATTGAAAAATGTATGATTCGCATATGTTTTGCATAGGCTCGTATATTCTTGTAATGCTTGATCGAAACGTATAGTCACGCATTACATATTTTAAAACTTGAAATCTGCTGCATGTACAGAAAAATGGTTGCCAGAATTAATACAGAACACACTTGACAGAAATCTATTGAATATTGGCAAAATAAATAAATAAATATGATGCACCAAATGCTGTTGTGGTGAATTTCCTGCAGCAATAGCATTTGGTGAATTTTTTGCAACAATTCCTCAGTACAAGAGGAATTGATGTTAAAATTTCGATACTTCGTATACTAGATGGATAAATATGATGCACCAAATGCTGTTGTGGTAAATTTCCTGCAGCAATAGCATTTGGTGAATTTTTTGCAGCAATTCCTCAGTACAAGAGGAATTGATGTTAAAATTTCGATACTTTGTATACTAGATGGATCGGAGTCATTTTAAGAATTCACATGATGTTTTGTAATATGGTAGACAATAGAAACTTTTTTGTAGGAATTCAATTTATGAATCTCAACCTCCACCACGAGTGATAATTTCGGACGATAAAAAAAACAAAGAAATAAGAGATTATGTATTAATCACGAATAATTCTCGAATTTGATGTGGTAAATAGAGTTTTCAACAGCGATTTTTTGACAAGTGAGAAGTTAAAATTTTGAGTTTACGTACAAAATATTTTACTGTGCAAATGTATGATTGAAAATGGGGAAATACATGAAATTGACCCAAATAAGAGAGGGATTTTCCAAAATGACCTTTGACTTTTCCAAACATTTGAAACTACCTAAAATACCCTTAAACAAATATTAAAAACAACCCTTTACATAATAAAAATCTTCTATCTAAGTCCTTAGAAAATCTAACAAGTAATTTTTCTAAAAATTTGTAAGGATTATTAATGAATAATTATAAAATAGAAAAACCGAAATATAAGAGAGGACCATATAATATAAAAAAGGTTGTTAAAAATGAAAAAGAAATTAAGTTTGAAAAAGAAATTGATAAGATAGGATATCAAGTACAATTATATGCGTCACAAGAAATATTAAAATGTTTCAAAGAAAACTTATTAGAAAATTTTGCTAAAGGAATTGTAAGATCAATAATCATAAAAGATATACAAGATATAATAGATAAATTAGAAAAAAGAAAGAAAAATATCTCAAAATATAATATACCTTTTAGAACAGACATAGATATGATAACAGATATTGATATTATAAATTCTCATACATTACTAGACTTTGAAGAATTACTTAAAAATTTATGAGAAGACTAATAAAAAATAGATTACCATAAGCATACAAAAAATTAGCCTTTATCTTAAGAATTTATATACATCTAATAGCAAAAATAAAAGAGTTTTTGGAATATTAAAATTTTAGATTTTTAGATTATTAGATTTTTGCTCGCTCATAGTAGCACTCGTCCATTGGTATCAGAGCCATAAAGATCATGAGAAAATATATAAAAAATAAATTACCTAATAGATATTGAAAATTGGAAAAATAAGGAAATGGAAATCATAAAAATAAATAATTATTATCAGTGTATTGAAGAAAAAGGATGTTATATATTTTACAACCCTATCCCTAATAAATTAAAAATAATAACATTATATATAATTAGGAATTTACCTAGAGAAATAAAGGAACAAATATTACATAAATTAATTGTAGGATTTATCAAAGATAGACGTACATATGAAATAATTATCGAAATATTTGAAAATGAATTATACCACAGAGAAATATATGAATTATCATAAAAATATAATGGAAAAAACTAAAAATATTTTAGATAGAAAGTTAGAAAGAATAAGATTAATAAATAATAAAATTTTAGATGAATTATTAATACCTGGAGAAATGACTAAAACTCAAGAAAAACAGATATTAAAATTAAAACAAGAAAGGTATAAAAAAAAGGAAGCAAGGTATTTTGAAAAATTAAAAGAACTAACAAAAATTGAAGTTATAAAACAAAAGTATGATAAAATGATAAGAGATTGTAAAAATGCTGAGCATATAGCATTTTATTATTGTCGATCGAAAAATCGATAACAGAATATGTCAATAAGTGAACATATGGAAGAATTAAAACATTTAATGAGAACATTAATAAATGATGTACAAGAAATAAAGAATGAAATAAAAGAAGCAAGAAATGATACAAATATATTGAAACTTGAAGTCAGAAAATTAAAAGAAAATGAAGAAAAGAATAATAGAATAAATAAAAAATTTTATAGAAAAAGAAATAACCAGAATAGGAAAAAAAACATATTGAAAAGAAAAATATAATAATAGAAACAGGAAGCATGGATGATGAGTTTAGAAAAAATATATTACCTAAAATAATAGAAGAAGAAGAATCTAGAGAAAAAATATTAGATAAACAAAAAATTGAAGAAAATCAAGACAAAGAAGATGAATGATAGATAATTTTGATCATTTAAATTTAGAAAGTATAGATGATGAATACCAAATCTTAATGAATACTGGAGGAGGACATAATCCCGTAGGAACCTCTAAATAAGAATCAATAAATCCAGATGAAAGCTATGCTTCGATGTATAATAAACCATATAGACAATTTTATGATAAAATAAGAGATAAACAACCATCCAAATGAAATAAATATAGTAATAGATTTGAATTAAATAATAATTATGATAAACCTGTTAACCATGGAGGAACAAAATTAGACTTAGATTGCAAAATAGATACTAAGAAAGCCTTAATAACTTAAGCAAACTCAATAATATTATTCTTTTTATATAATAAAGATGATATATGGGAAAATACTGAAAGGAGAATAGATTTTTTAATTGCATCTTTTGAAGGAAATGTTAGAAATTGGTGGGAAGAAATTAGTAGTGATACAAAATCATTAATAAAAAGAAATGTACAAACAAAAATAATAAAGTCAGATAAGCTAGGAATAGAAAGATCAGTAGAATATATTGCAGATGAATTTTTAGGGGAAAATTGGTTAAGAAATTATGAAGAAGAAGCAATACGAGAAAAAGATAATGTAAGAGTTAAGTTAATTAATTTAACAATTTGTGACATGTGTAAAATTAAAGAATATACTTGTGAATTCAAGGAATACTATTATACTCAATTTTATAGTAATGAGAATCAAGAAGTATATCAAGATATGTGTTATAATAAATTACCAGGTTCATGGAGAATATATTTTAAAATAGAATTTGAAAAATATATTAAAGAAAATATAGGAATACCTAAAACATTAGGATAAAGAATAAAATTTTTGTTTGAATGACTTGTATATATATGTCAACAAAGACAATTATTGAAAAAATCAGGAAAATTAACTAGAATATGTTGTGAAGATATGGAAAAACGTACAAGATGGGGATGTAATTCTGAAAAAAGAAATAAAAGAAAATATAAAAACAGAAAGTTTAAAAAATATAGAAACTTTAAGAAAAAATACATAAAACCTGAAAGGAAATATTATAAAAGGAAAAATAATATACAGAAAAATAAATCTTATAAGAAAGATAAAAAACAATGTAAGTGTTGGAATTGTGGAGAAATATGTCATATAAGTCCTGATTGCACAAAGAAAAAAGTGAGAATATTACAAAAGGATTATTTTGAAATAGAAAGTGAATTAAGTGAAATATCTGATATTGAACATTATAATAATCAGAAAATATTTATAAGTGAGGAAGATTCAGAAGATTATGGATCAGAATCTGAATAGAGAAATTGAAGAAATAGAAAATAATAACATAGAAATCCAAGAATATGAGGGAATAGAAGGTTATGGATTAAAAGTAACTTTTGATAATAATAAATTTAAGAAAATACAAAAGTTATCCTTAGATTTGAAAATAGGAAAATGGGAAATTCTAGATAGAATATGGAGAAGAGAAAGAATAGCAATAAATGAATACCATAAGATTGAAAAAACTATAGATGTTAGAACTATTCAAGGAACACATAAAATAAACATTTTAACAAAAAATACAGTATCAGAATTATTATAAAAAATAAGTAAAAAACATAGTGAAAAGATCTAATATGTTTATTTAACAGGAATACAAATAATGTTTAAATCCTTATTTAGGGAAGGAATAGATTCACCATTAACTGTAAACTTACATGATGGAAGAATTATAAATCTTGAAGATGACCATTTAGGAACTATAGAAGGAAATTTAACATATCAAAAGTTAATATTTACTTGTTACCCAAAATATTGTGTCTCATTGAAAGATAAAAACTTTAATGAAGTATTATGATTACATTTCAAATTACATAGAAATGATATAATGGAACCAGGAGACCAAATCATGACTATGGAATATAGGGCATTATATACATTTACTAATTCTAATTATGGGAATATTTATTCTAATAAATCATACATAGAAATTCATAAGGAATGTAAGGATATTAGTAAAATAGTGGAACCAAACAAACAAATAAATCTTATTCCAGAAGAATATGAATTTAATATAACTAAAAACAAGCCTGAAATAACAGAGCTAAGAGAAGAAGAAGATTATAAAATAACATTTCATAATGGAAGGTTGATAAAGAAACCAAAAAGTCTTAGACTACCTAATAAAAAGGAATATATAGGAGAAACTAGTGGTATAAAAGAAATAAAACCTCATAGAAATATTGGAAATATGAAAATAGAAAGAAAATATTTCAACGGTAGAAGATATATAAAAGGACCAAATATATTGATAGATACAGGAGCTGGTGAATGTCATATGGCTGCAAATAAAAATGAAGGATTAACGACTTACAATATAGAACCATATGAATACAGGAATTTTGATGGACAATTATATATTACAGAATTAAAGGTAAAGGTACCAATAAAAATAGGTGGGATTGATCTTTTAGTATCATATTATTTGGATGAAAGTATGGATATTGAACCTCATATATTATTAGGAATGAGTTTTTTAAATGGATTAGAAGATTATAAAAAGAGAAGGATTATATATAACTCATAAAGGTCAAACTACATTATATAAAATAGGAAGTGAATGAATAATCAAATTAGTTTTCCATTGGCAGTATATATACAAGTTACTATAGTAGAAACGAATATAACAACTTGTGCTTTGATTGATACAGGAAGTGATGTAACAATTTTTAAAAATTTCTTAATAAAATCATGGAATAAAAATAGTAAAATAAAAATAACAGGAGTGACTGGAGAAAGTACTCAAATAATTAATAGTGCTGAAAAAGTTAATATAATACTTGGTAGTAAACAAGTCATAATAAATAAAGTATATAATTATAATAAGTTAGAATGTGATATATTATTAGGAAATGATTTTATCCAACAATTTCAATATTACAAACAAAATAATTACAAGATAATGCTACAAACACCTTGTGCACATCTATTAAAAATACCAAGAGAATTTAGACCCTACAGAGTTCAGCCAGCCCAGCGTGGTGATAAATGGGAAAAACGACCAATAATACAAGATGAACTAAAAAATAAAAAACTATCATATAAAAAGTTTCTAAAAATAGAAATAGAGATAAGTATGGAGAAAATCATAGAACAATTAGAAAAAATTTATGGAGAAAATCCATTATTATTTTGGAAACCATATCATCCTAAAACTAAAATAGAATTAACAGAAAATGTTATAATAAGAGTTAGACCAATGATATATACCTTACAGAATATGCAAGAATTTAAAAGTCAGATAAAAGAACTATTAGAACAAAAGCTAATTAGACCCAGTAATGGACCCCATAGTAGTCCAGTTTTTATGGTTATAAAACATTCTGAGCAGGTTAGAGGAAAAGTTAGAATGGTAATAAACTATAAAGAATTAAATAAATATACTAAATTTGATGGCTACTTTTTACCAAATAAAGAAGTCCTAATAAACCTTGCAAAAGGAAAATAATATTATTCCAAATTTGATTGTAAATCAGGATTTTGGCAGATAAAAATGGAAGAAGATAGTATACAATATACAGCTTTTAGTACACCTCAAGGAAAATATGAATGGTTAGTTATGCCATTTGGTCTAAAAAATGCACCACAAATATTCCAAAAAAAAATGGATAATATATTCAAAAAGTATAGTAATTTTCTTATTATTTATATTAATGATATACTAATATGCTCTAATAATAAAAAAGAGCATATGAATCATTTATTAAAATTTATAAATGAATGCAAAAAGGAAGGAATTGTACTTTCTAAAAAGAAATCTATAATAGAGAAACAAGAAATAGATTTTCTAGGATTATCAATAGATAGAAAAGGAATAAAATTACAGACTCATATATCTAAAAAGATAGAAAGCTTTCCAGATGAATTAAAATCCAAAGAACAAATACAAAAATTTTTAGGATGTTTAAACTATACTGAAGGATTTATTGAAAATCTCTCAAAAAAGAGACATAAGATACAAATTCTACTTAGGAAAATAAATACTAAATGTTGGAATAAAGAACATACTGAAATTGTTAAATCATTAAAAGAAGAATGTAAAAATTTACCAAAATTAAGATTACCAGATGAAAAAGATAATCTAATTGTCAATACTGATGCCTCGGATAAATATTGGGCAGCTATATTAAAAACAGATTTAAATGAAATATGCAGATATTCAAGTGGAACTTTTAACCATGCAGAAATAAATTATACTACTTATGAAAAAGAATTACTAGCAATTATTAGAGGAATAAAAAGTTTTCATTATTCCTTTTATCTAAAAAATTTATTGTTGAAACTGATAATTCTCAAGTTGCAGGACTTATTAGAAATAAGTTACCTATGAAACCTCAATATAGGAGATTACACAGATGGTAAGCATATTTATCATTCTACAATTTTGATATTACTCATATTAAAAGAATAAATAACTATCTTGCAGATTTTTTGAGCAGGAACATCGAATTTGGAGATGGATAATATCAAAAATTCATTAATAGACGTCAACAGACGAATGAAATTCCTCATGGAAGAATCTGAAGATATGAAAATTGGAATTGAGCAATTAGAGGAAATGGCAGAATCTATCCAACAAAATGTCAAATTGTTGGTGGAAATCTCTAATTCTCAGTCCAAATATACCAAAGAATTGAATGACAGAATTGTTGATATTACTTCACAATTCAAGTCATTAGATACCAAACAGGAAATACCAATTGATACAATCTCAAAAATACAAACAGGTACACAGCCAGGAAGCAGCAGTGGACCCAGCAATATCAAACGAGACATAAAGGTCACTATAAAAAATGGTGATGAACATACAAGAGTTATAAGAATTAAAACTGATGAAGATGATGATACCCCTTTATCATCAAAAGAAGAAGAATATAGATCATTTGCCAAAATTGTTTGTGAATTGGAAGAAAATGAATCTTATTTTATTGCATCGGGAGATCATGTTTATCCCAGATTAATAATTACCAAAGATGCAGACCCTTTCATGGTCAAAATGGCACCAGATTATGGATTTCTGGATTTGATCTATCTAGAAAAAGATTTAAAAGAAATTGAAAAATTTGATGATATATTCAGAGCAGAAGTTTCAAAATTTGTCCAAGGGAGATCGATTTATATCAAATTTTATTCAATAAGTCCCGAGGTTGATGGAATGATATATTATCCTGCTGAACATATTATTACAATTGGATATGTTGGCCGAGATTTTCAGATTGAAGTTGACCGAAATAATAAACCATTACCTAAAATCAATAAATCATGGATAAAATTTCGAAGAGTTTTGGGGATGAAAGTTCTTTACAACATTGCAAAGAACTTATATGATAAAAAATTCAGATGCTTATGCCAATATGAAGGATGGACACTCCTTACGAATAATGGAAAAGAAAAATCTACCATTTTGAAAGAATATATCCAAAAATTTGATACTTATCAAATTAATAGAAGTCCTACAACAATCCAAGAATCATGCAGATTGATGGAGTGCCCCACATGCAGACAAGATTAAAAGATTGATTCTTCAAGATAAAAGATGAATGGAGATAGATAAAAGGGGACCTACCACTACCAAAGCATCTAGCCAGCTGCATATTGAGCCAAAGATGGAAAGGCAATAATAGAGAAAAAGATGCCCCTTTGATGGAAAAGCAAAGAATGTATGTGAAAATGTAGACCCCAGGAGGAAAAGAATAGAGAGGCATGTGAGCCTTTTTTCAAATTTTGATGTATGCAATGATGTAATAGATCAATAATAGTAAGTTTGAGTCATGTATAAATAGAGGTCTTTGGAAGAGAATGGATCATCTCGAGTTAGAAACCATTCTCTTTCCTTAAATTTTCAAAACCAGTTTTTCTGGAAACCCCTTGTATCCAATAGAAATCTTGTATAAATCATTATAGAAATAAAATTTCAATCTTTTGATATCAGAAAGATATGAGTTTCTAAACTTCCTATCCTATAGATTCTTGATAGATTGAAGAAGATAATCTCTTTCTTACTTTAACAAAGAGAGAATTTTCTTTACTTAAGATCTTTACTCTTAATTCTAAGAAAAGATACAGTGAAGGCAGAAGCTGAAATAGCAAAATTCCCATTGAGGCAAAAGGCCGTTTGAGGGAGCAGTTTGCAGATTCAGAGCCTGAAAGTCACTCGGTTCTAAGAATACAGATTTAAGATCAAAAGTAAGGTAAAATTATTGTCTCTGTTAAATTTAGAAAGAATTCTTCTAATATCTTGAAAGAATCGTAGGGATTATTACTTTTCATGTTTGTAAAAAACTTATCTAACATGTTATTATTATTCATAAAGCTTGCAAGAAATTATCTGAATAATGCCATGTTATACAATTAAAGGATTAGATAATCTGTTAGAAAAACTATTAAGAAAAATAAGAAATATTTTTGCTCAACTAGAAACTATGGATATTTCATCTAAGGAATATGATAATCTTAATGAATTACATGATAATTATATTACAGATTATACTAATTTATTAGATCAAAGGATGGAACTATATATTAAAACTCGAAATGAGAGAAATAGAAGAATTTTAGAATTATTCCAATAAATTAAGGATATCTTGTGCAAAATATGACAAATCCTTTCATTAAGGGTATTATAGACATTTTATCAAAAATGAATAGTGGCAGGTCATTTAGAAAAATCTCCCTTGAAAATGAGTATGTGAAAAATAGAGTTTTGAAATAATGGTTGTTAAATAGGACTAAAAATAGTATTTTGAAATTGAAAAACCACCAAAAGTGATTTTTAAAAAAATGTTTACCAAACAGAAAAATGACTAGAATACAAAATTGTTAATTCAACTACTTATTTGTACTGACATAAAAACTATTTTAACATAATTATTTTACTTAATTGTTTTCATCACAAAAAGGGAAATTTATTATTAGTATTTATTTCGAGCATTTGGGTTTGCTCTTAACTCTTAATTTTTGTGCAAAATAGTTTTAGATCTTAACTTATTTCCCATCAGTGAATCTTTAATTTTCACAAACACTATCAACTTTTGAGCTAAACTCTCCTATCTGTAGCCGGTACGCATCACATCTACCACCACGCACTGACGCACAAATTCAATGGATTCCATTGGAGACATGTTTGATTCTGCGCTTAATCTAGAACAAACCAACTACGAAGAAGGTTACGAAGATGGCTATGCAAACGGGTTAGTATCGGGTAAAGAAGAAGGACGCCAGGTGGGTCTGAAAACCGGGTTCGAAGTGGGGGAAGAATTGGGTTTTTATAGAGGCTGCATCGACATCTGGAAGTCCGGTATCCGGGTCAACCCGAATCACTTCTCGACCCGGGCACAGAAAACCATAAGCCAGATGGATGAATTGCTCAAGAAGTACCCGATATCCGACCCTGAAAACGAGTCCGTATCTGATATTATGAACTCGTTAAGGCTCAAGTTTAGGGCTATTTGTGCCACGCTGAACGTTAAATTGGAGTATAATGGGTACCCAAAAGCCTCTGATGTTGAAATTATCGAATTTTGAAATTTTGGGATATGGATTCTGTCCATGTAGTTTGAATTTTTGCCCCGAGTGATAAAATGTTCTTATTTCATTATTAGGGTTTTCATATTCTGGCTGGTATAATGGGATGTTGTGAAAAAAAATTATT
>NC_036243.1:11694710-11758870 GCF_002742605.1 Olea europaea var. sylvestris | reverse complement strand
CCCTTGTATTATATATTTACTGATGATGAAGCAATGAAATACAACGTAAATTTCCATTCAACATTTTTCTGAATTTCCAACTTGGTATCAGAGCAAATTCATGGCCAACACTGGTAATACACCACAAAGCACTGCACCCAACTCTACTCCTGTATTAACCTCAATCAATAATGTTGCTCCAATGCAGGGAAGCAACCATCTCTCACCCCTTGGTGTGAATCTGACCCAAGTAGTGTCAGTTAAGCTTGACAAAAACAATTTTCTGCTATGGCAAAATATGATTCTGCCTATCATTCGTGGACACAACCTTGAAGGCTATATTCTGGGGACAAAGGTGTGCCCTCAAGAATTTATTGGCACTCAAGTTACTGGTGAAGCTGGAGCCAGTGTTGAAATGACCAAAAATCCAGAATATAATCAATGGATGTCAACAGACCAACTTCTAATGGGATGGCTCTACTCTTCAATGACTCCTGATATAGCCATGAGAGTCATGGGTGCCACCAACTCCAATGAGTTGTGGACTGCCATAAAGGAGAGCTATGGAGTTCAAAACAGGTCCAGGATAACATTTCTTACTGGTGAGCTTCAAAAATCAAGGAAAGGAACCATGAGCATTGACCAATATTTGAACAAAGTGAAGCTGCTTGCAGATAATCTTGAAATTGCTGGCAAAACTATTCCTCAATCTGATCTGGTCACTCAGGTCTTGGCTAGTTTAGATGAAGAATATACACCAATTGTTGTTCAAATTAATAGCGGAGATCACATCTCTTGGGGAGAACTACAATCAACACTTATGACTTTTGAAAGCAGACTTGAACACCTCAACACAGTCAGGAATGAGATGGCAGGGATCAACCTTGATCAAAATCAGCAAATTTTTCTCAAAGATCAGGCCCCAATCATCAACACATCAGATACTACAGGCCAGGTATTGGTGGAAGACCTTCAAGTTTCAATAATTTCAGAAGTGGAAGAAGAAGGCACATATTTCACTTCTAGCTTCTTTCCAAGAACCTTGTCTCTAATAAAATGAATGTCCAATTCAATGTGCTTCGTTCTGGCATGGTATATTGGATTTGCTGCTAAGGCTCCTGCACCCATGTTGTCACACCATAAAACTGGAGTTGTCACTTGTGGTAGTTCAAGTTCTTTGAATAGCGATTGAATCCAAGCAATTTCTGAAGCTGCTGATGCAAGTGCTCTATACTCTGACTCTGTACTCGATCTGGAAACTACATGCTGTTTCTTTGATGACCAGGCTACTAGGTTGTCTCCTAAATAAATGCAATAGCCTGCTGTTGATCTCCTGTCATCTGGATAGGAGACCCAATCTGCATCTTAGTATCCGGTCAAGTTTAATCTGTCACTTCTTTGTATCCATAGCCCTTGATTCATTGTTCCTTTAAGGTATCTCAACACCCTCTTTACTGCCTGCCAATGTGTAGAAGTTGGTGATTGCAAAAATTGGCTCAGTTTATTTACAGCAAAAGTAATGTCAGGCCTAGTGTGTGTGAGGTATTGCAATCCTCCTACTGCACTCCTGTAAATTGAGGGATTCTTCAACACTTCGCCATCAGCCTTTGACATGGTTTTGCCGGCAAGAATAGGAGTAGGACAAGGCTTCAGATTTTGCAACTCAAACTTCTTAAGTAGCTCAGCAATGTATCTTGTTTGTGTAAGGTGAAGTCCTGAATCATGCCACACTACTTCAACTCCAAGAAAGGTATGAAGTTGTCCCATATCTTTCAGAGCAAATTTTTTGTTCAATTCATTTATGAATCCCTGTAATAGCTCCGCATCATTTCCTGTCACAACAATATTGTCAACATAGATAAGTGCAAAAATTATTTGGCTTTCCTTCTTGAAGTAAAACAGTGATGTATCTGCTATTGATTGCTTGAACTTCCAACTTAACAGTGTTGTTTTCAACTTGTCATACCAGGCTCTAGGTGCCTGCTTCAATCCATAGAGTGCTTTTTCAAGCTTGCATACATGATTGGGTTTTGACTTATCTATAAATCCCTCTGGTTGACTCATATATACCACCTCTTCAAGCTCATCGTTTAAGAAGGCATTGTTGATGTCAACTTGCCTGATTGTCCATTCCTTCGAGACTGCCAAAGTGAGTATAATTCTCAAGGTTGATACTTTGATGACTGGACTAAAGGTTTCATAGAAATCGATTCCAGGAGCTTGATGAAAACCTTTGGCCACCAGCCTTTCTTTGAGCCTCTGAATAGATCCATCTATGTTTCGTTTTATTCTGAAAACCTACTTGTTCCCTACTATGTTGTAGGTCGGTGATGGAGGCACAAGTTTCTAGGTTTTAGTTTTTATTAGAGCATTGAATTCTTCCTCCATAGCTTTCTTCCAATCCTTATTCATCATAGCTTCATTCACACTTTTAGGTTCTGATGGTTCTGGATTGTTTTCAATTGATTTTCCCAAATAAACCTCGGGTTTAAACACTCCAGCCTTCCCCCTGGTGATCATAGGATGCTCTATTTGATTGCTTGCTCTTTGTTGATTGCTCTGTTCAGGCTCATCACTAGCAGGTAGCTGATGACTTATGTAATCTGATTCAAGCCTTTCATTATTCTGAGGTAGTTCAACTTCTGTTTCAACACTTTGTTCATCAACACCTCTTAAAGACCTTTCATTGCTGTTATCCTCCTCACTATTATCCACACTTTCACTTGAGCCAGGAAGTGAGTAATGCACAGCATGGGTTACTTCAAGATGAGTTGTATCAGCAGGACTTGAAGTAGGATTTGAGTTGTTTAAGGGAAATTGAAAGTATGATACAATTGTTTCAAGTTCTTCAGACTTAGACTGGTTTTGAGCAGAAAACAAGGACTCAAATGGAAACTCCAGTTCATTGAATACAACATGCCTTGAGATGTATATTTTTCCTGCTGAGTTCAGACATTTGTAACCTTTATGAGATTCACTGTAACCAAGGAAAACACATTTTGTAGAGTGAAAGGTGAACTTATGTTTTTGGTAAGGTCTCAAGCAAGGATAGCAAGCACACCCAAAGATCCTTAGTGCCTTATAATCAGCTTCCTTTTTATGTAAGGTTGGAAAGGGGATTGCATTTTGAGGATAGGTGTAGGCATCCTATTTATGAGATAAGTGGCAGTCTGGAATGATTCCCACCAATATTTCAAGGGCAATTTAGCTTGAACTAAGGGGGTTAGGCCTGTTTCAGTTATGTGCCTGTGTTTTCTCTCTATTCTCCCATTTTGAGCTGATGTGTAAGGACAGGGGTGTCTAAATTCGATCCCTTCTTGTGTTAAGAAGTTTGTGAATGTTCTATATTCTCTTCCCCAGTCAGCTTGTAGAGTTTTTATTTTGCTTGCAAACTTGTTTTCAACTAGTTTCTTGAATTGAATGAACACATTTAGTGCTTCAGATTTTTGTTTTAGAGGATAAATCCATGTAAATCTGCTGAAATCATCTAAAAAGGTTATGTAGTATTTGAAGCCTGAAGTTGATTGAATGGGTGCTTGTCCCCACACATCTGTGTGTATTAGTTCTAAAGGTGATTTGGCATGTGAGGTGGATAAGGAAAAAGGTAGTAGATGAGCTTTGCCAAGTTGTCAGGCATCACAGAATGATTTGATTTCATTTTCTTTGAACTTTTGATTACAAGTTTTGAGCACTTGAGACACTTCATTTTATTAGAGACAAGGTTCTTGGAAAGAAGCTAGAAGTGAAATATGTGCCTTTTTCTGATCAAATTGCAGACTTATTGACCAAAGGCCTCACTCACTCAAGATTTCTGTTCTTGAAAGACAAGCTAGGAGTTACTTCAGTACCGTCCAGCTTGAAGGGGGGTGTCAAGAATTGATATATACATCAGCCTCCAGCTCAGTTGACAACGAATCACAGTATCAGTACTTGTTCATCCTTGCTGTCTCATCTTCCGTTTCACCAGAATACTGCCACTCTGATTTCCGTTATCAATATATTCTTAACATATTCCATAATTTAAGGAACTAACTTACAGCTGTAGAAATCTAGAATATTCTTTTGTACACTCCCTTGTATTATATATTTACTGATGATGAAGCAATGAAATACAACGTAAATTTCCATTCAACATTTTTCTGAATTTCCAACTTTGGGTTAGATGTAATTTAGGAACTGATTATCTGATATCAAAATGCCATCTTATAATTATGATATCCTCTCTCCAACTTTACACCTCAGAAAGCATCCATTTTATAAAGGAAAAGGTGCTTTAACATCTTAAGTCGACACGAATTTGCTGGGGAGAGAAAATTGTTGGAATTTCCAGTTGAGAGAATCTCAAATCCTCTGGGAACAAATTTGGAAACTCCAAGATTGATGGTCCGTGTTGAACCAATCTCGCCTTGTTCCATTTCTTGACCTGATTTTCTGGCGACACTAAAGGTTTGGCCATAGAGAGTTTGATGGAAACTCAGCTATAAATTCCACCTTTTGGTCTCCATGCTCCACACACCCGACAAATAGTAAACACCATCAAATAAAGTGTGTTGAGAACCTGGAAGAACCATTACCTGGAGCAAAGAATCTTTCTAAGATACATTAATGGCCAGAGGTACGATTTTCAAGTCGCAAGATTTTTTATTTCTCAATCAAATTAGTTTCCGCATACTTGTTTAGGATCAAGTTTGAGTATCTCATTTGGTATTAGAGCTTGAAATTACCTCTGCCTTGGTGCCTTGCCATTAATCTGCAGAAGTCTTTTTTCTGTGGCAAAATTTATTCTTCTGCGAATAATTTCAAATATCTCAGGATTTCAGCATTCTCAATTAATTGATTCCATTTTCTATTTTGTATCTAATTATGGTTTCAATTACGGGTTAAAATATGGAAAGTTTGGATTATAGTATATAGTAGAATTTATTTTAGTAATATAGTAATTTCAACATTTATTTTAGTACAATAGTAGAAAGTGAAATTTTATTTATATGTAGGGTGTTTCTGATTTTTTCCCATTAATTTTTGGGTCACTGGTTATGAGGCCATTTGAAAATAATAAACATTTCTCTTGGGACATATTTGTTAAGCATTTGAAAATGTTTATTGATTGTTAGTTGGGCCATTGGGAAAAGATATGCAATTGAATATTGGTCCATTTTTCAGAATTAATTGTTGGGCATATATATGTTTGTCAAGTCAATTAATTTTTGGATACATGTATTTTGGATTTTTGCCAATTATGCAGTTTTATTTTTGGGCATTTATTTCAATTTTGTATATGTCAATTATTTATTTTAGAATAATATATGGAATTTTATGTTGTATTAAATTGTGAATTATGCTCATATTTAGTTTGCAGAAAATGATTATGGTTAAATTATTTTAAGCAATTTAGAATATTTATGAGAATATTTTGCACATAATCATAACATGTTAGTTAATATTGCGCAATTAGACTTATTCTCATATTAAGTAAATCGTTTATGCATAAATTTTAATGTCTAGTGATCTATATAATTTTGACTAAAGAGTTGTAGACATTAAATTGTAATTAATTATACTTAATATAATAATGTTATCCGACATGAATTTTTATTATATTTATATAATTAATTAGGATAAGATGTCATGTTACCCTTTTTCATAATATACCCACAAGAATTATAGATTATGATATAATTTGATAGTCTATCATAGAGTTTAAGATAGAATATCAGATTATGATCATACCCACTAATTATGAATTAAGTACATAATTGGATAATTGTATCAATTAATGTAAAGAATCTACTTGAATTAAAAATTTAGCCCACAAGCAATTTTTATGTCAATAGATTCAAATTTAAACATGACTTACGTTGGTAAAGTATGAAATTTAATTAAGTCTCAATTCTAACATAAGCATATAATTTATGCAGCTAGTCAGCCTGTAAATTTTATTGATATCTGTTGTGATGTCCCTGAACTTAAGTGTGATAATTATAGGTATGGAAGGAGAGAATTTTACTCAATCTAGGGTGGATGGATATTCACTATGCAATTAGGAAAGACAAACCATCTGCAATTACTACGACTAGCACTCCAAATGAAGTTGCTCTTTATAAACGGTTGAAACAATCTAATCACCTCAGCATGATGTTCATAAAGATAAATATCTCAGCTAGTATACATGCTTCGGTTTATCAACATGAGAAAGTCTGTGATTTGCTAAAGGCCATAAATGATCAATTCATTACTTCAGACAAGGCACTGGCAAACACCCTAATTATGAAACTCTCTTCAATGAGGCTCACCATTGTGAGAGGTGTATGCGAGTATATCATACAGATGAGGGATATAGCGGTTCAATTGAAGAACCTCGAGGTTGAAATGTCGAAATCCTTCCTGGTGCACTATATCCTGAATTCTCTACCGCCTCAATACGGACCTTTCAAGATCTCGTACAATATACATAAAGACAAATGGTCAATTAATGAACTCATGACCATATGTGTTCAAGAGAAAGGAAGGCTCGTGATGGAACTGGGGAGAGAGTGCAATGTTGGCAACGCTAGGAAAGGACAGAGCTCAAGCCAATAAGAAGAGGAAAGGTAAAATACCTTTTCAGGCTGATATTAAGAAGGGATCCTTGTGTTTCTTCTGTAAGAAGAAGGGACACGTAAAGAAGGAATGCTCCAAATTTCAGAAATGGCTTGAGAAGAAAGGTAATCCAATCTCATTTATTTATTATGAATCTAATATGGTTAATGTTATGTACAACACATGGTGGATTGATTCTGGTTCTACAATTCATATTTCGAATACCTTACAGGGTACGTGAAACCTAAGAAAGCCAATGGGAAGTGAGCAAGGCATCTATTCAGGAAATAAGATGCGTTCACATGTGAAGTCTATTGGAACATGTAGTTTAACCTTAAGTGGTGATTTTATTTTAGATTTGGAAAAGACATTTTATATTCTAAGTTTCTCCAGAAATTTGATTTCAGTTTCAAAACTTGTACTTTTGGGTTATTCCTTTAAATTTTTAGAATAAACTTTCGTTTATTTTATAAATCTGATCTTTTTGGGATTGATACATTGTCTGATGGTCTTTTCTTTCTCAATTTGCAAAATATCACCACTTATAATGCTATGTATGTTCACACTGGCATTAAAACGATGTGTTTTGAATGAGGATTCCTCTAAATTATGGCATCGGAGATTCGAACATATCTCCATAGAGCAGATTAAGAGATTAGTAAAAGATAGGGTACATAATGCTCTTGATTTTACTTATTTTGAAACTTGTGTAGACTGCATTAAAGAAAAGCAGACCTACAAATTAAATAAAGGTGCCAATAGGAGTTTGAACATATTAGAGATCATACACACTGATATATGTAGTCCTGACATGGATTCACATAATCAGAGATACTTCATCTCTTTTATAAATGACTACTCACGATACATGTATCTCTACTTGTTTCATAACAAGAATGAAGCATTAGATGCCTTTAAAATTTTTAAGGCTGAAGTAGAGAAACAATGAGGAAAGCAAATGAAGATTGTGAGATCAAATAGAGATGGAGAATATTATGGTAGATACACAGAGGATGGACAAACACATGGTATGTTTGCAAGGTTTCTTTTAGAGAATGGGATAATTTCCCAATACGCAATGCTTGATTCACAGACCAGAATGGTGTAGCAGAAAAAGAAATAGAACATTATTGGACATGGTGCGTAGCATGCTTAGTAGCTCTAATCTTCTTAGATCCTCGTGGACTGAAGCACTTAAGACAATTGTGTATATATTAAACCGAGTTTTAACTAAGGTTGTTCCAAGACACTATTTGAATTAATGAAAGGTTGGAAATCAAGTTCGCGATATATGATCAATTGGGGATGCCCGTCCGATGTAAGAATTTATAATCCACAAGAAAGGAAGTTAGATCCAAGGACAATTAGTGGATATTTCATTGAATATGCTGAAGGATCCAAAGAGTGCAATTTTTATTGTCCATCTCACAACATTAGGATTGTGGAATCAAGAAATGCAAAATTTTTTGAGAATGATTTGATAAGTGGGAACGATCAAATTAGGAACATAGTTTCTAAGAATGATCATTCAGGATCTCAACCTTCCACCTCAAGTGATAGTGAGCCTTTGGTCTGCAAGCTCAAGAAACAACTTGAAAGGATTCCCCTCTAATCATGGTCCCAAAACATGATGAAAAGAGGAATAAAGCTAACCCTTCTTTAATTTATTGGTCTGCAAGTTCATTGACCACACCATAAATGGCCTTGTGAAATTAGGCATTCCCGAGCAAAACAAAATGTGGATAAACAAGTACAACTAGTACAAACTAAAGACCCATAGCTAAGGACTCATAATGAATCAAAACATTCGGATACAAAGAAAACATGACTTTGTATACATGTATACGATTCGTCGAACAATACTATTAGCACGCGGTATAAGCAAGATCCATATGAAAGAACCTGAGGTTTACATGAAACAACCTGAAGGATTCCCCTCTAATGATGGTGAACATTTGATCTACAAGCTCAAGAAATCCATATACGGCTTAAAACAAGCGTCCCATCAATGTTATTTCAAATTTCATGATGCAATTTCTTCATTCAGATTTGTAGAAAATATCATCGATCAATGTATATGCCAGAATGTCAATGGGAGTAAGATCCGTTTTCTTGTTTTATATGTAGATGACATTCTACTTGTGATCAATGATAAAGGTTCGCTACATAAAGTGAAACAATATGTCTCTAAAAATTTTGACATGAAAGATATGGGAAATGCATCTTATGTCATTGGCATTAAGATCCATAGAGACAGATTTAAAGGCATTTTAGGTTTGTCTCAAGAAACCTATATTAATAAAGTTTTAGAGAGATTTCGGATGAAAGATTGTTCACCAAGTGCAGCTCCCATTGTTAAAGGTGATGGATTCAATTTGAATCAATGCCTGAAAATAATTTTGAAAGGGAACAAATGAAGAACATTCCATATGCTTCTGCTGTTGGAACTGACTCTAGTAACATGGAGCATGCTTCATATGTAGTAGTAGGTTAAACATTAGAATCAATGAGATTTAAGTTCTTTTCTTTTTTATTGAATTGATTTCTTTCTTCAAGTTCTGTGTTATTGAACATGTACTGTAAGTGAAGAATCGTTTATAGCAATATGGAGCATGTTTAGCATGCAGACAATAAAAATAATAAGATTTTAACTTCTTTTTGGTTTTGCCCCTTTTTTTCACAATAAGACTTGGACGATTATCCCTACCCTCGGTAGCTTACGAGTATACTTCCATTCGAGAGAAAAGGGCCACTTAACTCCTAATTGTTTTGGATTCATCGTCACTTCATTTTTATAGGATTCTCTTGGAACAATCACAAACACTTTTTTTATTATGGATCTACTACCAGAAATTCAATGCACGGAGCTTTCGGAGTGCATCAATCGACAGTACCAACTGAGGCTTTCTTTTTCAAGTGCATCAGGCAGGCTGGTGCTAGAACCTTGTTCAGAGATATAGATTCTACGGCCATGTTGTGAGCGAATCAAGTAATACTGTTCAATCTAGTATTCTGCCAATAAGGTTCATTTAAAGCTGGAAGTTCGTCGCTGAGAGGTCTCAAGATAAGATGTTCAACAATAATTTTTGATCAACGAAGTTCAGTTTGGACCAATGACTTTAAACTTTTCAAACACGAACAAGTTCATTAGCAAAACACCTCTAACTCTCTGAGCCCTCACAATTTAAGGTTAATTTTACTGCTACGAAGGAGGTAAAACTATGAAAGAGGTAAAGTAGATCATAAATTCAAATATTGTTATTTTAGAGAATAAATTACAAGAGATTAAAAGAGTGTGTCCTTGCTTTACTTCATACATACATACATATGTATAGATAACTTAAGGTTTGGTGGCCTTTATTTTGATAAAAACAATGTTTTTAATAGTGAATTTTTTGAGAATGTGTGATTAAAAAATAGTAAAAAAAAAAAAAAGTTTCCAGTGTACATGCGGAATATTTAATTGTGTGAACATGTGATTGAATATATATATATATATATATTTTTATAAAGTTTATAAATAATGATTGTCAAACAGGGACATGTCAAGACTATTATCAAATTACAGTATAATGTCTATAACTAAAATTGGTTTAAAGTTGACACGTAATACATGACCTTTCGTAATACACAATTATTCTTGCACTAAATGATTCTTCTCAGGCCCAATCCTGAAAATTTTAGGTCCTAAGACGATAAATTGTTACGAGATCATACTATAATTTTTTAGAAGTATTATTAGCATCAAACATGACTAAATCAAAGAGCTTCTAGTTATGAGAAACATTATATCTATAGTATTCACTTACTGTTTGATTTATTCGAGAATCAATTTTCATGTTCAAGAAATGAGTTAAATCCGCTCGTGGTCACTGTATTTTGTACTTAGTGTCACCATGACTATCCAAATTAATTTTGATTCACCATGGCCAACCAACTTCATATAACATTTTAGTCAAGTCACCCTATTATTATCAACAACAAAATAACACAAAAAAAAAAAAAAACGACTCATGATTATTAACACAAAAAAAAAGAAGAAGGACGAGAGTAAGAAACAAAAACAAAAATACACGTATGTTAATCATTAGAAAAACTTTATAATAACTTATATGAAAGTAGAAACATTTTTTTTTTTTTTTAATTTCTACTCACACACAAAATATTTTAAGGTAATAGATATTTTGAGAATGATGGATAGATTGCAAATGGGGAAAGTTTAGTGAGTAAATTGAAACTTTTTGAAGTTCAGTGAGCAATCTTAGATAGTATTTTAAATTGAGTGATTTTTTGAACATTTCACTCCGATATTTTGGTCAATATCAATCAGATATATGCATTTACTTCTTTTTTGTTGTAGGAATCTACAATTACTTGACTCGACTAAAGCTAGTCGAACTTACAATCGAAAATAATACTTTTGTAATTTTTACAAAATAAATATTGAATCCCATCACGTTGTAATTTTTTGACAATGATACTTGCGAAAGAGTTTGAGCCCATGTTTAATTTTCATTATTTAAAATTTATTTTCAATCACATATTTTTCAAAAAAAAAAAAACAAAATTAATTTTTCATAAATCTCTACTAAAGAGCAGGCCCCAACAAAAATAAAAAATAAAAAAATCGGTCAAACCAATCAAAACGAATCGGCTCGAGTTGGTTTGGTTCTGTTTGGTTTTTAAAACAAAATCTTGGTGGGTTTGTTCAACCAAATCGACCCAATCTACTTGCATGTTTACCTTTTTTTAAAAAATCAAAATTAAAAGATAATACAAAATTTTATAACTATATCTCAACTCTCTCTAATCTATAATATTGCCAGTAAGTAATAATATTGAGAATTTCTCTTTAAAATCTCATTATGTTGTATTTAGTTTTTTCCTACTTAGATAGTCAGGCACATAATGCACAAAAAATCAACAAAATTCTTAAGTTTTATTTGTTATTTGTCTCTATTAACTTAATTTTATTTGTTAATGGTTTTTGTAAAATAAAGTTTTTTAGTTATTTTAGTTCCTGTAATTTAAGTGAACCTAATACTCAGATAATTTTTTTTTTTAAAATATAAATCAATTTGAACTAAAAGTTCAAATCGACTAACCGAATTGAATCGAACCAAATCAAGAGTTAGAGTGGATTGATTTGAGTTGAAATTTACTCAAATCAACCAATTTGATTTTGATTTCAGGTCAGAGTCGAAATCAATCCAAGTTAAACCACTCCAAGGCCTATAGAGGAGCTGAATTTAAAAATGTCAAATAGTGCAACTATGTGTTGGTGCTAATTCCATTGTTTTTCCTTCTGGTTTTTGTAGAAGATATAAATCAATTTGAACTAAAAGTTCAAATCGACTAATCGAATTGAATCGAACCAAATCAAGAGTTAGAGTGGATTGATTTGAGTTGAAATTTACTCAAATCAACCAATTTGATTTTGATTTCAGGTCAGAGTCGAAATCAATCCAAGTTAAACCACTCCAAGGCCCATAGAGGAGCTGAATTTAAAAATGTCAAATAGTGCAACTATGTGTTGGTGCTAATTCCATTGTTTTTCCTTCTGGTTTTTGTAGACCAAATGATAAATACACTTCAAGAGACATGACATCTGGTTTTCGTCTTAACCTCCAAAATCTTATTCTTCAAGAATTTGCCAAATTCTGATTAGCAACTTAGCAAGGTTTCACTCTCTATTAAGGATAATCTCCATAATTGAATCCTTACATTTGAACATTTTAGTTTCGTAAGCTTATATGTCTGGAATCTTGTTTAAATATTCACTTTACATGCTTGCCCACAAGCTGCTCGATTAAATACCTTACTAATATAATTTTATTTTATTTTATTTTTATTTTGGCAGGGAAGACTGAAGAGATAGGAAATGAATGTTTCCTTGGGCAATCCGACATTTACTTTAGTGCAACTTGTTAATAATTCCAAGCCAGTTTTCATGGCTAAAGCTTCATGCCCAGTTATTCGTACCTGTTCTAGTTTCACAACAGTAATCAAATGCCCAGAAAGAGAAAATAATTTTGGTGTTCATTTTGTTAACGGATTCCTGTGTGGAAGGGTTAATTCAAAGTCCAGTTATCCAGGGGTTTGGGAAGATCCTGATTCTGGTATTGACAGTGAAAACGATGACGATGGTTCAGATGATGAAAAAGTGGAAATGGAGGAGAGTGACTGGGGAGAAGAACAAGTTCATACTGAAGCTACTGCTAATAATGTGGAGGAATTGTCAACGAGCAAGTACGAAGAAGATCTTATTAAAGGTCTATATTTCTTCCTATCTCACTATTCTCTCAAGTTTTCCAACTCTTATTTGCCATTTTAGCATGTTTAGTACAGTGGATTTTTCTACAGTAAAAGGGGGAAAGAAGCTAAAATCTTGTATAGCATATAGTCTTTAGTCCAAAATATTTTTACTATGGAAGTGTTGTATTTTGACGTGGAAATCATAGGTGATGAGAGAATTGAATTATAAACAATGTACGGAATTGTAAATCATATTGCAACTAGGCAATTCAATTATGACTTTATCCTTCATTTTTCTTCTTGTACAATCAGAAATTTATTGTGAAATTTTTGTTTCTTCTTTTGACTCTTCATAGCTGATTGGGATTACATGAGCTGGTAAGTACAAGATTGTGCTATTTTGATTTTGGGTTTCTTGCAGAGGTAGAGCAGCTCTTGAGCCCAGAAGAAAGAGCAGTTTTGGAACAGAATGAAGCTCCCAATTTGGAGAAAATATCAACTGTAAGTTTCAATGATATCAAATGAGCTCTTATTTGCATTGTAACTTCTTCCATGATTGTGTCAGCAACATAGCAGATCACCTGATATGCCATTGTCGGATGACTCCTATAAGTCAAAATTAAAAGAAATTTAAGCAGAATGAGGCTTGAATATAAACTAAGTTTAAAGTTAGGGGGTGTCATAAAGTAAAGCAGGAAAGGAATTGTTAGGTGAAATTCTCAAGTATTTTCTTTCTTTTTTCTGATATCAAATCAAAGATATATTACAAGTTTTTTTCATTTATGCTTAATTAATATGTTTATAGATATATCTCTACTAATACCAAATCTTTCATTCACTTGTCACTACCAGTAGTTTTATTCTTTATGCTTTTACATTTGATCAATATTTTGGCTACCATAGAATTATAAAAGTTCTTATACTACATATTCTCCTAACATTCAAAATTTATATCGTAATATGATATTCCTCTCTCTCTTATTCCCTTTACTCTCCAGATATATATTGTTTATTAACATCAATTTGCCAGTAACATTTGTTTGTACTACCACTTCCCTCCTCATTAGTTCTACATTAAATATCAGCCATATTTATCATGTGGGAGTTTATCATAATTTTGACTCACGTATGTATTAATGATCAGCTAGTTTATTCAATCTAAACATGTATATAAGAGGTTTGGAAAGGTACTATTTGAACTCTTTATCATGTAAACTATATTCTTTAAATTTGGAGTGAAATAAATGTTTAAAGGTAAATTCAAATAGTTGATTTCTTTTTCTCCTCACCTTAACATGGAACTCTGTCCTGTGGTTTATCTGATTCTCTATGCATGGAGTCAGGCTTTGCTGAGTTAGGAAAGAAATTTGTACACATATTAGTAATTGTACATCCACAAAGAATACACTATAAATAATTGTTCTCTTGCTCTGAGCTAAGGCTTCATTTTTGTTTAAATTTATGCTGCAGGCGAAGTGGAACCCTCTCCATACTTTTGCACTTGCTGGACAGATTAAATTTATGGACGGCCTTCTTGAAAATGGGTATGATATCGACCTAGTTGATAAGGTAAAGTTCAGTATGTCTAAATCATTCAAAGAGGTGCATATAAATAGATCCTTGTACATTTCTATGTGTTCATCATTAATTTAAGCAAAACTTGGTGATGCAGGATGGCTTGACGGCTCTGCATCATGCAATCATTGGTAAAAGGGAGGCAGTCATCAGTCATCTTTTAAGAAAAGGTGCAAATCCTCAAGCAAGGGATCTGGTAAGAAATTTTCTTATATATATATATATATTAATTTTGATTTTAACACTATTGATATTGTTTGTATCCTCATAACAGGATGGTGCTGTACCGCTTCATTATGCTGTTCAAGTAGGAGCCTTGCAAACTGTCAAACTATTAATGAAATACAAGGTTGATGTTAATGTTGCAGATAATGTAAGTATGAATTTTTTTTCATCTACAATTGACATAAATGGTGTTTATAACGTATGCTCAAGTTTGCAGTTGAATGTCATTTCAGTTTGTTTAACACCGTTCTTCTGCCAGGAAGGATGGACTCCATTGCATGTGGCCATGCAAACTAGAAACAGAGACATAGTAAAGGTTTTGTTAGTCAATGGTGCAGAGAAAACAAGAAGAAACAAGGTAAGTTTGCAGAAGTTTTACATACATATCTAATGTAGGATCAATTGATGAAGAGAAGCAAGAAGAAAGAAACCGGAGAGAAAGTGGGAAGAGAGAAGATAGGGGAGTGGTAAAACATGGGCAACAATTCATTCATTCATCATCTGATTTCAATGTGGCAATTCAGATCATATATATAGAAAACAAACCTAAAGCATAAGGGTTGGGCCAGCTCGTAATACAAGCCCAATAATAAAACATAAATAAAAATAGTCCAGGAGGAAGTAGAAGTAGATGTCCTCATCAACTCTCCTGAGGTGAACAAACTTCTCTCGACGTCCATATACACGTGATCGTTGGTCTGGGCAAAGGAAGATCCTCGTGACTCCTATAAAACTCCAATAAATCGGGATCAAGTTGCTAGAGTGTTTCTTTGGTGATCCATGCACAATCAGAATCAGGTCAACCTACCTAACGAACAAGGAATCACTAATTCTTTCCACTATTGATAACACAATCTATTTATCTAAAATAACATCAAGTTTATATTCGTGTACTATAAAAGGTGGTATTGAAGTAGGAATAGCGACATAGTTAGGTTGAGAGTCCACATATGGAGTTACAAAAGGACCATCGTAGGGGTTAAAATGGCCTTTGTAAGAAAAACTAAGTCTTTATCATTGAAAGTAGAGTGGTAGCCAAAATGTGATGAAAGATCAATGTCATGTGCATTTGGACCAACAAGCTTCAAAATTTTAAAAGGACCAACACTACAGACTTGTAATTTGGAAGTAGATCTAGATGGATATCGTTTTGGTCTAATTCAAATCATAACATAATTCCCATTGTTAAATTTAACATGTCTTTCATGCAAATTTATTCGCAGTTTATATGATGCATTACTAACTTTTAGTTGTTTATTGATCTTAGTATGCAAATAATGAAGTTATACAGATGCCTCAGCTTGGAATAAGGTTTAAAGGCTTCTTAAGCTTATAACAATGAACAAGTTCAAAAAACTCATACCTATAGACCTATTCATAGAATTGTTATATGCAATTTGGGCTGTAAAGAAGATCAAATCCCAATTTTTAAGATTTTTCCTAGACAAGACACCTTAATAAATTGTCAAGACTGCAATTAACTACTTCAGCTTGATCATCAGTGTGAGGGTGGTGTGCAGTGGAGAATTTTCATTTAGTGCCAACCATGTGCCACTGGGTTCTCCAAAAATGATTAGTGAAATGAACATTCCTATTTGAGGCAATGGTCTTAGAAAAGGCATACAATTTAACGATCTTATTAAGTATAACTTGGTGACCTTAGGCGCATTTAAAGTCTTGCTATAAGGAATAAAGTGAGTCATTTTCGAGAAGAGATCCACTACAACAAGGATAGAGTCATGTTTCTTTGGCGTTCGTTTAAGTCCTATTACGAAGTCCATACTGACATATTGCTAAGGACAATTGGGGGCGAGAAGAGGCACGTAGAGACCCGTGTTTTTCCTCTTTTGTTTGGCCAACTAACAAGTGTTATAGGCGCTAACTATCTTAGCCACACCCGTCTTCAAACTAGGCCAATAGAATTGACGTTAAATCTCCTCTATGGTTTTATCACGTCTAAAATGTCCGACCAAGCCTCTTGCATGAATTTCCTAAATTATAAATTCCTGCATAGAAGTTCGAGGAATACACAATTTATTGGATTTAAAAAGATAACCATCCTTAAGACGGAAACCATCTGTAGGATCCGATTGTCTACTTTACAAAGCAAAGAAAATGCCCTTAAAATCATGACATAACTCATAATCTTCTAGACCAAAGGGAGATCTGGCGGCTTAAAGCATCCGGTGCTTGATTTTCAATACCTTATATTTTTAATACAATAGAATAGACCTGCAAATATTCAGTACAACAACCATGCCTAGAATTTAACCTTTTCTAGGAATCAAGGTCGCGAAGTGCCTTATGGTCTAAATAAGGATAAATTTCTGGGTAATAAGTAATGACGTCAATAGTGCAAAGCCTTTACAACTGTGTTAGTGTATAATTCTTTATCATAAGTCGAGTACGTTGTTTGGCATTATTTAATTTCTAACTGAAATAAGTAATAGGATGGCGTTCCTGGCTCAGGATTCCACCTATTCCTACCATAGAAGCATCACACTCAACCACAAAACTTTAGAAAAATTAGGAAGTCACATGACATAAGCTTTTGCAATTTGCTTTTTAACCAACCACTCATGTCGTCAAAGTAGACGATGAGGAATTTACCCGTGAAAGGTCAAAGAGCTTATGTCATCACTTTCATAAAAGTACTTAAAGCATTGGTTAGTCCAAAAGACATGATCAATACTCATAACAACCATCCTTTGTTTTAAAGACAGTTTTCCAATTATCACTCGGGAGAATCCTAATTTGGTAATACCCACTCTTTAAATTAATTTCGGAAAAATTTGTAGCACCAACCATTATATCCAACATATCATGAAGCCTAGAAATTGGAAAACGATACTTCACTGTGATTTTATTGATGACACGACTATTAATGCACATCCTCTAATAGCTATCTTTCTTAAGAGTCAAAAGGACAGGAGCCGCACAAAGACTTAAATTCTCATGAATTAATCGTTTGTGAAGGAACTCTTTTATTTATCTTTGGAGCTAGCATGCTCAGTGGGATTCATCCTATAATGAGATAAATTTGGAAGAGACGATCCACGGATAAGATCTATAACATGTTGAATATTTCGTAAAGAAGGCAATAGATCAGGGAGGTCCTTAAGAAAGACATCTCGAAACTCTTGAAAAGCTAACTGGACCTCACCAGGGGTTACTATTGGAGATACCAATGGAACTTCCATAATCACAAAAAACATAACAAAATCATCTACGAGTGTACTCAATTTTCTTGGCTTGTTGCGAGTCAACAGATTTTGAGAGTAAAGGATTAAGTGCTTCTTTCTATTAATTACAAAGGAACATGAATTTGACCTACCATGGATTATCACATCTAAATCAAACAACCAAGGTCAACCAAAAATGACGTATCTGACATCCATTGGAATGAGTCCCACCATATATGATCCTTATACCTAAGAAACTGGATAGTTACTAGACAACGCTCTTTCACAGCTATAGAAAAAGTTTCAACCCAAGAAATGTTATACGGTTGAGGGTAAGGGACTGATTTCAACCAAGACTGGACACCGTAGCTACAGAAACCACGTTAATGCAATTTCCAGTATCCACAATAATTTTACAACCCTTATAGACCAAATCATCAAATTTTTCAAACTTATGCTCATAGACTTGATCTTCTAACGGCTCGTCTATGACATCATTCTGTTCCTTAATGACTAAGGCTCGACTAGAACATTTGGAGGAAATATGACCAAAGCCTTTACAGTTGAAGCACTACATGTGAGAAGTTCTTAGAATTTGAGGAGCTTTACCTTCATTTTCCAGTGGAGGAAGAGCACTAGATAAGAGAGGCTCTAGAATGGACTTAACAAAAGATGGTAACATCGATGAGACGGAAGGACAATTGTCACTACGCCTTCTTTACGAAGTTTTAGTAACCAAATCATAATTTTGGACTAAAGAGTACGTGTGATCCAAAGTAATAACACCTTGAAAGACAAGCTCACACCTAAGATCATCTCTTAGTTCCTTTCTAAACCTACTCAAACTCATAGCCTCATTTTCAAAGACGCGCATTCGAAATTCATCAAATTGAGTAACATAGTCAGTCATTAGACGATTTTCTTGGATCAGGGCATTCCATTGGTCGACAATTGTCACTACGCCTTCTTTACGAAGTTTTAGTAACCAAATCATAATTTTGGACTAAAGAGTACGTGTGATCCAAAGTAATAACACCTTGAAAGACAAGCTCACACCTAAGATCATCTCTTAGTTCCTTTCTAAACCTACTCAAACTCATAGCCTCATTTTCAAAGACGCGCATTCGAAATTCATCAAATTGAGTAACATAGTCAGTCATTAGACGATTTTCTTGGATCAGGGCATTCCATTGGTCTAACAAATTGCCCAGTAAGATTGCGGTAAATACTTCTCTTGAAAGTGACGCTTCATTTCCTTCCCACTTCCAACATAAGGTGCACGTCGCCTCTCAAGGAGGTCCTCAATGCTTTTCCAAAAGAATTGGCATTGTCGGTTAATTTCAAACAGGCAAATTGGACTCTTCAATCCTCTGAGACTCCATACCATGTCAAGAAACAATCCATGTCTCTAATCCATTGTGTAAAAACTCTAGAATCTAAGCATCCATCGAATTTAAAAGTATCTAATTAATGTTTCTAAAGAAACGCTCCTTATGGAGAGGAGATTGAGTACCGTAACGGTCATAGCCTTGTCCTCGCTCACGATCCTGATGCCCATCCCTTCGATCACGTCAAAAATGTTTTCGACCACCTTCTTGATGACGATAGTGTCTATTATGGGACGCTTCAGAGTTATCAGTGTCTGTCGAACGGGGGTTCGTTCAAAGTTGTTCAACCTAGCAGCTAAGTCCCTGTTGTCTTCACGAATAGCAATAACAACCATGTTACTTCACACTTCAATCGGTGGCTGGGGAACGGACTTTGCTGGCGACAGCATCTAGGCTAGAGATGTGAGAAGGCGTTGGGACGACTTGGCTGTAGAAGTGGCGGCGGTTTACTGGGCTGGGTGATGGGTTGTTGGATTTATATGAGCTTTTTGTCGACTTGGGTGGAGGTTGGGTTTTGAAGAAGCGAGTTTGGGATAGTGTCGATAAGAGGTACCAACAGTTACAATTGGTTGCCGTGCAGATGCTAGTGAAACTGCCATTATATCAATTCCTTCAAATTTAACAGTTTTCACTCTTGATTTCTCCAGTTCCTATCTTCTTTGACGAGTTGGTAACTCTGCAGACTATGGTAGCTGGTTATGTTTGCTGGAAATATTTGGTGGGTTATAGTTGGTGGTGGAAGTTCCGGGCTTTGAGTGAATTTTGGGTAGTTGGCAGTTGCAGAAGAAGGTGGTTACTACTCAGAATATTGTAGGTTGTTGTGTTTGCTGAAAATATTTGGTCGGTTATAGTCGGTGGTGGAAGTTCCTAGATTTGAGTGAACTTTGGTTATTGGCAGTTGTAGAAGAAGGTGGTTACTACTAGGTACAGGTTTTGGGAGGTTTACAGCTTGGATGTGTTGTATGGATTTCTTTTGTTTATTGGACTTTTTTGTGGATGATGATTCTGGGAATTTGAAGGTGATTGGCTGGTAATTTGGGAAAGATGATGGTAAAACACAGTTCGATTTATGGGATGAGGTGGAGAAAGACGTCAATAATTCACCAGTTGCTTTGTCCGCAGGTAGCAAATTTTAGCAGTGTTTGGCTCTAAGAAACCAAGTTTGGCTCTGATACCAAATTTGATGTAGGATCAATTGAAGAAGAAAAGCAAGAAGCATAGGAGAAGCAAGAAGGTAGAAACCGGAGAGAGTGGGAACAGAGAAGACAGAGGAGTGGAAGGCAACAATTCATTCATTCATCATCTGATTTCGATGTTGCAATACAAACCATATATATAGAAAACAAACCTAAAGCATAAGGAGCTTGGGTCAGCCCATAATACAAGCTCAATAACAAAACATAAATCAAAATAATCCAAGAGAAAGTAGTAGATGTCCTCATCAATAACTGCGTGTATATGTATAAAATTTTCCATACACACATTTGTACTAATACCCAATTGCATTCATATGTTGTAGGAGCTCGAAAAATTTTATTTTTTCGTTTCAGCAACCTTTTTCTTTGATGTTTTGCAGAACGGGAACACAGCCCTTGATTTGAGCTTATGTTATGGGAAAGATTTCAAGTCTTATGACCTCTCTAAGTTACTCAAGCAAATTCCAGCTAATAGAGACTTATGAGGTCTTTGGCAACTCATTTGTTGGTTAATCATGTGTTACATTTGCAAGTGATGGTTTCACCTTTCCAATTTTTAAGGGAGACAACAATGATCTATCAATCTCGACTACTGAGCTGAATTATCTCATTTTCAACCACACATTCAAGATTGTGGTGAATTTTGGCAGGAGAAATGTTCAACATAATGTGTACCACATGCAAATAATGCTTGTATGGCAGTGCAAATGAACTCGAATTTAATATGGAGTTAGTTGTAAGAGGGTTCTAACCGTTGGTTAGATCTATATATTGGATTGTATATGGACAGTAGTAGTTGGAGTGGGAGGCTCAATCCCTCATCTCAGATTCCTTCCTTGGGTAGAGGATGTAGTCGGCCCTTGCATATTATTATCATAAATGTGAGTAATGTATAATGTCTTTTAGCTTTCCGCGTTCCACTTTTGTCCGACTCATAAAGCTAGTGATTTGTGAATAAAATAAATATGACCAAAATTCTCTGCATATATTATTGATTTGCTACCAAAAAAAATATTAGACTCGAGCATTGGCATTTTCGTATCACCGTGACATATTGCAGTTTTACTTTTTTTTTTTTTTTTTTTAAGGGCTCCATCTCGACGAGGAAGCGGTCGATAGGTGAGGCTGGACCTTTCCACTTAATAATGCAAAGACCACTGGAGATGGCATGATATTGCAGGGCCTGAGGTTTGATGTAAAATGCAAATAGTATAGTTCCAAAGACAAAGACAATTCGATTACACAAGTGTCACATTGATAATTAAAGGCATTAATAATGACAACATCGCAAACATCACACCTTCCACATATCTTCTTGAAAGCTTGACATTGCCTCTGTCCATTGCACTTAGCTCAATCTTTAAATGCTCAAAATTGCTCACAAATGTGACAAATACCCACAAAAAGTGGGAAAAATTATATGAATAACAATAATAATAAATACTTTGTTACCTAGATCTCATCTGTTAATACTTAATGAGCTTAAGTTCAAAGACTCAAATAAAAAGGCATCAAGTGTGTTTGGGAGCTTGGGATTCCAAAAGCACTTCTAAATCAACAGCGCTCCTATATAAAAGGGAAAAAGCCCCCGTACAGGGCCTATAATACAAGGGGTCAAGCTGGCCCCCTGTGATGGGGACCATCCCATATAGGGGTTAGCTTGGCCCCCTCTATTACAGGGGCCTGTACGTGTAGTAGGCCCCATATAAAAATGCAATTGTTTCATTGTGGTAGGAAAAATGCTAATAGGCATAAAAACACATTTCTTTAAGGGGGGTACTTTTTAAAAAGGCCTTGTCAACAATATCTTTCCACTTTGATCAAAATGTTTTTGCCATTCCCCACGATGGCCTCTTAATGCGTAAAAGATAAAATTACCCTTATGTTATTACAAAATTACAAAAATATGGTATTATTTAAAAAACTATTATACCCTTTAAGTTACAAAGAATTCCAAACACTTTGGACTTAAAATTTCAAAATGAAATAACTTTTTATCTGTTTACTCCAACACAGATAAAATTGTTTCATTTTTCATTTATTTCAAACTTGAAATCTCATAAATTTATCAAACACTAAGCAAAAAAATATTATTTCTAGCTAGCACTTTGAATTAGTAAGTATATTTACATATTTTTAATTTTAGTTTCGTTGAATTAGTAAATTGTTTTAATCATTAAATCTTATTTTATATAGACAAATGATTTTTTACAATTTTATACAGATTATAATCTTTTTAAGCAAAAACGAAAAAAATTAATCTGAACAAGTCCTGACAGTCGATCGCTCGACTTTTGAAACCATTTTTTTATCTCATAATTATATTTTTTTAACAAATTATGTTTCATAATGCAGATATGAAATCAGCTGCAGCCCTAATTTATTACTTTGGTGAATTTGAAATGAACAAAAATGATTGATGAGTGTGGAAATGGACAAGTAATAAATGTGATGCTATTGAAATTGTGATAAGATCGAGTACATCATATGTAGAAATGTACCATGATTTACAGAAAAAGCTCAACGTTGATCTCTCTGAGTACAACATGGAATTAAAATTTCTATTCAGCGAGCATACACCCATTTCAGTTCCACCTATAATGGTTACTTCCTAAGCTAAGATGAAAGTTTTAATTGAATTGAACCAAACTCACACATTGCATAACTTTAGTTAAAAAGAATGTCCCTGAAAATGAACACGAAGATTGTGATGGAGGGGATCATAATGTGAATGATTTTTGGGACACGGTGGAAATAGTTCGTGAAGATGATGTGACTATTCCCTAGACAGTTATTCATATCACCATGATCTCACTGTTACGCACAGAATTCCCTTGATAATTCAAGACAACAAGAATGAAAATAAATTTATAAATGAGAATTTGATTGCATTATCCCGTCGAAGACATAAATCAGGTAGGAGCTCACAGGCTGGAATGAGTACACGATCTTCTAATTATTCACGTGTAGTCTCGACAATGAAGATTTGTATGTCGAGCAAATATTTGAAATAAAGAAAAATTTGTAGGAAGCTATGCACCGGATTGCTTTGAAACACAACTTTAAGTTTAAAGTGAAAAAATCAAATAAGTTGACGTACATAGTTATCTGTATTGATGACAGTGATCATTGGCGTTTGCAAGCGACGAAAATGGACACGAATGAGTTCTTTATAGTTCTTACGTATGACGGAAACATACTTGTGAAGTTGACGAATTATGTACAAGTTTCAAGACCTACAAATGATCTATAGACTTTCGGATGTCATTAATGACATTCGTCGATATTATAAGGTGATCATGAGCTATCAAAAGGTTTGAAAAACCAAGGAATGCACATTGGAGGACTTAATGGGTTCGGTTGAAAACAATTATGCTAAATCAGCCAGGTACTTCTATAACATGGAAAGAACTAATCCTGGATCAGCATTTTTTACTGAGATGGATGGCGAGAATTACTTCAAGTATTTTTTTATGGCTCTTGGATAATGCATTCGAAAATTTTGAAATGTGATGTGACCCCTAATTTTAGTTGACGGTACAACCCTTAACACTAGATACGAAAGTAAGTTGATTATTATAACATATCAAGATGCCAACATCTAAAACCTGCATTCACATAATTGACGAAGAAAATCATCTAGCAATGCGTTGGTTCTTCACGAAATTGAGAGAAGAATTGGGGACATCGAGAACCTTGCATTTGTAACTAACAGGGGACAGTCAATAATAAATAGTATCGTCGAAATCTTTTCTGAGGCACATTACGATTATTGTATGTACCATATATAGGACAACCTAAAGACCAAGTATTGGAACGGTGGCATCGTTGCATTATTTAGGAGAATTGCAGAGGTTTATAGTTTTAAAGAGTTTGATAAGTTCATGATCGAAATAGAAAGTAAATTACACGTTGCACGGGAGAATCTAGCAAAGATGGGTATCGAAATAGAAAGTAAACATTTCATAAATTATTTTAATTGTTTACATATATTATTTACTTAATATTTTACTACTTTATTTAATTATTTATCTAATAATTAATTTCATTTTTATTTAAATGTACGTAATATTTAATTAAATATTATTTTTGGCAATCTCCATCACCTAATTGTATATCAAGACCATGCCTCCATCATAGACCAACATTTTACGTACATTTTTCAACAAATTCGAGAATAATTATGCTTTATTTCAAAAATTAATTGCATATTATGGTTTCTAGCAACTCACCAGAAATTCCTCCGGTCTTGATCGTCAGTTTCTCTACAGTTATGTTTCAGTTGTTCATAGTGTAAGGGTATAAATGGCAAGTCAATTGCTTTCAAAGTATTAAACATTTTTTTTTTTTTTTCCAAAATTTGGTCAAAGGCTACTTTGGAAAGATGGCCAGTTCCACTAATTCCTCTTTCTTAAGTTGGTTTAGACTTGGAGCTTCTCTAAAAGAAGTCAAACTCGGTTTTTTCTAGGAAGTTAAAATCTGCATTAATTATGTTAATTAATTCATAGTGAAATTCTAAATATATCTATTTTTCCCACACGTCAATTAACATATGTTTGTTCCCCATTTTTTGGGCAAAATAAATTTTGTAATAGTGATTTTTTAAAGAATGTGTGGTTAAAAATAAAAAATAATAATAAAAAAGTTTTACTTTACATAAAAATTTATTTTATTGGGAGAATATTTGATTGAAAACTTAAAAATAAATTTAGTAAAAAACGAATTTTTATAGAATGACACTCGAACAAGGACTTTATGCAATTTAAAGATAAGGTTAATACAACATTTATCTTAATTTTATTCACTATTATTTTTCATATGTTCATACACGATAACATATCTAGAAATGAAACCTAAGAATATTTCATATTAGTATGTCATATTTTAACGTCTTAAACCAATGATTCATACTATCATTCAACCGGTTGATTTATCATTGATTTTCCGAAATTAATCAATCCACATCATGTGTATGTAAATTATTTTGTAAACATATCATGTACATGTAACACAATCGTTATAAGAACGGTTTAGTTAATACTTTTTTACTAGTTTAAGGATCTATAGGTAATGTCAATTCATGTTACACAAGTAGGTTTTATTTCTTTGATTTTGCTAAAAATCATGAATTTAGTAAATTTTGATAAAAGTTAATGAAATGCATTGTTAAAATTGATTGTTAACTTTAATCTAAATTTTTATAAACATTTTTAGCTAAATCAAACAAGTGCTTATAAAATTTAGTTGTCAACAATAGAAGATTTTATAAATAAAATTAATACATTTTGGGATATTTTTTTTCTGTCAATCCAATTTTCAATATTTAGCCCTTGTTTGAGCTCCATTTTTTTTTTTTTTTTTTTGGTGAAAATGCATTTTAGAATAGTGTTTTCTAAAAGAATAGTTAAAAAATAATAAATACTTTGTTACCTAGATCTCATCTGTTAATACTTAATGAGCATATTATGTTCAAAGACTCAAATAAAAAGGCATCAAGTGTGTTTGGGAGGCTTTTTGGGATTTCAAAAGCACTTCTAAATAAAAAGAGCTGCTATATAAAAGGGAAAAAGCCCCTGTACAGGCCTGTAATACAAAGGGTCGAGCTGGCCCCCTGTGATGGGGACCATCCCATATAAGGGTCAGCTCTGCCCCCTCTATTACAGGGTCATGTACGTGTAGCAGGCCCCATATAAAAATGCAATTGTTTCATTGTTGTCGGAAAAATGCTAATAGGCATAAAAACACATTTCTTTAAGGGGGTACTTTTTAAAAAGGCTTTGTCAACAATATCTTTCCACTTTGATCAAAATGTTTTTGCCATTCACCACAATGGCCTCTTAATGCGTAAAAGATAAAATTTACCCTTATGTTATTACAAAATTACAAAAATATGGTATTATTTAAAAAACTATTATACCCTTTAAGTTACAAAGAATTCCAAACACTTTCAACTTAAAATTTCAAAATCAAATAACTTTTTATCTGTTTACTCCAACACAAATAAAATCGTTTCATTTTTCATTTATTTCAAACTTGAAATCTCATAAATTTATCAAACACTAAGCAAAAAAATATTATTTCTAGCCAGCACTTTGAATCAGTAAGTATATTTACGTATTTTTAATTTCGTTTTCGTTGAATTAGTAAATTGTTTTAATCGTTAAATCTTATTTTTATATAGACAAATAATTTTTTACAATTTTATACAGATTATAATCTTTTTAAGCAAAAACGAAAAAAATTAATCTGAACAAGTCCTGACAGTCGATTGCTCGACTTTTGAAACCATTTTTTATCTCCTAATTATATTTTTTTAACAAATTATGTTTCATAATGCAGATATGAAATCAGCTGCAGTCCTAATTTGTTACTTTGGTGAATTTGAAATGAACAAAAATGATTGATGAGTATGGAAATGGACAAGTAAAAAATGTGATGATATTGGAATTGTGATAAGATCGAGTACATCATATGTAGAAATGTACCATGATTTACAGAACAAGCTCAACGTTGATCTCTCTCAGTACAACATGGAATTAAAATTTCAATTCAGCGAGCATACGCCCATTTCAGTTCCACTTGTAATGGTTACTTCCGAAACTGAGATGAAAGTTTTAATTGAATTGAACCAAACTCACACATTGCGTAACTTTAGTTAAAAAGAATGTTCCTGAAAATGAACACGAAGATTGCGATGGAAGGGATCATAATGTGAATGATTTTTAGGACACGATGAAGATAGTTCATGAATATGATGTGACTATTCTCTAGATGGTTGTTCATCACCATGTTACGCACAGAACTCCCTTGATAGTTCAAGACAACAAGAATGAAAATGAATTTATAAATGAGAATATGATTGCATTATCTCGTCGAAGACATAAGTCAGGTAGGAGCTCACAGGCTGGAATGAGTACACAGTCTTCTAATTATTCGCGTGTAGTCTCGATGATGAAGCTTTGTATGTCGAGCAAATATTTGAAATAAAGAAAAATTTGTGGGAAGCTATGCACCGGATTGTTTTGAAACACAACTTTAAGTTTAAAGTGAAGAAATTAAACAAGTTGACGTACACAGTTATCTGTATTGATGACAACGATTGTTGGCGTTTGCAAGCGACGAAGATGGACACGAATGAGTTCTTTATAGTTCTTAAAAGAAGTCAAACTCGGTTTTTTCTAGGAAATTAAAATCTGCCTTAATTATGTTAATTAATTCATAGTAAAATCCTAAATATATCTATTTTTCCCACACGTCAATTAACATATGTTTGTTCCCCATTTTTTGGGCAAAATAAAATTTATAATAGTGAGTTTTTAAAGAATGTGTGGTTAAAAATAAAAATAAAAAAAGTTTAAGGTTTACGTGAAAATTTATTTTATTGGGAGAATGTTTGATTGAAAACTTGAAAATAAGTTTAGTAAAAAATGAATTTTTATAGAATGACACTTGAACAAGGACTTTATACAATTTAAAGATAAGGTTAATACAACATTTATCTTAATTTTATTCACTATTATTTTTCATATGTTCATACACGATAACATATCTAGAAATGAAACTTAAGAATATTTCATATTAGTATGTCATATTTTAACGTCTTAAACCAATGATTCATACTATCATTCAACCAGTTGATTTATCATTGATTTTTTGAAATTAATCAATCCACATCATGTGTATGTAAATCATTTTGTAAACATATCATGTACATGTAACACAATCGTTATAAGAACGGTTAAGTTAATACTTTTTTACTAGTTTAAGGATCTATAGGTAATTTCAATTCATGTTACACAAGTAGGTCTTATTTCTTTGATTTGGCTAAAAATCATGAATTTAGTAAATTTTGATAAAAGTTAATGAAATTCATTGTTAAAATTGATTGTTAACTTTAATCTAAATTTTTTAAAACATTTTTAGCTAAATCAAACAAGTGCTTATAAATTTTAGTTGTCAACAATAGAATATTTTATAAATAAAATTAATACATTTTGGGATATTTTCTTTCTGTCAATCCAATTTTCAATAATTAGCCCTTGTTTGAGCTCCATTTTTATTTTATTTTTTGGTGAAAATGCATTTTAGAATAGTGTTTTGTAAAAGAATGTGTAGTTAAAAAATAAGGAAAAAGTTTTAGATTTGTATGTAAAAATATTTTATTAAAAAATAAATGGTTAAAAATGAATTTAAAAAAAAAACAAATTTTCTGGGAAAATGGAGCCAAACATAGACTTATAGACTGTCTGAGTCATATTTATCGTTAAATAGCAATTTGACATCATTTCAACCGCGTATTCTTTAATAAAATAATATTATACGCAAATCCAAAAATTTTCGTTATTTTTTAACCACACATTTTTCATAAAAACAATCTTATGAAAATAATGTGGCTCAAACAAGGGCTTAATGTTAAATGAATGATTATTGTAATTTCATTTTTGGGCTTTGCATGATTCCACTACATATTTTTGGTATAAGGGTTAGGTTCGGATCTTCGTGGGAATGCTACCAAGGAGCCGACCCAATACTCATAATTAAGCATGAGTGAGGGAGTTTGGAGAGATGAAATGACGAAGTACAAAACTAATCGACAGAATCTTGAACTACTACATGGGATGTCTAGAGGGTTGGGGAGCGAAATGAGGGGTGGTATGGATGGCCCTAAGCCGTCATAGAAAATTGGTACAATACAAAAACAAAGAAAATTTCATAAAAAAGTGAGATCGGCGTGAAATAAGTAATTTTTCGAAGCGTGTGGAGAATTTTGTGTCTACTTTGGGCAAAAACACTCCGATGAACAATACTTGCAGGCTTTGCCCTTAATGCGTTTTGGCCGAATTCCATTTTTAAGGCTCACAAACAGTATTTTTCATTTTTCAGAATAATTTTATTAATTTTAATTTTAATCAACACTTTAGTTCAATTTATATTTAGTCATTATTATTATTATTATTATTATTATTATTATTATTATTATTATTATTATTATCATCATCTAACTTTATGCTTAGTATCATCATGATCAACCAATTTAATTTTATTTTATCATAACCATCCAATTTTATATAACATTTCATCAATCCACTGAACTTCTTCTCTCTTTTCATTATTTTTAAAAGGTATAAAACAATAATTTTGCATTATATATAAAAGAAATTTAAAATGAAAAATAAAATAAAAGCTTATTTTAAAAAATAAAAATTAAATTTATTTAAAAAAATTTACTTAAAAAATAAAATAATTTTTTTTAAAAAAAACTTTTTTTAAAATAACATAACAACTTATTTTAGAAAATGTAAGAAAAATAAAATAAAATAAAATAAAATTTCCTTAAAAATAAAAAAATATTTAAAAATTTTTTTTGAAATACAATAAAAAATTATTTAAAAAAAACTTTACTTTGATATACAAAATAAAAATAAAATTCATTTTCAAAAATGTTTTTAAAATGATATAATTTATTTATGTTTTTAAAAAAAATGTATTTTATATATATATAATACAAAGTTAACATTTCACCAATTCTAAATTTGAAAGAGTGAATGTTAAGTGGCCATGATGAAATGTTTTATAAAATCTGGTGACTATAATGAAATAAAATCAAATTGGGTGACCATAGTGATACTAAATATAAAGTTGAGTAGCATGGTGAAACAAAATTAAATTGAGTAGATACGGTGTCACTAAGTCTAAAGTTGGGTGGTCATTACTGGATTTAACCCTATTTTATTATAATAATATTCGTGAGAAGTTTCTCTCAAAAATCAAAATATTGTCTCTCTTGGTATTTGTGAGCAAATCAACAAATTTAGGATTTTCAGAAAGATTGTTATGTTTTCCTTTTTTATATGTCCCAAATCGTAGTCTTGTTTCTTATTTGAGAATATAGTTAATATATTAGTTTTCTAATATGCCTTATTTCATGTGCATTGTTATCATATATTTAAACTACTCCATTATTCAATTGTAGTCGAGACAATAAATTAAAAACCAAAAAAAGAAAAAAAAAACATTTCATCTTCCATGATATTTATTCATTAGTATTTGGTGTATAAAAAAGGGCCACTATTAAATATTGTCATCATTGTTAATTAATGATTCTTGCATTAAACAATGATTAGTACCAAGAATAATTTAATTAGCTTGAATATTGCATGCATAAGTTTATTAAATTGAATATTGATTGCATTAATGTAGCGGTGTATTAGAAAAATGATAGTAAAACCTATTCTTTTAACTATATTAACTACATTTTCTTAATCTATGTAAAAAGGAAAATGAGACTATCTTTATGAGACGAAAAGAATGGTTTTTACTATGTTAGAAACTTAGCAACGAACCAATAAGTGAGAGGAGTTGTTAACGCACCACTTGTCAGGAAAAAGAGACTATCTTTATGGGACGAAGAGAATGGTTTTCACTACGTTAGAAACTTAGCAACGATCCAATGAGTGAGAGGAGCTGTTAACGCACCACTTGTCAAGAAAGGCAACCTATAGGCGCTAGAGGAAATTTATAAAAAAATAATGACCAACAATGGGTTACTCACAAGTCTTAAAAAAGGATTTTAGAGCATCTCTCACAAACTATTTAAATACAAAATACTCTTTATTTTAAAGAGTTAATGTTTAAAAATAAACTACAAAAAACTCTCCATTTTAACTTTTTAAAGTAGAGAGCTTGTAGCTCTCTAAATTTAGAGAGTCAAACACACTCTTTTTTTTTTTTTTAATGTGCAATTATTACATTAATAAGTTATATATTTCAATACTCCACTCTTAAACTATTCAAATTATATTTAAATTGATTGACCGTTGTTGACAATAGAAATCAGATCAACAAATCCTCTCGCGTAGTCAGGACTTTCACATCCAAATCTCACTTATTTTATGTTTAAACTGAAGTTAGAAATAAAATGGCTATTTGTCAAGAAGATATTTGAATTGCATATTTTTTTTTCTTCAAATGATGAGTATTTATAGATTTTCCTCCAAACTTTGAGGTAATTTGATCATTTCAAGAGAATGGCAGATAGTGCCTCCATATTGGCTATTCTATAACTGACTTTTTGTTTAATAATCATGCTTTATTCATTGGCTCACATACCTTTTATTGACAGTCTATAATCAGCTTGAATATGGAAAATGGTTTGTATGCTTAGGGCAAGCCTTCTATATTTTTGTTCCCCTCGTGTGTCACTTCGTTAATGATTAGCCAAGTTCTGGTATACGCCTTAATCCAAAACATGACCAAAATTAGGGTATATGCATTAATCCAAAACATTTTGGTACATGCCTCGTCTGTTCAAGTATTCTACATTGATGCCTCTGTAGACCTGTTACTCATTCTGGTATATGCATTAATCCAAAACATTTTGGTCAAGTTAGGGAGTGTAATGAAGGAGGTGAACCCTCGACTGTCCTAGGTGGCCTTAATGAGAGTGGCGACAAAAGCTTTGAAGCTTTAGGAATTTTTAGTAATCTCTCTAAACAGGACTTGACCAAAATTAGGACATGTTTTAACATTCCTAATGACAGAGCTATTATGTCTTGGACAATTTTAAACGGCAGATCGTCCGCCCCTAGGTTGTATAGCTATTCATAAACATTCAATGAACATGGGGCTTAGATTTTGGTTAAAGAAATTCTTAGAAGAACTACATGCTACTGCAAGATTACCAATCAATCTTGTTCAACATGATCAAATTAAGTACGTAGAAGTAGAAAGACAGTTCATTAAAGAAAAGGTGGAAGATGGAGTTATTTGTATGACCTATGTTCATACAAAAGAACAAACTATATATATCTTCACCAAAGGATTACCAAGGCACAATTTTGATGATTTTATCTGCAAGTTAGATATCATAAATATCTAGGATTTAACTTAAGGGGCCGTAAAAAAATCCTAGAGATTGATCATGATTGATTAAATATTTCCATAACTTAAGTTGATTGTTAGGCTAATTTCTTATATCCTAAATTAGGAGATTATTTAGGAGAAATTCAGAAATAAATCATTCTAATTTCATTGATTAGAGTCGGTTTTTTTCCTAAAACGAACTAACAATGGACGACGCCTCCGTTAGTAGCCAAAAATCAATGACTCCGGGAACTCGCATGAGTCAAACCAAGAAACACCAAGGAGAGAAAAAAACCAAGTCCACTCCAAGCAACAGCGCCTCAAATTCTGATCAATTAGAAATGATCATGGAGATGATTGCTACTCTTCAATCCTTTGGTCAGACATAACAAAATAAATTTCATTCTGGTCCTTTAGCCTTTGTCATCTCCCATACTCATACTCCCTGATTACAGACTCAAGAGCATCCATCCATATGACCGATTCTAATCATATGTTTTCAACATATTCACCATGTGCTGAAAAAATAAAAGTAAAAACTATAGATAGATCCCTTTCACCTTTTGTAGGTAAATAAAGTATCCATATCTCCGATTCTATCACTTTAGACTCAGTCCTCTATGTTTCAAAATTATCTTCTAATCTGTTATCTATAAGTCAGTTGACTAAATACTTCAATTGCTCTGCTAAATTCCTTTTCTCTCATTTTCCCTTTCATGGCCTATCATTGATGACAACGATTGCATTATGATAATGGTATTATGATATTGTTTTGTCAAAAGCAGACAAAATTTTACTTGAATAAATAAATAACTTGCTAGTGGTGAACGTATGAGCACCATTTTTTTTTTGTTCTTTGTACTATGGTAAGGGGTTTTGACAAAACTGTTATAGATCTCGTAATGCGATGTGAATGAGACTTGAGTATTTCTCTTTCGGGTTTGATAATCTCCACTGACTTGGATGAATTGCCTATTTACCGTGTCTTCAGTGAAGCTAGAGAGAATCTGCATTTCTGGACTGCCACAACTAGTCAACTAGTGTACAAGCAACCTCTTGTTGTACGCGTATCAATCCCTTAGAAAAATGACAAGAATCTACTGCAGGGGGTGTGTCTTCAACTTTTTGCTTGTTCTTGTTTGAACATGTATCTGATCAACGAGTTGGTGATGCCATAGTGGGACTGAATCTTGAGTTGCAACTTCAACAACAAACAATGATCTACGAATTTCGGTGCTGCTTGTTCTATTAACCTCCAATTAGGGTTTTTATATGGTCTGCAAAGCCAAAATCTCGAGAAAACAATGATCTTAAAATCGATTTTTTGAATGATATTGTGGATTGCGTTTTTTGCTGTAAATTTGTAAAAGAATAATCTTTGGGATTTTATTTTTTATTTCTTTGGTGGATCATTCATGAGAGAATTGAGATTCACATAAATGAAAATGCAAAAATTGGAAATTTTGATGATAATCAAATGTATGTGAAGGGCATGTTTGGTGGAGTAAATTAAGTAAGCACCTTTAATACTATTAGAAATTGGGTTGGTTTTATATTTCATTTTTTTACTTATATTTTGTAGTAATCTAGGGATAAAAAATGTGTAAAAGTATGTTTTGAATATTTTTTAAATTTTAGGTAGGTGGTGCAATTTTCACTAATTTTCTCATATTATTAATGATAAATGTAAAATGGGAAAATTAGACCCACTACAATCCAAAATTTAAGAACTTGAATAATATTCTCTTAACTAATTAAAAACTTTAATCACGTAATTAATATATTCTAAACCCCTTAACCCCAAAGCCCAAAATTCCAGAAAACTCTCAAACTAGTACAAGAAAGAGAATTTTCCACCATGCTACGGCTCTGTTCCTGCTCACACACGACTCCGCTCTTCCTCATCCATTTCAAATTTTGAATTTCTTTATTTTTCTGAATTAAATGGATGTATATTCATTTTTGGGTCAGCTGCTTTGCAATTAGAACAAAGAATGAGTTCAAAATCTTCAATAGTAATACTGGAAATCTTCTTTGTAAACAAGGTAAGTGTATGTGTGCATTTGATTGTCAATTACATGCAACATGTTGACCCTAGAAAATGGTCGACAGGTATTGATGCAAGATAATATAAACGTGGCCGAATTTTGTAGTATTTCTACTGTTAATATGAATGTTTGTGGAAGAATGAGAATAGTGGACAATGCAAGTGTATTATTCCTTTCACTGTATTTTTTCAAACGCTTTCAATTGATACAAGAATTTCCTATTTAGAGTTATTAGGCCGACTTGGTCACCGTAAGATTAGACCCACGTGGCTTGATTTATTGTCCCTAATTGTTACATCAACTCTGTCATTTATTAATTATATTGATAGACTTTTGACAAGAGGTCAGCCACTCTATAAGCTAGGCTGACATTCCTGACATTTATTAACTACGCACGTCACATCAGTCAACTCTAAAAATGTGCTCGTCCAATCCTCCTCAGTTTGTCAAGGATTTCGGATAGTAGAGTGGTTTGACGGCAGAAGGCGAACCACCTCGGATCAACTTAGTACAACGACCTCAGTACTTCCTTTGATAGCTTCGGACGTTAGTCCTTCTGCACCAATTCTTGGGTACACGTTATGTGTATGCATATGAGGTCTGTATGTAGACCTTTTTGTATTGACTAGTAACAATAGTCCCCAAGTCTATGTTCGATCATTTATGTGGTACATCGAATTTGTAATTAATTCCAAAGTTTCCAAGAAAAATTCCAAGAGAAGAAATTCCATAGGTCAGTGCCCCCAAGTCTAATTTACCAACATTGATATGGAAATTAGAATTTGTGAGAGGGTGGTGACGTTGAATTTTGAGCTTATAGTCCCCAGTTCAGTTTGGGGCTTTCGAGGGAGATTGACTAATATGCTTTCGTAGCAAAGCCAAAGTGCTTTAAGATGTAGGCCGAGGTACCTTTGTGCAGTACTGTTGCCGAGGTTGTGTCACAGAGAAGGGTTGGACAGAGTTAACATGGGAATATGTGGAGGGTCTTGGGCGTTATGGTGTAATGATTAGTTGTCTTTGTTGCTTATCTAGAATTGTGATGCTTGAGATGGTTAGGGTAGGTGGACCGTCTTTTATCATTTATTGACACAAGTTGCTATGTTGACGTTTAGTCTTCCCGACGAGGGCAATGCCATCAATTTTCAAGGCATTACCGTGTGTTTTGATCTGGGCCCTAAAGTTGAAGCGTTGGTTTTATCGGGTGGCCCATAAGTGCCCCCAATTTGGATAGTCCAGATTCTTAAAATTTGACAGTAAAAAATGTATGCTTTTACCTATAAAAAGACTCATTTTGCTTAAACACTCATTTATTGGTATGAATTGCTCTATGAGAAAATAGTATTTATGCTTGGTGGATCTTGAGGGGAGTTGGTGTTGGGAATCTACTTATACATGCACAGCGAAAAATTAAAATTATTTCGATTCCCACCAAGGATCCCTTTGTGTTTAGATGGAAATCGTGATAAAGATTGTACATTTGAAGAATTTTGCAAACCTTTTGGTTTTCTTTTCGTTCCAGCAATCTTGATTTGTCATCTACAGCTGTCCAATTGTCTAGCCTCCAACGATGATCCACACAGAGAATAAGATTGCAGCTACCAGGGTTTTCCTCTTGTGCTAGCAAGAATAATGAAAACCATATGGACCTCAAACCCTAGCCATGTATTTATATAAACCCAAAAGGGCTCGGCCTGATCCGGTCCAATATTTAATTAATCCAATTAATTAAACCCGATCTCGAGAATATAAATAACAAATCTAATTAATTATTAAACTAACCAATCGACAATTTGCAATCTTCCAATTCTCTTTTGTGTGCGACCGATTAGGTTCCCGACCACGATGCCTAATGACGTGAAATATTATTTTGATCTAATCAAAATTGATAAATTCAAACACCCTTTTAATTTATCGTCAATTCACACTCGTCGTCCCTGATTGACATCTAGCAATGTGTCAAGGTAATAAATGTGACGAGAAATGTCATGTGGTGTGACAAAACCAAACTCGTTCGTTTACCGTGAAACTATAATCCTTTCATCAATATGATTTGATCAATTACGAGATATGAAAGTGTGTCAATCTCAATCATCGATCATATCTTTCATTCTACTATTAAGTCAATATAAGTCGAAAACTCCTTTTCGACTTATGAGTACACTTTGGTCAAGGATTTCATCATCGACTTAATCGAATGAAACGCAGATCATAATCTCCTACTATCTAAGAGTGACGAATCCTTTATTGATCAATCACAACCGTCATACGATTCTTGACGTACCCGAATGATGTCATATTAGCGGCCCTTTTCAGAGCAACATCCAACACTGCCAAAGTATGACTGTCCTCATATAAGGTACCATGACGATCTCAAGTCAAAGGACCAATTCCACTATCGAACATTAGAGATTATCCACTGACACTCAGATAGTTATCCATGTGGAATCTCTCGGCGGGTCTCTAATGTTTTGTTCTATAACAAAACATCCACGTGTTCATTTAAGTGTCACCACACTTTAGTTTATGAGATCAGCTACTTACTTCACAAGTAAGAAATGCCACACGTGATAGTCTATCTCGTTATTACTTACGACCATAGATGATTTAAGATTTAATCAGATGTAATTTGTATCTCACAATCACAATTCCTTGTGATTAACAATTAGGAAGATTTGATTCTACGGACTCTATTATTTATTTAATTGTCTATTAATTAAATAATAGATCTGTCATTAAATTGCATTAATTATATATCAAAAGTATTTATATCCAAAGTTGATTGGACCTAGGGCATAATACTTACAAAATCCCACTTGCACTAGATCCAATCACTTATGTATCCAATATCATAAGTGTACATGACGATCATGTTTGTACTACGACAACTCTTTGTAAGTGGATCTGTAATATTGTTAAATGTGGAAATTTGTTCTTCTCTTTACGTCATTTCTATGCATTATCTCTACAATGAGATTATACCGCATTAATACATGTTTGGATCATTGATGAGACCTTAGTTCCTTTGCTTTCGCAATGGCTCTATTGTTATCACAATACAATGGCATGTGATCAACAATATTAGGAACTACTCCAAGTTCATTTATGAACATCATGATCCAGATTTCAACTCTTTGCTACTTCTGAAATAATCATGTATTAGGTTTCTACTATTGAATCAACGGTTGCTTCACGTTCGGAACCTTTCCAGCATACCGCTTAAGAGTAAACTAGTTTCTCCATATGAAATCTTCTTAAAATTTCATCTATGTAAATTGGGATGAGTTAAGCAATCTTCTAGATCTACCTTTATAGATCAAGTTGCTTCTCCCATATATGTCATGAATAAATTCTTTAACAACCATTATTTCAACGATTGAAATATAGGGATGTCGTTTTCTATAATATTAGGAATACGACAATGCTCCCACTATCTTCTTGTAAACAACACAATTCATCTTCAAATTTAATAATATCAAACACTTTGACTTTTTCGTCAAATCGAAGATTTCAGCTCCAAGAGACTTTTCTTAACCTATAATCACGGTAAGCAACTGTTGCAAGCAAAACCCGAATGGACTTAAGTAAGGCTACAGGAGAAAGGTTTCACCAAGGTCAATACTTAACCTTTGCTTCTACCCTTGCTTTGTATATATGGATATTCACATTCATATCGACCTTTTCCTTGTAAGCTATTTACAAAAACTTATGGGTTTTATTCCATCAGGAGGCTTGACCAAGGTCCAAACCTTGTTCACATACGTCGAGTTTCATCTCGAGTTTCATGGCCTCTTGCTGTTTCTTTTAAGTCAACACTTGACGTTATTTTGTTATAACTAGTAGGTTCATTATCCCGGATCATTAATACCTGATTAATAATCATGAATTCGCACCTTCTTGAAGGTCAAATGATCCTACTAGATTCATATAGAACTGTCATGACCTCAGGAGGCTTTACTTCCTGATCAAGAGTATGTCCCATATCAGATATGGGATCAAACTCGGATTTATCTACTTGGTTAACTATATCTATAGATTCTTGAACTTTTCAAGTTCTATTTTGCTCCCATTGTCTTCCCCCAGAGTAAATATTTTCTCTAAGAAGACGATATGTCGTGAGATGAAGACTTTTTTTATTATAATAGAATTTATATTCAAACGTCTGCTTTGAATATCCCCACAAATATGTATTTATCGAATTTAGTGTCAAACTTATCCGATTCAAGGCGCTTCAAATAAGCGTCATGGCCCCAAGCTTTCATATAAGATAAATTGGGACTATCGTCTTTCCATAACTCGTATGGAGTTTTGTTAGCCACTTTAGATGAGACATAATTTAGTGTGTTGTACACTGCAATCAATACATGATTCCAAAACAATTTTGGGAGAGTTGCATGGCTTGTTATTAATCGCATTATATCTAATAATTAACGATTCCTCCTTTTAGATACACCACCTTGCTGCAGTGTATATGAAGGAGTCCACTACAAGAGAATATCATTTTCTCTTAGATAATTTAGATTTTATCTTTAAGATACTCTCACTTGATCAAATCTTAATGTGAGGGTATCTTTACCTATTTGTTTCTCTAATTCTAGTGTGAATCCTTTGAATTTTTCAAGAGTTTCATGTTTGAGTTTTCATCAAGTATACTTGATCATTGATGAAATAAGAGAAACATTACCTGACATTAATTGACACGAGTCCATATGCATCACTATGCATTAGACCAGTAATTATGCTGACCTTTCTTCTTTTCAAGTAAAATAAGATTTGGTCATTGTGCCAGACATGCATAATTTTTACTTGTCAAAATCAATTAATCCCAAGTATAGATATTTATGTAACTTTGGAATTGCATTTCATCTATAAGACAAAATCCTTCATGCCAGATTTAGGTAATAATTAGATTATTGCATTTATGCCTTTTAATTTTTATACTCATTATAGAATCCTTAGCATTAAAGAATATAAATGTCGTTTTGTAATATACCATAGCCATTAGGATCTTCATCAAAATAAACAAGAACAACAATTGTCCTTAACATTAAAATAGTTTATGTCGAAACATGAAATTTATTTTAATGTTCCAGCTATGGTTGGTATAAAACGACATTTCTTTAATTCCAATACTAAACCAAAAGGCAATGGCAAGAAGTATATTCATACAGGCAATGCAGCAACCTTTGCTCATCTCCAACGTGTATGTCAACTTCTCACTTTCACAGTGGTCTACTTCCTTTTTAGTTTCTCCATATTTGTATAAATATGAGATTTACATCTGATAGCAAATACCTAAAAAACTAGTGAAGTAGACGTAAGCCACGCAATATTCCTTCCAATGACCTTTCATTCTATAATGAAACAAAGGGTCATTAGACTTGGTATTGTCCTTCGCTTTGATGGTCTTAACCATATTGGACGCTTTCATAAAGCCCCTTTAGACTTTCTCTTAATATCTTTAGAGGAATCAATGATTTGCCCACTACTAACTTTGATGTTGGGCTTAACAGTCTTAAGCATGTTAAACAACTCAATAATTGTGCATTCGAGCTTATTCATGTTAAATTCATAATTAGTTATGAATAACTTTAGTTAACAGAGATTGCAGAACCAAGTCACTACTTAGTTCATGGTTTATGATTGAACTCAATTGAGACATTTCTCAACATCAATCATCTTCAGTGTCTAAGCATCGATTAATGATTATTCTGTTATTTTGCATTGATATAGTTGTTTGGAAGTCTCATATCCTTCCACACATGATTATTATCATACAACTTTTTGTAATGAAGAATTATGTGTTAACATCTATACTCTCAAGTTGTTTTTGTAACTCAGTGACATAGTTGCAAGCATCACATGCATGCAATACTATCTCATCAACGTGTTTATTATAGTAGTCACATTTTCCTTAGTTGAATCATCATCAGGTATCTCTAGAAAATGGCTACTTAAGGACAACCAACTTTCTTATGCTTGAGACCAATTCTCAAATTGCAATGCCAATCAAAGGATTTAATTTGGTTGTTGGCATTCAGTATGCCATTCGAAACATATGGTTACTCAGATTCAATAAATATAAATGACGAAAAAGGAAAGAATAATATATAAAATGCATCAATTAATTTAACATGGTCTTTTATTAAATTAATTATGCTCCCACTATTTAAATAAAATTTATGACCCTCTTACATAAATTTATGGAGTCCGAACTTGACTCCCAGTGGGTTGGGATCCCATCTATTATATTAAGATCTTGAGTGTACTCAACAAACTTTAATATAACATTTGGGTAGATACTATTATCAATTGTATCTTCATACAACTCCCAGATCATTAAGCTGATAACTCTTTGTTTTCACACATCTTATGTGTTAGCTTAATATGCATATAAAATTTATCTCCTTAAGTGTACTTAACAAAAAATAAATTTTAGTTAAGTCAACCCCGTCATTCAAAAATATCAAATATTTCATAGTGTCAAACATATCCCTAATGGACCAGCCTTGAGTGTACTCAATAAGTTGAGACGATTTGGGACTCTGATTTTTCACTATAATGATGGAAAGCGATTATAAATGTTACTTAATATTTTATGGAGGGATTTTGCATTCAAGGGTCTCATTGTAACAATAATATACATTTTATTATAATCTACTATGCAAATAAATATATATAACATAATATAATAGTGTGGACGATAATGGACTTTTACTATCTAGTCTTCCCGAGTCATAAGGAAGACTAGTTGGTCAATTCCTAGGGGGTATTACACTGATCAATATCAATGCGCCATCTCCATGGTTTCCTCCTCTTCTTGTTTCTTCAATTAGTCCAATTGTAACTTGTATCCTATACTAGTTGGCACGCAGGCCTAAATGAAATTAGACTCGTAGGCCCACAGCAATAATAATAACGGACTCGCAAGTCCAAAATGATCAAGAGCTCGCAGGCCCAAAATAATAACGGGCTCAAAGGCCTAGAAAATAACGAGAATAAAAATTAACCATTCAACACATCCATATAGTCGAATCCATAATCGTCCACTAATAATACATTCATCACATAAATGTATATCTATATAATATCTAATATTATATGTAAATAAGTTTCAAGTTTCTAACAATTAAGTCGTCTAAACTCTTTTAGACAAAATGATCGAAACAATTAAATAATTAATTAATCATATTAACCAATTATTTAATTAGCGGGCATATTTAATTAAAATCTAATTTCAATTAAATAATAAATTAGAGTCCAACTCTAATTCAACAATTATATGGTGAGATTATTTAATTAAAATCAAATTTTAATTAAAAATCAAATTAGAGTCAAACTCTAATTTCACAATTTAAGGCGGTGGAATTTAATTAAAATCAAATTTTAATTAAATAACAAAATTAGAGTCTAATTCTAATTTCAATAATTAAGAAGGGCGGAATAATTTAATTAAAATCAAAATTTTAATTAAATACCAAATTAGAGTCCAACTCTAATTCCGAGAAGAAATTTAGGGTGAGTTAATTTAATTAAAATTAAATTTTAATTAAATGTGGAATTAGAATCAAATTCTAATTCCAAAAATATATTCGGGTGAATAATTAATTAAATCAAATTTTAATTAAGTATTAAATTAGAGTCAAACTCTAATTTAAATTGAATTAATATTTTAATCTAGGATAACACTCCTAAATAAAATAAAAATTCAATTGGGTCAAAGTTTAATATTTAAGTTAAAATTCAATTTTAAGGAAAATATAAAATGTCATCAAATTTAAATAAAACCTTTAATTTGGGTCAAAATTAAAATTATGGGTCAAACCCATTTAAAATACAATTTTAAAACCATTTTAAAATTCAAATTCAAAACCTTTTGGAATTTACAAATTGACTCAAGTTCGAAATTAAAACTGGATCCTTCCAATTTAAAAAATTGCAGAACAGGTCCCATTTTAAAATTTTACAAACTGACCCATTTCCCTTAATTGCAGCCCGCCCTCCAAATTTTGAAAATTGCAGAGCAGCCCCCCCCCCCAAAATTTCATAAATTGCAGATGGAGCTCCCGTCTCCAACACACAATCTAGACTGTAAAAACCCTAGAAACCATAAAAAAAAATTTGTTTTTCTTTATACCTTGGCGGCGCCGACACCTTTGTGGTAGGGGCTACCGCACGCAGCAGCACCTTGCCGCCTGCAGGCTGTAGTAGCGTCTTCACGCTGCTGGAATATGTTGCAGCATTTGCTGCTATGTCGCTGCTGCTGCGGCGGCATCGCTTGCTGCTGTTGCCCGGCGTGCAGCTGCGGATAGCATCAATCGCCAGCGGCAACTGTTGCCGCCGGCATCCCACTATTTACTCCATATATTTTATTTTTTTTCTTTCAAATTATGAACTAGATTTCAATTTAAAAAAAAAAAACTTCTTAATTGCTAGATCCATGAAAAATTATAACAATCAATATTTGATTTTCAAACATATTAAACAATTTCTAACAAACACAAAGTAGGCTCTGATACCACTGTTGGGAATCTACTTATACATGCACAGCGAAAAATTAAAATTATTTCGATTCCCACCGAAGATCCATTTGTGTTTAGATAGAAATCGTGATAAAGATTGTACATTTGAAGAAGTCTGCAAATCTTTTGCTTTTCTTTTCGTTCCAACAATCTTGATTCATTATCCACAGCTGTCCAATTGTCCAGCCTCCAACGGTGATCCACACAGAGAATAAGATTGCAGCTACCAGGATCTTCCTTTTGTGCCAACAAGAATAATGAAAATCATATGGACCTCAAACCCTAGCCATATATTTATATAAACCCAAACGGGCTCGGCCTGGTTTGGTCCAATATTTAATTAATCCAATTAATTAAACCCGGTTTCGAGAATATAAATAACAAATCCAATTAATTATTAAATTAACCAATCGACAATTTGCAATCTTCCAATTCTCTTTTGTGTGCGACGCATTAGGTTCCCGATCACGATGCCTAACGACGTGAAATATTATTTTGATCTAATCAAAATTGATAAATTCAAACACCCTTTTAATTTATCGTCAATTCACACTCGCCGTCCCTGATTGACATCTAGCAATGTGTTATGGCAATACATGTGACAGGAAATGTCATGTGGTGTGACAAAACCAAACTCGTTCGTTTACCGTGAAACTATAATCCCTTCGTCAATATGATTCGATCAATTACGAGTTATGAAAGTGTGTCAATCTCAATCATCGATCATATCTTTCACTCCACTATTAAGTCAATATAAGTCGAAAACTCCTTTTCGACTTATGAGTACACCTTGGCTAAGGATTTCATCATCGACTTAATTGAATGAAACGCAGATCATAATCTCCTACTATCTAAGAGTGACGAATCCTTTATTGATCAATCACAACCTTCATACGATTCTTGACGTACTCGAACGATGTCGTATTAGCGGCCCTTTTCAGAGCAACATCCAACACTGTCAAAGTATGACTGTCCTCATATAAGGTACCATGACGACCTCAAGTCAAAGGATCAATTCCACTACCGAACGTTAGAAATTATCCACTGACACTCAAATAGTTATCCATGTGGAATTTCTGGGCGGGTCTCTAATGTTTTGTTCTATAACAAAACATCCACGTGTTCATTTAAGTGTCACCACATTTTAGCTTGTGAGATCAACTACTTACTTTACAAGTAAGAAATGCCACACGTGATGGTCTATCCATAATAAAGATATCCGTATCTCGTTATTACTTACGACCACAGATGATTTAAGATTTAATCAGATGTAATTTGTATCTCACAAACACAACTCCTTGTAATTAACAAATTACGGAGATTTGAATCTACGAATTCTATTATTTATTTAATTGTCTATTAATTAAATAATAGATCTGCCATTAAATTGCATCAATTATATATCAAAAGTATTTATTTCCAAAGTTGATTGGACCTAGGGCATAATAATTACAATTGGTGCAAGGGTTTGTTTGGTTTTGGGTAATGCCATGGAGAGTATAAGTTGGATGCTTCTTGGGTGCAATGGATGTGATGCTTGGATTTGTGAAAATGAAAAGTGTAAATGCAGCCTCAGCACAATCTTCTCTAAACGCCCTCTGATGAGGGTCGCCCACTACCTTGTATTATGTGGCAATAGTGTACGATTTGGGTTGTACTTTGAGCCGACCTTCGCAACAGGTAGATGAACTCGTACCTCCCCTGGGCAGTTAGGCTACCTCCTCTACTAGTATAAACAATGCAGAGTATATTGTAGTTGAAACTTTGAGTTTCAACATTGTCTCGCAAGTCTTGCAAATGTGAAGGTCACAGCATATGGTGGACATTCTTAAGGAGAAGAGGTTCGGCAATTTATGTGCAGTGGCTATACTTTATCATCATTTATTTTTCATTTTTATCATCCATTCTCTTTTGTGCTATGTAATACCTTGTAAATGGCTCTGATTGTCCTTGATTGTTATATTTCGCAGTGATGAATAGAATTTTTACCTTTTATGCAAATTTGTGTTTGGACTTCAAATTATTACTGCTTTGTATTCGGGGTCATTTTTTAGAAGAGGGTCGTGGCCTTGCATTAGTTCTCTATTTTCTTATCCTTTTGTAGGCAACTTCTATGCTTTCATGGGGGTCAGTTTTGTACAGTCTGACCCTTTGCATTATTCTGCCTTTAGAGCAAATTTTTATTTCTGAGAGGGATATCTTCGAGTTTCCACTTTTTTATCGAGGTGCCCTTTCTTAAGCTGAGCCTTACAGACACATTTCAGCTTATATTTTGAAGTGCCTCTATGGGCCGATGCCCTTTGAGCTATACATTTTTCCTGTTCCTTCAAAGGAACTACCTCGAAAAGTGCCATGCACTTTGCTGAGGGCGTCGGTAGTCTCTTCTTCGTAGAGTAGACCAGATCATGTCTAATGTTCGAGTAAAGTGTAAATCAACATGCATGATAATAAGACCATTGTGATGGGTTGTAAAATATGCTAACCGTAATTGTTATATACAAGCTATCTAGTAATTTTAACAGTAGATGGTAAAACAACGAGGTTTTAGAAACAAGACATAACTCAATGAAAATTTTCACAAGCCTTTACAGAAGATGCTGCTCGAGGTCCTTGAGGGAGATGAGGTTCTGTGTCGACGCTGCCCTCTTTGAATACATTATGAAGGGAGCTGAGATCTTTATTCTCCGCAATTCTTAGACCTTCGTGCATATCTTTTCGATCTTGTACTTGATGGTTAGTGCATAGTTTTCCTTTTCAGGGTATATGCATATTTTGGGGGTGGGTCCAGGTGGGGTCTTTCTTTTTCTGTACTTGGTGTCCCGACTGAGGTGGTTTCATCTTCACCTCTTCTTTGAACAAGCTTATTTTGCATAACTCATTTTGTGGTTATGTATATAGGGTGGGGGTACGACTGACCCATTCTGATTTTCTTATTCGGATAACACCGGAGTTTTAGCCTCAGGATGGGGAGATCAGCCTTCATATTTTGTGCCCAAGCTTCCTTATGTAAGATAATTCTGTAAGGCTTCTGGCTGAGTTGCTTTGCCTGTAGAGGACAACAAATCTTACTTTCCAACAACTGCTGTCAATGGGTCAGCTACTGCTGGCTGATCTCATTGGGGCCTGCCCCCGACAATTATATGCCTTAGCGCCTTTTTTTGCAACAGGAGCTAATTCGAAGCGACCAAAATTGGCACTCGTTTTTTTGGACGAGGCCTCTTACCTTTCTCATGAGGCCGGTGGTTATGACTTCTGTCTTCTATCTCTGTCTCTTGGATGGGATAGAGAAGACAGTGTATCATTTTTTTCATGGGGTTTGTGTCCTTACTTAACCGACTTCCTGGGAAGGTCGGCTCATGTCGGTCGGGGTTGCGAAGTTCGACTTTGTAGTTATATGTCTTAGCGCTTCTTTCTGCGAGAGGAATTCTCTTCCTCTTGCATGATCAGTTTTGGTAGGTCTGCATCCGAGCTAATACAACTCGTATTTCCTACCTATTTCTAGGCGGAGGATTCATGTATCTAAGAGCGAGCTCATCTGCGGTTCTTAGCTGAGGTTGTTCATCCTGATTTTCCTTCGAAAAGGAATTGAACAGATGTGGTATGTTCTAGGAAATAAGAGAACGCCCGATTTGAACGGGTAGAATGGGGGGCCGGCCTTCTCTATCTCTTGGAGGACCAAGCCTATCAAAGGCACTAGCAGTCCCCTTAGTGCGTTAGCCCAGCCGCCTTCTCCAAGAATGGCAGCCTTAAGTTATTCAACCAGTGTCGTAATTGGTAACTGTGTCCACATTTACCCCTATTTCTAAGGGAACGACTTCTTCATTTTGGGAGGATCTGGCTAGTTGACTTTGCATGCATCTGAGTAGTTTACGCATTGCAACGTTTTGTTAAGAGATGGATTTCATATTTGCGATGACGGCAGCCATCTCTCTGGTGAGCCTTGCTGCTAGCCCGGGCTTGCTCCTTGAGCCATTTCTTTGGTGACAGACCTCTGGGGCGATTGGCAGTGGCCCCAGGATTACTAGGGCATTTTGTAAGGATGTCTCTTCACCAATATGTTCTTTGGTCCAACTTGGCATAAGGGTTGGGCAAAACCAAAGCAAACCCACAAAAACTGCCCGACCCGACCCAAATCGATTTTTTGATGTTTTTAGGTGGGTTTCGGGTTACAGGCTATGTTGTTGGGTTAGGTCGAGTCGGTTTATGGGTTAACCAATGAAACCCAAAATAACCCAAACCGATCCAACCGCCAACATTTAAAAGTGAAAAAAAGAAGAAGAAATGAATGAAAAGAAGCCCTACTTCTTCTCGCTTCTCACTGTTCTCAGTTCTCAGTTCTCACGCGGCGCCCCATGGCGGATTTAGTAGGTGGCGCGGCCGCCCTAGCTGGATTCGTCGAGGGGAATTTTTTTTGTTGGTAATAGATAAAAATTTTAGGTTATATAATTGGTAGTTCATTTTATTTTCAAACTTACATTTTGCTTAGTTGGTTAGAGCTTCCTTTTATATATTGTAAGTCTTGGGTTCGATTCCTTCTCTTCCATTTCATTGTGTAAAATTTTTATTTCTACAATATTTACCAAAATTAATTCTCTAAGAAAAGGATTTGAACCTAAAACTTCTAGAGTTAGGATAATTGGAAGTTTAACCATCATAGTAATGATTGAATTTTGATTCTAAATTTAACAAAATAATATATATTAAGACTTTACAAAAGGTTTTTTTTTTGGTTTTTTTCGTTTTAAATATTTTATGCTTTAATAATTTATAAGATATGACTTATGAGTATTGAGTTTTAATTTATATATTATTTGAGAATTTGTCTACTGTAAATTGCGATATTAAAAATTAATTTGATTATTGTGAAATGTGAATATTTGATTCATGAAAATTGAAAATGAGAAATTTGGGAATTTATAATTTGTGATGAATTGGTGTTGAGAATTGAAAATTGAAACTTTAATTATATTTTAAAATTAATTTTAATTACGTTTAATCTTTGATTAACTTTCAATTTTCATACTAATTATGGAACGATTTTTTCAACTGAATTTTAATCTAGTTCTTGTAGTGGTGTATCTAATTTCTCAACTACTTTTAGTCAAGCAAACGATTTGTTAAACATTGATAACACAAAGAAGTCTTGTGTATCATGTAATTTATATTATTTCGGATTGTATGGAAATATAATATGATATAAATATACGATTTTTACGTTTTAATAAATTTACATATAGATCGAAGAACTTTTAGTATTATTTAATTTAATATTAATAAACGATTTCGCTGTAAGGCCGTTAACTATCGACATTCAACGGCCAACGATTAACGACCACCCTAACTGAGTCGAAGTCTTGGATTCGCCACTGGTGGCGCCACACGACAAGAGCTGAAGAAGCCCTAATCTCTCATTCTCTCTCTTCATTTTCTCTCAATTCGCAAGAATCGCAACGAAAAACTCTGTTTTTCTCAATCTGCCCTCTAAAACAAAGGACAAGAAAAGAGTATCATTTCAAATTTCAAATTTTATGCTGCACAAGTAATATTATGTAAGCTGAAATACTTTTTATTTAATTGACAATGTTGATTTAGCTCATTTTTTGTTGAAAGAGAAACTGCGAAAGTTAGGATTTAGGAATATTGGGATGTGTTTTGTGTGTAGTAGGTTCTACTGTCATTGTGCTTCATGCACCTGCTGAACATGATATTAGTTCTGTGGTAGAAATCTGGGAATTAGCAATACAGTCACGTGAACATATTTCCCCAAGAGATGTTATTTAAATTATCTTTATTTTAATGTTATACTCACAACAGAAAATAGTATATGCACACCACAATTATTGATGAGAAAACCTTACTGTCTAAAAATAGTATATGTATACCATGTTTACTGTTTGATTTATTGTTCCCACTTCCCAGCATCTTATTCTTACTATCTGATGTCAAATATTATATTATTGAACCGAAGATTTGGGACCAATTATTGATGCAAAATCTGTAGACAACTAGAGTCAGTTCAGCTTTGAGGTCATACAAAATTAACATCACTTTAGGAAATCGACACAGCCATAGGTGTTGTATTATTGCTTTGTTGTATTGCATTGTTATTTTTATTAAATATATCTATTTGGTTGTTTTATAATTTTGTTGGAATATGTTTGTAGATATGGATGATTGTAATATACTTGGCACAGAATCTCCATCAAATGACATACATTTGCAAACAAGTCTTCATCCACGTGCACCGTCAACATTAGGTAAACGAAAATCTAATAGATTAGTTTTATATGTTTGGGATCACTTTAAACTTTTGGGATCAAGGGATGATCCACATGTTAGGTGTAAATGTAACTATTGTGCGGTAGATTATGCTTGTGGCACTAAGAAGTGTGGTACTAGCACTTGACAAATCAATGTAAGAAGTATCCTGGTAGATTGGTGGATAAGAAGCAAAAAATCCTTTCTTTTGAGGACAAAAAAGAGGGTGGCGGGAGCAATTTTGTTGCTATTGGTCGAAGTAAAGAAGAGTGTAGAGTTGCATGTGCTAAGATGGTTGTATTGGATGAATTACCGTTTAAGGCTCCGTCTCGGAGGACTCTTATTAGAGACATCTATCAATTATATTTTAGATGAAAAACTGAAATTGAGAGATGTCTTTTCTTTTCTCCGTCAAAGGGTTTCCCTTACAACTGATACTTGGACTTCCATTCAAAATGTTAATTACATGTCTCTTGCAGCACATTTTATTGATTCCGATTGGACACTTAATAAGCGTATTTTGAATTTTTGTGTTGTTCCAAATCACAAAGGAGAAACGATTGGGAAAGTGATTGAGACTTGTTTGTAAGATTGGGGAATTGAGAAAGTTTTTACAATCACTGTTGATAATGCAAGCTCTAATGATGTGGCTATTGTTTATCTTAGGAGGAAGTTGATTGCTTGGGGTAGTGATGGATGTGTTCTAGATGGGAGATATTCTCACTTGAGGTGTTGTGCACACATTATAAACTTGATTGTTTGTGAGGGGTTGACAGAAGTACATGACTCCATTGTGAATATCCGCAATGCAATCAAATATATGAAATCTTTTCCTGCTAGGTATGAAAAATTGAAGGAGTGTGCAAGAAAAGAAAAGATTGATTGCAAGTCTACTGTATTTTTGGATGTTCCAACTAGGTGGAATTCTACCTATTTGATGTTGGAAATGGCATTGAAATTTGAGAAAGCTTTAAATAGGTTAGAAGAAGATGATGCTCAATATTTGCATTACTTTCGGGAAGACGATGGTGGTAAAAAGAGAGGTGGACCTCCTTCAAATTTAGATTGGAAAAATGGATCTTTGTTTGTCAAGTTTCTTAAAAAAAATTTGATGTGACTTTGACTTTTAGTTCTTCGTTGCATGTTAGTGCTAGTGCTTATCTTCATGAAATTTGTAATCTTGTAATCGAATTGGAAGAATGGAGATTGAGTGGTAATTTTTTATTGGGTGAAATGACGACTAACATGAAGAAGTTCAAAAAGTATTGGGGTAAAATGGAAAATGTGAATCAGTTGTTGCTTATTGTTACTATCTTTGATCCAAGATATAAAATGGATTATGTTGAATACTGTTTTGGTGATCTATACATGGATGGAGAAGTTGTTAGTAACATGATGAAATCTTTGAAAGAAAATTTCATGGATATTTATGAGTGGTATGTCACATGTGAAGGTGTTCATGGAAGCAGTCAAGTATTAACTGACGAGTCTTTGAGTTCTTTCGGTACAAATAAAGACAGTTCTTCTTCTATGAGTGATGCTCATCTTTCTAGATTTTTGAAAAAACAAGCTATAAAAGATTGTGCTAAAATAAAAAATGATGTGGAAAGATACTTACTTGATGCTCGTGAAAATATAGAGAACAAGGACTTTGATGTTCTAGATTGGTGGAAGCTTAACAAAAGTAAGTACGGTTTCTTGTCTAATCTTGCTAAGGATGTGTTGGCAATTCAGCAATTCAAGTTTCAACTATTGCTTCGGAAAATGCTTTTAGCACCGGAGGAAGGATCCTTGATCCTTTTCGTAGTTCATTAAGTCCTAAAATGGTGGAAGTCTTGGTATCCACACAAAATTGGTTGAAAGCTTCTCCACAGTTAGATGGTTTCCACATGAAAGATGTTGAGCATTACAACCAGTTAGATGAAGGTAATATGTATTTTTTTCATAAATTTTGTTATTTTGACTTTATTTCTATGTATTTTGTTGTCAACTTAACCAACTTTTTTATTTATTTATTTTTTTTTTTTTTGTAGAATTGGAATCAATGAATTCAAAATTGAATGAAGATGATCAAGGGCACAAGAATTAATTTGTTTGATGTCTAGTTTTTGTTTGTGCCAAGTGCCAATAGTTATTGGATAATTATTTTGTTTGTGTCAAGTGCCAATGGTTATTTGATGGCTAGTTTTCGCTTTGTGGCACAAAAATTAATTTGTTTTGGTGGCTGGTTTTTTTTCCTACCAAATTTTTATTTGTGCCAATAGTTTTTTGCCTTGATACTATAGCTTTGTAATTAGATATGTAATTGTTATTCGATAGTTATTTGATGTGTATTTGGTGGATTATACCATTATATTTTTTAAGGTTATTGATGTTGGAAGACTATATAAATGTTACTTTAAATTTAGTATTTTAACGATTTTAATATTTGTTGATAGGTTATCCCAACCCAACCCGACCGACATTTGGTTGGGTTGGGTTAGGTTATGTTTCAATCTTTACATGGGTTGGGTTGGGTTGGCCATTAATAAATTCGACCACGTTGGGTTGGGTTTGGGTTGAGATAAAAACCAATGCAACCCAACCCACGCCCACTCCTACTTGGCGTGATTCCTTCCTTCTTCGGACTCATGGCCTCTCCTTCTTGGTGAATAGCCTTTCTTTGACTGTATTCCAGGAGTTGTCTACCTTTATTCAATGATTTTTCCTTTTTGATTTCTCCTTTGAAAACTCAAATTCTTCCACCATGGAGTTTTCGTGGTTTAACTGTTCCAAACTTCCCACAGACGGTGTCAATCTGTTGACCCTAGAAAATGGTCGACAGGTGTTGATGCAAGATAATATACACATCGATGAATTTTATAGTATTTCTAATTTTAATATGAGTGTTTGTGGAAGAAGGTAAATTGTGGACAACGCAAGTATATTATTTTCTTCACTGTATTTTTCTAAGCGCTTTCAATTGATACAAGAATTTCCTATCTATAGTAATCAAGCCGACGTGGTCACCGTAGGATTGGATCCACGTGATCTGATCTGCCGACCCTAACTGTTATATTAACTCTGTCATCTATTAATTACATTGATAGACTTTTGACAAGAGGTTAACCACTCTATAAGCTAGGCTGACATTCCTGACACTTATTAACGACGCACGTCACATCAGTCAACTCTAGAGACACGCTTGTCTGACCTTCTTCTGTTTGTCAAGAACTTCAGATAGTAGAGTGGTTCGGCTGCAGAAGGCGAACCACCTCGGACAACTTAATGCAACGACCTCGGCACTTCCTTTGACAGCTTCGGACGCTAGTCCCTTTTGCACCAATTCTTGGGTGCTCGTCATGTGTATGCATATGAGATCTCCACGTAGACCTTTCTGTATTGACTAGTAACACACCATTTTATGACTTAATTTTCTTTAAATCACCTAGTGAAATTAGATTTCATCTTTTAGCTATTAGGGCTTTTGTGATTGTTGAAATGCTATACCATTCAAGTTTTCTTGTCGTTAGTTTTGTTTTGAATTTTTCTCTAAAAATAATCGTACTAGTTGAGTTTATTAGTTAGCCTAATGAATTGGTCCACTGTAGTACTTATCGACGACTCAATAAATTTTTATATTGTTTTTCTAATCAAGTAACTAATTATGAAACCATTATTTCTTCCTTTACTAATTAGTAAAGATTTTGCACCTAATAGGTATTTGCCTAGATTGTTTTTGCACATGTTATTCAAAGTAAATTATGAGCTATTTCCTCCTACTCTGTCCATAGGTTCAATGAGGGGTATTTCAAATTATTCAGGTTAATGAATTGTCTTCGACTCTACATCGGAAAGAAGAAGGGACAACTGAAGACCATAACATTGAATTTTGTCCTATCCTTGTTTATTGATCAAGAGTGAGGCCATCAAAATCTAAATTCATTTCTCAGAATTCTTAAGATACTACTAGCATAGAGTCCAGAAGAAGGATCCAATTTCCAATTTTGTCTGTAAGGCCTAGCAACCTCAAAGTTTTCACTATTTCAATCCTCAAGCAAGCTACAAAAATCTCATAATCAAGCTGGGAAAAGTGGATTCGGATGTGTGATTAAAGGCATCGTAAGGAATTTTGAAGATCCAGCTAAACATTCAAAGGTGTCTAACTTGGACTTTAGAAAGGTGACAATGTATGTTGTTAAGCACCTCGAGGCTCAACCTTTTTCTTGTAATTTGTGGTCGATGTCCCCAATGCATAGGCAAGACTAGGCAAGATGGTTAGGGTTTTTCTCTATTTGTTGGTGTCTATTGATTTTTCTTTCGTCACAAAATATAAATGTCCTGATAAAACTATCACTCGATGCTGTGTAGCATTAAAAATTGGTTGGTGGTGTATATGTGAAAGAAATTGCACATTATATTCTATACATGCATACATTGTATTTCATTTTACTAAATTTAAATGATCATGAATTGGATGCTTTTTTGTTTTCTCATTACCTACTGAAAGTTGTTCCTTCTTTTTCTATATTCTTTTTTCCCCCTTAAAAGACCACGTACTTGATACTTCCCGTCATAGGTTGGGAAAACAAGTTTACAAATGCTGGTGATACTGCTGCAGAAATAGGAGGAAATCACGAGATAGTTGTTATTAGTGTCATCAATAACGTGGACAAGAACGATCTATCTGGTGCCAAGTTCATCAAAGCTGTTGTTGGGTTTTTTGATACCCAATAATCCGGGCGATGATTTAAAACAGTTGTCAGATTATTTATCGACACCATGGACTTGGCTCGACTCGGAGATGAACTACACTTTTAAATGGTTCGGGTTTGGGTTGGATGATATTTGGTTAGTTGGATCATTTAGTGATTAATATGGAGTTGAATATTGGCCCATTAGTTTAGGTTAATTGGGAGCCCGCTTAGTGAACCCTAGGCCCAATTAGAGTGACCTAAACTAACCTATATATATGTATTTATCTCCCGGCCGTTTTTGGGTGGTGTGTGTGTTGTAGCAATGGAGAGGAGATTTGAGAGAAGAGAGGCAACCGAGAGAGAGGGAAGCCATGTGAGGTTGTGAGTAAGATTCAACCACTGTTCTTCTTCCTCTCCATACCTTTGTGGATTGCTAACACCACCACTCTTCTCCTTTGTGGGGTTTGAGAGAGTTTGGACAGTCCAAAGTGAAGGTGAAAGTCTTGGGTCGAGCCAAGGTAAATCGGTGTTCGTTTGGTTGTTTTATGAGCCTAGAATCAAGATTTACAGAGGGATTTCCGCTACAATTGGTATCAGAGCTTGTGCTGTTGATAAATCTGTGATTTTTTGGGCTAAAAAGGGGTTGGAAGTGGCCACAAATCGGACTGAAAAACAAGCAGAAAAACTGGACAGTTTTCTAGAATTTTTTTAATTTTCTGCTGGATCTGTTTTGGCGTTTTCTGGTGAAACCAAAAGGAGTTTGGCAAAACGGACACCACCGGTGGACTGTGCAGGCGGAGAAGAAGTCGGAAGGACGACAGGTCGCCGGTGCGTGGCCGACCGACGAGGCGCGTGGGGATCTCGACTTCGCGCGTGAGGGCGCGTCTGGAGGATTCTAGCGAAGTGGTCTTTAGACAGAATCTTCCCCATGACGAGATGGACCCTGCAGTGCTTTCAGATTTCAGTTTGGAGCAATACAGTGAAAGTTGGACGATTTTGCCCTTGGACGTTCAGGTGCCGGGTGCTGTTTTTGTGTTGCTGTTGACTTTAGGATGGAGAGTGATAGTCCTGAAGTGGTGAATTCGTGTCTCTCGATATTTACGGACCTTCAGACGTGGTCCGCTCGGTATCGTATTCTTTGCTTTTTATTATTGCAGTTGAAATAAATGTGTAGAGTAATTTAATTTTTGCATCAGAGGTCATCGTGTGGGATGACATTAGGTTTGGGGTTACCATGAAGGGGTAACTATTGCCTGTTGCTAGACTTAGGAATTATTTGTTAATTATTTGCCTTAAATTCTTTGTGAATTTGCTGTCAATTTTTCTACATTATTAGAATTGCATGTGGCCTTAGAAAAGTTTACTGGACTATTCTATGTGAATTATGTTCATACTTTACTTGTGGTCATAATTTGACATTGGTGGCAAATGTAGGTCTAAGGTAAGTGCGAAAAATAACATATATTTTAATTGGGGTAAAATTTGGATATAGTTGAAAGAGATTGTCCTAAGATGATAATAAAAGGAAAGATGAGGATAGAGACAAGGCGAATGTGACTTTAGGGTCGAGTAGTGATCCTAGTGATGTTTATTGAGAGAATAAACATGATCACTGCATTGCATCTGTGTGTAATCTTTTCTGCATGTATGTGGTCACTCAATTATGTTGCAATGTTGATGTTACACTTTCAATAAGTTTGATGTGTGTGATTGCATGAATTAGAGTGATTTATTACTTTGTGTAATATGTTTACATGCATAGTGGGTTAAGTTTTGTGGCATACTCTATTTGCTCTGTGAGTGGTGTGAGAGTGTGGTAGTGAGAAGAAAGTTGAGCAGCCGTTTTTCTCCTTTATCTGTGTGAGCCTGTGTGGTTTGTGAGATTATGTGAGGCAGTTATGTTAGGGTTATATTCTTCCTCTTTGTGAGCCTCCTTTGTGAGTGTTGTGAAGTAACCGACTCTTTCTTCGATTCTTTTTGAGAGTGCCACCTTCACTATTTTCTTTGTGAATTTTTTGGGAGCATTGGTGAGTGGATTAACCTTTGTGGTCACCGAAAGGTGTTGATTTGCCATAGTGAGTTTGAGATGCATTAGCAGTGAGTTGGATATCTTTTGGTAAGGTGGAGTATAGATGCCTAGAGGTGCATTGGTGATATGCACGAGAGATGTAGAGTGTGACATTTGGATCACGAGTGGAGATGTGATCAAATGTGTAGAATCCTTTATCTATGAAAGAGACCCTGTACAGGTGGAGTGTGAGAGAGGCACTTCTATCACTTCTGTAAGGTGGAGTCCCATTATCCACGTAGGTTGGGAGAAGTGATGTGGTGATAGAGGATTATCCCGAGAGTTTAGGATCTATTGTGACTTGCCAGTTAGACATGAGTTAAGTGATTGGTTTAGTGAGCATGGTGGGCGATGAGAGGAGATATGTGTTCTCGAGGTGGGAGTAATACGGAATGGGATAGGATAAGCGTGGTGAGATCTTTTCTTAGGGTCATTTATGCATGTGTTGCATATGTGGTTGACCATGGTTTGATTAACTAGGTGTTAATCTGTGGTTCTATGTGAACGTGATTTTGAAAAGATCTGTTTGTGTTATCCTATATATATCTTCATCGCATGATTATTTGTTCACTGTGAATACTTGTTTCTACTTGGGTATTCTTTACCTTAGTCCTGGTGAGTACATGGAGCAAGTATCGTATGTGTTTCAAGTTGGAAACACGAGGTAAGGTCTGTATTCCAATTTTATTGGATTACCTTGATTGTGCAAGTATAAACTGTGTGTTTTGGTTGCTTGCAGATTATTGGGCATCAAGGTGGAGATTGTTGGGTTTTTTGATACCCAATAATCCGGGCGATGATTTAAAACAGTTGTCGGATTATTTATCGACACCATGGACTTGGCTCGACTCGGAGATGAACTACACTTTTGAATGGTTCGGGTTTGGGTTGGATGATATTTGGTTAGTTAGACCATTTAGTGATTAATATGGAGTTGAATATTGGCCCATTAGTTTAGGTTAATTGGGAGCCCGCTTAGTGAACCCTAGGCCCAATTAGAGTGACCTAAACTAACCTATATATATGTATTTATCTCCCGGCCGTTTTTGGGTGGTGTGTGTGTTGTAGCAATGGAGAGGAGATTTGAGAGAAGAGAGGCAACCGAGAGAGAGGGAAGCCATGTGAGGTTGTGAGTAAGATTTAACCACTGTTCTTCTTCCTCTCCATACCTTTGTGGATTGCTAACACCACCACCCTTCTCCTTTGTGGGGTTTGAGAGAGTTTGGACAGTCCAAAGTGAAGGTGAAAGTCTTGGGTCGAGTCAAGGTAAACCGGTGTTCGTTTGGTTGTTTTATAAGCCTGGAATCAAGATTTACAGAGGGATTTCCGCTACAGCTATTGCTAAGATGGGTGCCAAGGTCACCAATGGACTTTGTTTGTTGATGCTTAACATGGTAGATGTCATTTGTATTACCACAACTACGGGCCTATGGCTTTGTACTGATGTGCCTGGATCGTTATTGTCTCAAGATGTTTTTTCTTGTGGTTCTTGTTGAATGGAGTGGAATCTATTACTTTACAATGAAATTCATTTATTATAGTAAAGCATCTAGTTGCGAAGGTTAAGGTTTAGATTATTTGTGCATGTTCAAAGCTATTGACAGTAAAAACATGATTTAGCTAAACTTAAAAATTACTTTCAAACAACCTTTTCTTTTAGAAATTTATTGATTAGGGCTTTTCTTGTTTACTTGTTTCAACAGTAAATTAGAGGTTACTTTTAAATTAAATAACTTTATTGATTTACTATTGTTGTCAAAAAATTTGTTGTAAAACCCTTCCTTTAACTTTATTTGCCTAATGGACTATCAAAGGGCAAAAGTATAACAATAACAATGAATGAAGATATTTTGGGAAACATTTAAGTTCGGAAAAGTTGGTGTAGAAACAGGATATTTTGAAAAAATCTCAATCAAGTTACTATGTAACAATACTTCTAACTATGGATTCAAGTGATTGGCATGCTAGTCGCTTCTGACATGCTAGTCGTTTCTATGTCACTTTTTTAACAAAAAGATATATGTTGTCACATTCTTAACAAAAGGTGACATAATGAACATGCTAAGCTCTTGTATGTTACAATGTTTCAGCCACTTTTCAACATTACAATCTTTAGCTTTCAGTGAACATATATACTGTAATAATTTTAAGCCCTCATATGTCACATTTTTAATGAAAAGTTGTCACTTTTCGTTAAAAAGTGACACGATGTCACTGGTTTTACACAGGGTGACCACCCAGTGCATTATTGACGCGATCGCCCAGTTTAATGTTTAAGGGCTTGCTGCCCTTAAACTGCTTGGGCAATCATCTGGAAGTTAAAGTTGGGTGATTGTCCAAACTACCAACCTAATTTTTCAAATTCATTTTTAACAAAATGTGACATAATATTACTTTTGAAAAAGTGACACATTATCATTTTTTTTTTTAAACAAAGTGACGCAGTGTCACTGTTTTACACTAGGCGGTCACCCAATGTATTATTGGGCGATCATGCTTAAGGGTGGTCACTTTTTTTTATTGTTTATTACTTTTTTCTTTTGATTTTCGGTGACTCTTTTTTAGCTTGTTACTTTTGTAAGTGCTTGTCACTTTTCTTTTTTCAAATTTTCCGTCAGTCTTTTTTTTAATTTTTTTTATTTTTTTTTTGAGTTTGTCACTTTTTTTAAAATTTCTTTTGTAAGTGCTTGTCACTTTTCTTTTTTCAAATTTTTCGTCAGTCTTTTTTTTTTTTTTTCGAGTTTGTCACTTTTTTTAAAATTTCTGTTTTTTTTTATCATTTTTTTTAGTGTGTAACTTTCTTGAAATATATATTATTTTTTAAGTGACAAACACCAATTTTTAATAAAAATAACATTGTATGTTATTTCTTAAATTGACAGTTAACTTTAAAAAATAATGCAGTGATATTGTGTCACTTTTTAAGCATAAAAAGTAAGTGACAATTAATTTTACACAGTATTTTTTTATTTAACTTTCAACATACTTTTCATATGATTTTTCAAAGAGTACTGCTATTTCCATGAACATTTTTTTATAAGTACATTTCACTCTAAGTTCATTTCTAATAAAATTTTAAAAATTACTATTTACATCCACGTCATATTCAAATCTTGTCCTTATTAAATTTATTCGTTTAAATATTATATATCCACATGAATTTTATATATTCATCCCACTTTTAATACATCCCTATTACATAGATTCGCCAAATCCTTAAAACCATAAACTCTTAAACCAAATGAATGAAATAAGAACAAAGCTAAACTGATTGAACATTAAATTAACATGAAATAAATTCTTTGTCTATTGAAATTTTGAGTATTAGAATGCTTCAAATAACAAATGCTAAATAAAGAAAAAAGAAGAAAGTTTGATTAAGTTGGCTACAATTATTCTTCTTTCTTGATTAATTGATAAAACTGTATCAGATTCCGTTTTGCATTCTTCGAAATCCGATATGATTCTCGGCACATAAATCACATTTTGGGCCACCATCACCTATAATAACATTCATGTATTTTCTTTTCTTTCTATTAGGATTTTAGTTAAGCACAAATGAAAATAAAAACTAGTGAATCAATTTAGAGATATTTATTTTTATTTAATTTTGTTTATGTCTATTTAAGTAAATTTATATAGAATTTAAAATGTAACAAAATTTAATCTTTAAAAGTAGACATATATATAAAAATAATAATGCTATTTGCAGTGAAAACTACCAACAATCGCCCTATGTGGTGTACACTTGGTAGTTTTTCATTTGATGTATAATTCAAAAAATGACTATCATATCTATGTATCAAATATCAAATTGTCAAGTGTATGCCACATAGGGTGACTACTGACAATATTCACTACGAATAGCATTATTCATATAAAAATTATGGATGAAAATAGCGGTACCCTTTTTTAAAATACCCTTAATTTGAATAGTATATTTGTAAGTTTTCCCATGTGAAATTCTACTCCAAATATGCGTGGGCCGTAGTGCGCAAAAGAGTGGGCTTTTAAACTTAAACAGCCCACATACTATCCTCCGCTTTCCGGCCAAGAAGCCCATATAAGCTATAATTTTCTCTCTCCACTTTTTTATTTCTTCTATTACCCGTTTACTTTCCCGAGTCTTGAATAGGCAGAACTGTAAGCCCCTTCACATCCCACGAATAAAAAAGGTGAAATTTATCTCCCCTCTCTCTAAAATTACTTTTTCTTTCTCAAATTGTTTGTCTTAATTCAGTTTATTTGAATTCTTCTGAATACAATCAATAGAAAAATATAAAAATGCTGATTTTTGGGTACAAAAAAGACCCATTTCTTGTTATAATATTTGGGTTCTTAATAATTTTTTCATATTGTTAATGCATGTAATGAAAATAATTGAATTTGAGGAATGCTGATTTTGGGTTTTTAATTTTACTTTTTTATTCTGACATTATACAGTAATCGAGGGAATTTGGCTTTGTTCTGTTAAATATTTTATTGAAGATAAAGCAACGAAAATGGGAGATGAAAAGGATGCGTTTTATGTTGTACGGAGAGCGAACACCTTTGGGGTGTACAAGAGCTTAAGCGATCTTCAAGCTGTGCTTCAATCTTCTGTAATTTTCTGAACCCTTATTGCTTTTCATTTATATGTGTTTTCTTCTGCTGAAAGATACTTGTTAAAGATTAAAGAGGCTTATACTGTCTTTTTAACTTTTGCGTACTTCTTTTTGTTTAGTTTACTGTCGTGGGTGGAGCTGTACGTATTGAAAAATGAAATAAAAATATATGTACTTATACATAGATGCACTTATGACCTAACCCTTAGGATGGGTATACATAGATGCACTTATGACCTAACCCTTAGGATGGGTAAGGTGTGTATACGCGTCTTGCCATTTCTATGGTTTTTATTAATTAGCCTCGACTTTTTGTACTTTTTATAGCATAGAATGTTTTAAAAGGGGATGGATGAGAGACCATTACAAATGAGGGATAATGAAAAAATTGAAGGAACTGATGGGGATGGAGATGACCTGGGAATCTTGTATTTAGATAACTCTCTTAAAATCCTATTAGTACCTTGTTTTATTAAAAAGGATTTTCGCTTATGTTAATTAGTTATAGAAGTTTTCTGACCTTTATTTTTTAAGCCTTTAAGGTGTCACTTGCTTATAAATTTTAGAAGAGAAAACAAATGTAGAAGAAAAAATATACATCTCATATCTTCCTTTGGTATCTGAAATTCAACACAAACATGTTCAAAAGACTATTGGAGTACGAAATCGAACTGGCTACAAACTTATATCTCCTTAATTTTAATAGGTTTTTAGTTCTCTTTTACTGGAAGAAACAAATATCAATTAGTTTCTGTGCACTTCTATCCTTATCTATTTCCTTTTTGCGGTTAAACTGAACCTTAATTATATCGTTACTGTCTTAAGTCTTAATGTACCCTCGTCTACATGAGTGTGCTCATACAAAGGTGTAAATTGACATATTCGATTTTGTTAATTGATTTAGTTCATCTTACATCTTGGTAATTCTCATGGGGTTCTTCTATTTATGGGAGAATTCTAAGATGCACGGACTCTCCTACTAGAGTTGTGTGTCCGTGTCCGTATCAGTGTCCATGTCTGTGTCTGACGCATATTGCATCGTGTCGAGCATCAACATTCTTGCACACTCAAGAAGACTCAAGGACGTGTATCCAACAATCCACATGCTTTTGTTCCCACTTCTATACGTCTTTTAAATTACGAAGTTCGAGGGATACTTCAGAAACATTGCTCTACACGTGTCTGCATGTCATTTGACATGTCCTATATTAAAAATTCTAAAAATAAAGATATAATGCATGAATTTAAAATTTTAATTGGACGTGTTCTGAAAATTTACATATCCTTCTTTTTGAAAAACTACATGTTAGCATGTCCGTAGGTCTGAATCGTGTCTCGTCCACGGAGAACTGAATGTCTTAGGTTGATGAAAGTGAAAACTTTCTCTCCTCTTCTAAACGATATAGCAATTAATGTTACAGAAATTTTAATTCAATATTGCTTTTTTCCTGCTATAACTTGCTCCAAATATTTGAAATGTCAATTAATTAATCTCTCTCCCATACCATTTTTTTTCTCCATTAGGTAAATGATCCTTTGCTAAGTGTGTTCAAAGGATACAGTTTATCTAGAGAAGCAGAGGATTATCTTTCCTCTCATGGACTAAAGAACGCGATTTACTCCATTGATGCCAGCGATGTGCAAGATGATCTCTTTGGCCAACTTGTCACTTGCCCATTTCGGGTTAGATGTTTCATTTTGATTGCTATTGACTTTCACTTGATGTTTCTTAGCTCTTATTTTATAGCATACTGTGGTTTGTTTTCATCATGATGATGATGATGATGATGTTAGGCCCCTATTCCTGGCTACATAAGTCCATATTTTAAGTATGTAGTCAGTAGGCAATAACATATATAATTAGATGTTATGTTGGTGTACTATTTTACTTATCATATGTACGAGCAAGATATAGGCATCCTCTGACACGTGTTATTTAAATGAAATATTGGTGTGATTGAGGATATTGATTTTTACAGCACCCAAATTCTTCTAAAGATAAAGCTGTTAGCAAGAATTATCCAGAGAAGAGGCCACAGGTAATTACTGGATCTGAATAGTTTTCAAATAGGAGACTTAACGTGATCCATTATGCAGCCATGATCCTAGTTTTAATTTAATAAGCAAAATTGATTTATTTATTGGCGCAATTATATTCCTACAAGAGGTTTGCTGCTTTCTTGATATTCTTTTATATTTTTTGGCAGGAGATTGTTGGATCAGCTTCATTTGCTGATAGTTCTCAGCAAAAGCATGTAAAATTAGATAATTTCCTTCCGGTTCCGCCAGTTTCATCTTATTGTGTAAGTTTCTGTCAAAATGGTAATTGTTATATTTGAATTTTATTAATACTATCATGCATGGTTCATTATTTTGTTTCCTGATTGATTCATGCTTGAATCTGGAGTCATGCTGGCTTAAAAGTGTGAAAAATATTGTCGGTTTGAATTTGGATATTGATGTATGTGTCTTCAAATTCTATAATTTGATATCTCTGCCTGAAATATTTATTCCTACAGGAATGTTTTTTCCCTGAGCCTTAATGTGGAACATGTACCCGAAGTTGGGGTGTAACTTAACTCTTGCCAACAAAGACAGCCAAAGTAAATATAAGCCTATAAATGTCAAAATTTTCCCAGTTTAAGTCTATACCAATATTAATCAATATGCAGAAAGCAATCCAATTTGTCTGCAGTTGATGCAGTAGTAAAGACTAATACACTAGAATAATCCATTTCATCACTGGAATTGCTTGTAACATTGTATGATTGCATCCTATTTGTATATATTGTATGATAGCATCCTATTTGTATGTTTGTACCACAGGATATGATATTGCTACTTCCTATATTCAACAGTCCAATTTTGATGTTTTTGGAGTTATAATTAGTTTCCATATGGTGTTGGGCAAGAACCAGGTTGCTTGCAACTTGATTCTGCGGTGCATGACAGGAAATGAAAAAATTTACTTCCAACCATATAAGGTGTTGGCAACACTTTTGCCTTACTGCCATATTTTAGATGCTTGACGTCTTAACTATTGAAATTCTATCTAGTTTTTGGATTTCTTGGCCATTAGCTGTCCATTGTAAATCCTATGCGTTCTCCTTCTCGTGTTTTCATCGTAGAAAATATGTTGTTTTATTCTGAGTTTTTTCATTTCTACTTTTACGTACAGAGTTCCTGTATTCTTGAGTTTGATGGCGCCTCGAAGGGTAATCCTGGTCTAGCAGGTGCTGGAGCTGTGCTGCGGGCTGCAGACGGAAGCATGGTATACTCTTTTATCTGGAGGGCTCTATCGTTTTTAATATGCTTGACCTTGAATTTCATTCTGATAGGTGTTTCGATTGCGTGAAGGCATGGGTGTTGCCACTAATAATGCTGCTGAATATCGAGGTCTCATTTTGGGATTGAAGTATGCAATTTCAAAGGGTTTCAAACATATACGTGCTCAAGGAGACTCGAAACTTGTCTGCATGCAGGTTCTCGTTTATTTTTTTTATTACCTTTGATTTATCATATCTTCATTTCTGTTCTTCTCGAATAAAACTTATTGCCAGCAAACCACCCCCAACAAAAATAGAAATCAGGACGACTTTTGAAAATTAACTCAAAAGATACTTTGGCTCTGAGAAAAACTTATGATCATTAGATGTGTTATATAATAGGACCTACTTCGCCATGTGGAGCAGTAGGTGCCATTTGTTCATTGCTCTCGTATTACCTGTCTGGAAGATTGTGTTCCC
>NC_036243.1:11686902-11689057 GCF_002742605.1 Olea europaea var. sylvestris | reverse complement strand
TCTGCCAAGAACTACCCTATTCTAGCTTTGTTGGAGTCATTGAGACAAATTCTACAATCTTGGTTCTGTAGACACAAGGAGGATGCCCAAAGCACTTTTACAACCTTGTCAATCAAGTATGAGAAGAAGATGAGGGAAATGAGTACAGATATGAGAAACTTGAGGGTAAGCTTGATTACTGTGACCTAATCTATAATCTGTGACTTACCGGAACTGATTTGTGACATGTGCTGTGACTTCTGCTGTGATCTGTACCATTGTGTTTCAGTAATATTTGTGCAATATTCTATATAACTACATGACATGCAATTTCATCTGTGTCCTACTTTTTAATTACGTGACTTGTTATGCCTATAACTTAAGTCTATATCTGTAGGTTTCACCTATTAATCAGGCAGTGTTCTCAGTTAGCGGTGAAAGTTCTTCCTTCGTTGTTGATATAGAAAACTGGACATGCACATGTAGGATGCTTCAAGTTGATCAACTACCTTGTCCACATGCTTTGGCTGTGTTTGTGAGTATGAAGATGGATCCATATGAACACTGCTCCTACTACTACACAAGTGAAGCGTTCAGAAATACATACCAAGAAACCATTTTTTCGGTAGGAAATCCAGCTGAATGGACAGTGCCAAATGATGTCCATGACATAGTTGTAATTGTACCTAATCAAAAGCGAAGTTGTGGAAGGCCTACTGAGAAGAGATTCAGAGCAGCGTACGAGGAAAACATAACCGTCAAATGTGGTCGGTGTGGTGAAAGTGGTCACAATCGTAGAACATGCAGCAGCTTAGTTCCGTTGAGTCAAAGTAACAAGAATAAAGAGAGAAAGAAGATGAAGACTGGAAATGCACATTGATATATTTTTTATAATTCCATTTTTTTTTCATTCATTGATTTTTTGTAAACGTAGGATGCAAAACATTGGATGACACAAATTAATGATCTGTGATCATTCTACAATAACATGTGACTAGTATGCATTAACTATTATCATTATTAATGACATGTGATCAGAATGCAGTGACTTGTGACCAATATAAATGATCTGTGACCAGAATTCAGTGACCTGTGATCCCTGTGCAATCAACTGTGAATATATGAAATGATTTGTGACTAGATGTCAATGAGCTGTGACCAATATGCAGAGATCTGTGACCATTTATCAAGACACGTGAGTAGGATGAAGTGACATACGATAAATATCCAATGACATGTGACAAATATACGATAAACTGTGACCAACAAAAGATGACCAGTGACATATTGCAAAGACTCTGCAAAATGGAAGTGGTTCAGTTGCAATTAGCTGTGACAAAAGTATGAAATGATCTGCAACAAATCTTCAATGACCTGTGACCAGATTGGATTGACTTTTAATAATTCTTCATGACCTGCGAACAATATACTATGACCTGTGACCAAGGTGCAGTGACATGTGACAATGGGAATTGACCTGTGATCAAATTACACAAACCAGTGACCTTGGAACTGCAGATAATCCTAGAAACTGGTGACCTGTGATAATCCTAAAAACTGCAGTAACCTGTGACCTATGACCAGGGTGCAGTGACTTGTGACAATGGGAATTGACCTGTGACCAAATTATACAAACCAGTGACCTTGGAACTGCAGATAATCCTAGAAACTGGTGACCTGTGATAATTCTAAAAACTGCAGGCAACCTATGACCTGTGACCAGGGTGCAGTGACCTGTGACAATGCGAATTGACCTGTGACCAAATTACACAAACCAGTGACCTTGGAACTGCAGATAATCCTAGAAACTGGTGACCTGTGATAATCCTAAAAACTACAGGTAACCATTAAATTTTGAGACTTTGTCCTCGATACGGTGTCAATATAGCAAAATATGATATATAGTGAAACTTGTAGTAAAGTCCCCAAACATTAACGAACTTTTTGATATAAATAGACAAAAGTAAGAACTGCGTTGTTATTACAAACGAATTTCCAAAACACGAGACAATGTTGCCATCTATTACAACATGTTACTTCTAATTGCACTATCACTCTAAAACAATGCTTTCCCCACCAATAGGCTGCACCGACTTTCTAGTCTTCTCGATTTCGCGATGTTTGAACAACAGTGAAGCTACATCCAACCGAGCTCTCCCCGCATCAAACTTTATTG
>NC_036243.1:11684099-11685033 GCF_002742605.1 Olea europaea var. sylvestris | reverse complement strand
ACTTTTCAATAACCTTCTATATAATATGTTCGATTATCCTGCTATTCAGTAATAAATGTATGTGTAAATTTTTATATAAATGCATGCTATCCCTGCATTTCTGGAGATGTGAATTTGTAGTGGTCGAGCAGTTTGCGTGATTTTGCATTGATGTCTGTAAGTTGTTTGTGCTTAATCGCAGGATGAGAGGGGTGAATTTTGGAGTTTGTCACAGTTGTAGAAGTACAACGCATTACTTTAGAGATTGCCCCGGAAAATTTCGATGCCCATGGTGTCCACGTGGAATTTAAAAATGTTTTTAGGTTGGAAAGAACACCAGTAACAAGGGGCGATTATTCAAAACTTGTAGTGACGACTGCAGCTATTTTGAGTGGGTCAATAATGAAGAATCGAGTGGTGAATCGAGCACCGTTAATGAAGAAGTGAATGCTGTGGCCAATGAGGAATTCGACGAACTGCCAAGCTTGTTTGACTCTTTTGCGCGAATTGCCAACAAACGAGGCGTCAAGATTTCAGTGAACATGACATTTCGTAAAGACAAAGGATGTACGGAGGAATATGGGAAAGGAAAGGCCCAACAAGGCATGTGTAGTAGCTGTAGGTTGTTTGAAGTTGCTGAACCTCCAGTGTCCAGTGTTGCTTTGTGTAGTAATTAGTTTTTTTTAGGTTGTTGTATTGTTGAACTTGTGGTAATCTATGTTATGTTTTTTGAAGTCATGTAATCAGTTCCAAGAGTTAATGTGTGGTAACCGTCTTTTTTTAGCTTCTAGTGACGGGTAGTGTAGTTATGTAATTTGTTTATTTTGTAATCAGTTTATTTTGTAATCAGTTCCAAGTAATTACATGAACGATGATTGTTGAGCATCTTCTGAAGTTATTTACTCAAGCATATGTCTGTTTCACATGTTTGATTGGAGCATTTATCAGTCAATAT